>NW_021604563.1:6593543-6646793 GCF_004785775.1 Grammomys surdaster
GTGTGTGTGTGTGTGTGTGTGTGCATGCATACACACAAAACTAGGGCATAGTGTTCACTTAGGTAGGTACAGTTGGATATTCTGGGAAGGCAGTTAGGAGTATGACCTGTCAACTAGACCAGCTGGGATAATCTTTTTCCAGTTGAGAAGAGCTGAATGCAGCAGTTACTTGGATCAATGGACCAATGGCACTATCAATCCTTTCCTATGGCCTTTTTCCCCCAACAGTTGTTCCTGCTTCTTGAAAGCAGTAATATACATGTGTGGGGTGCTGGGCTGGGAGAAGCAGCTGGGAACCTGGTTGAGTCTTGAACCCAGACCATTATCTGGACTGCAGGTGTTCAGCTTTTTGCCCCCAGGGCCTGGTTCGTTTCATTCAGCTTCGGCCCTCCACAGCCCCTCCCAATGAGAGGTCTATGACCATCAGTCCTGAGGAACAGTGCCTCAGACACTCCTACATGTAGATGAGGTATCTCCAAGCTCTCAGACCAAGCCAATAGGTGTTATCTTCTGCCAGACCCTAACCCACCCTGAAACTGTATGTAAGGGCTCTATTCTGGAGAAGTAAAGGTGCATTCGAGAATCATCCTGGTGTCTAAGAGTCTCTGTCACAAGAGCTGTAACACTAGAGCTGTAACACTTGAGGAGAGATCTGCTGTCCTGGAACCTTCCTGGGGCACCAAGCTGCTTCCTTGCCAGCTAGCCAGCTTCCTATCGGCCAAGCCCAGGCCAGCTCAGTGCTGAGAGACAGGCGCAGCACCTAGGAGTGACCGAGCAGCAACAGCAGAGACTCGGGCAAAGGCAGAAGTGGGGGCAGGCAATCATTCCTCCCTGCTCCCGCTCTGTATCCTTTGGCCAAGACCATTCACATCAGGCCTGGCCGGAGACCAACGGACAGTGGAGATGGAGGCAGAGGCAGTGGCAGAGATGGTAGAAGACCCTCCCTGCTCTCACTCTGTCCTCAGCTGGGAGATCACCATGGGACACCCTCCAGAACCCGGGACCCACATACATGTGTATCTATATTTTTCTAGCTACAGCTTTCTATTCTTTCCTGTATAATCATGGCATGGACATTGAGATTCAGTGGTTCTTGTTGACAAAAAAGGTGAGGGGGGGGGCAGAGAAGAGTGGGAAAGAAAGATAAACTGATTTCTTCGGACTCTGGTAGTAGTAATTGATGGATATAAACAGAAATACTAGGGAGGCATCTTGCACATTAATTTTCATCCTCTCAACAAGACAATTAATTACCAGTGGTTTTCCCATCAGGTCCTACAACTTCCCCTGCCAATGTGTTTGTCCACTCCTGCAATATTAGATATGCCTTCCCCAATTAGTGTGGGCCTTAGATTTAACAAGAATGCTTTCGGCATAAGCTATTATACAAAAAAGCCACCATTGAACCAGAAAGTATAGTGACAATTTTGGCATTTGGTTTCTTAAGAAAAAACAAAAACACTTAATTTTAATGTAATTTTTTTTACTCATTCACTTTACATCCTGTTTACTAACCCCTTCCTAGTCACCCCTCCCACAAACTTTCCTTTGTGTCCCCTCACCTTCTCCTCCATTAACGTGAGAGTCCCCCTTTGTATCCCCCTACCCTGACACTTCAAGTCTCTGTAAGGCTAGGGTTCCTCCCCTACTGAGGCCAGACAAGGGAGTACAGCTAGAAGAACATATCCTGTATACAGTCAAAAGGTTTTGAGGTAGCTCCAATTTCAACTGTTTAGGATCAATATGGAAGCTAAGCTGCACTTCTGCTACATATGTGCTGGGAGGCCTAGGTCAAACCTGTGTGTGTTCTTTGGTCTGTGATTCAGACTTTTAGAGGCCCATGGATCAAGATTAATTGACTCTATTGGTCTTCCTGGGGAGTACCTATCTCTTTTGGGGCATGTGATCCTTTCCCCTATTCTTCCCTAAGAGTCTCCACACTCCATCCACTGTTTGGGTGTGGGTATCTATATCTGTCTGTATCAGTTTCTGGGAAGAGACTCTCAGAGGAAAGCATACTCCTGTCTGCAAGCATAACATAGTACAACAAACAAAAATAACACATAAATCTTATAAGAATGTGGGTTTTTTTAATAACAGATGTGGGATATGGCACTGCTTTGGATTATACGCAGTAACCGACTATGACTTGATTTGTGCTCTAGCAGGGTCAAGATTTTTTTTCAGCTGCATGCAGTTTCCACTATTGTGCAACAATTGGAATTCTGGGGACTTTTCAAAAGATATACAAATGTTAGGGCCACAAGAGGCATGGTAGGTTCTTGGTTGTTGATTGTTTTCTGTTAGTTGGATTTGTTAAGTAGTCTTACACAAAGAAGAAATAACAACTATCCAAAGAGTTATCAAAACTAGGAGCTTGTTCTTTGAGAAAAATCTACAAGATAAACAAACCCTTAGGCAGGCTAATAAGAGAGCACAGAGACAGTATCCAAATTTAAAAAATCAGGAATGAAATGGGAGACATAACAATAGAAACTGAGGAAATTCAAAAAATAATTATATCTATTACAAAAGTCTATATTCAACAAAACTAGAAAACTTGGATGAAATGCAAGAATTTATGGACAGATACCAGGTACCAATGTTAAATCAGGATCAGATGAACCATCTATACAGACCCATAATCATAAAGGAAATAGATACAGTCATTAAAAGTCTCCCAACCAAGAAGATCCCAGGACCAGATGATTTTAGTGCAGAATTCTATCAGATCTTCAAAGAAAATTTAATAGCAATACTCTTCAAGCCATTACACAAAATAGAAACAGAAGGACCACTACTCAATTATTTCTATAAAGCCATAGTTACACTGATACCTAAACCATAAAAAGACTCAACAAAGAAATAGAATTTCAGACCATTCTCCCTTTTGAATATCAATGCAAAAATACTCAATAAAATTCTTGCAAACCAAATCCAAGAACACATCAAAACAATCATCCACCATGTTCAAGTAGGTTTCATCCCAGCAATGCAGGGATTGTTCAATATATGAAAATCCCTCAATGTAATCCAATATATAAACAAATTTAATGAAAAAAATCACATGATCATCTCATTAGATGCTGAAAAAGTCTTTGACAAAATACAACACCCATTCATGTTAAAAGTATTTGAGAGATTAGGAATTCAAGGTGCATACCTAAATATAATAAAAGCAATACATAGCACCCAAATATCCAACATCAAACTAAAAGAGGAGCAACTCAATCCAATCCCATTAAAATCAGGGACAGACAAGGCTGCCCACTCTATCCCTACATCTTCAATATTGTACTCAAAGTTCTAGCCCGAACAATTAGGCAACAAAAAGAGATCAATGGGATACAAATTGGGAAAAAGGATGTCAAGTTATCAGTATTTGCAGATGGTATGACAGTATACTTAGGTGATACCAAAAATTCTACCAGAGAGCTCCTAGAGCTGATAAACAACTTCTTCAAAATGGCTGGGTATAAAACTAATTCAAAAAAATCAGTAACCTTCCTCTGCTCAATGGAAAAAAATGGATTAGAAAGACGAAAAAACAAGAAGAAATTAGATATCCTGATAGCCAAGTTCAAACTTCGCCCAAGGAACTCAATACCTTTAATCAATAGGAAGTAGTCTAATAATAAAATCACTTCCTTCCTTTCTATGCCTTTTTCTCTCTTGTCTAGTGATAGGGAGCATAAAGGTTGGAAAAGTCAGGAGATAAAAAGAACTCATAAAGTAGCCAAAAGTAAAATAGAAGGAGAAAGATCTTATTTAGCATTTCCACAGTGAAGCAACTGGGTCCATCATTAAACAGAACTCTTAACAACAGTTCTTTAAGAAATCTTTATGACACCATTAAGTACTATAAACACTGGCCATATAAGAATGGAGTGAGGAGTTTCCAGTTTAGTCTCAGCTTAAATTCTCTATCACTTGTGTTCAAAGCATACAATGTCTTCAACAATAAGTACTCATCATCTTTTCAATAGAAATTATTGTTCTGGGGGCCTCTGAGACCTCCCTGGTTAACTCACAAGGAGGCAACTCATCCCTGTTAATCTGGTTCCCATTGTAACATATAGAGTCTGAGGAAAGCTTCTTTTATCCATATAGAATTTTTTCCTCTGTACTTGAAGCAGTGACTTGTTGCTTTAGCAACCAATTCTTTGTCTCATCTAAAATGACACCAGTAAAATTTTAGGAGAATTTGAAGTACTATTAGAACTTATTCTCAAACCAACTGTTCAATCAATATACATAAAGAGAGGGCAGAGTTACTATCAGTTCTATGTAGATACCTATTCATAGCACTGAATTTGGAACAGTTTTGATGATAGGATCCCTTGTTTGTAGCTTGATAGAAAAGGCTTTCATAAGACCTGAGGCAGTACCTGCACAATTGAGAACAAAATTGGGCCCTTTTCAGTCTGTCATGGGTCCTATACATTCTATTTGTGAATATCTCATGTGGTGTGGTGACTTATGCATTTACCCCATCATAGTATCAATTCACAAGAGCATAAGCTTGATCAAACCTCACTCACTTGGACACCATAATGCATGTCAGACACTTTATGGGAGTCTTAGCACCTTTGGCTATTTTACATCTCATGTTAGTTCTTTTGTGGCCAGACTTATTTTAATCCAATGGGCTGCTTCAAGGAGCATCTGTGGACAGATGGCCTTTGTGCTGGAAAGGCATCAATTTTCCTGATTCCCCACAGTACTCAGAAGATAATAAGCTGTCACATGAGAAACATGAGCCGGGAGTTCAAGTTCTTAATGAATCTAGTATATTTCTTTATACAACTTTTGCTTCCACATTGACCAATTTCTTGTTATTTTCCTCCTTTATCACTGAACCATCTATATGGCAAGGTCTTGGAATAACACCCAACTGTCAGGATATATGGTCACTGGGTCATCTGTGTCACTATAATCCATATAGCTCTCAGCTCAGCCCACCGGCTTCATACTGTTTCATCTCTTTCCAGCGACTGGGAGTAGTGACTGTGTTTATTTGTATTAAATTCACTGATCCTCCCTGTTTTGAGCCCCTGTTGTTACCATATATATATATATATCAGACATAGTCAGGAATTGGAAACATTCCTTCTAGCATTTAGTTAGGTTGGATAAAGAAGGTGAGCATGGAGGCCAACTTGCTTTAAATGACATTGACCTTAATTCTGCGCATGACATTTGTGGATGAATTTTTATGACACTATACTTCCAGATAGAGATATGCATGCCTCTTCTGTAGCATATAGTTTTTCCTCGCCCCAGAAATGGGATTTGACTAAAGGCCATTAGTCCACTCCTTTATGGTGGGATATGATTTTCCAAGGTATTGGAAGTGAAGCCAATAATAAAATTCATCTGTTGCAAGGCCTTACATACCACCAATCATTGCTGTTGTGGTACTGTTTACAAAGCTTATGCACAGTTCCATGCACAGGGCCAAAATTGTATTGGAATTGTGTATTTTGACTATATTTGCAGCATACTGAACCATAGTCCTCAGGTCTCTAGGTGATTTCTGGTAGCAAAGGACACAAGGATATCAGGGAGCAAAGTAAACTAGCTTGTTCTATGAATATCTTGGCTTGCTCAACGTCCACTTATGCTTTTTATTCATCTCATTTCCACACAGCCCATTTAGTTAAAAAATATCATATTATAATTATATGGTTTTCCTTGTAGTTTTCATAATAGTTTTTTAATTTTTAATATTTTTATTTCAACATTTCCCCCTTTAATTTCTTATCTCTGATTTCTCTGCTATATACCTCATTTCTTTTTCAAATCCATGGCCTTTTATCCTAATTATTGTTATACAAAAATGAACACACATGCACACACACATACGCACACAAACACACACTATTAAATGCATAAATATAACATGCAAAGTCCGTAAAATTGTATTGCGTGTATAAATTTTGGGGACAGACCATTTGGTATTCAATAACTAATTGCTATGATTTTCCCTTTGGATATCTATTACTTTCACTAAGAATATCTTAGTTTTCTATGGATCTTGGTATAGGATTGAAACCTCTTGAGATTTCCTCTTATCAAAATTCACATGTCTATTGGTGTTGTACTTGTTTAACTACGTTTAGATAGTCATGGAAAGACTTTATGGGTGTAGCTACCATTTCTGGGAGTCACAATATCACAACAAAGCCTTTGATCCTCTGGCTCTTACAAAGTTTTACAATGACCCCTAAGCCTTAGGTGAAGGAGTTATATTGTAGAGGTATCATTTACGTTCCATATCTATATATTTCAACTGGTTGTTGTGGTGATTATAATATGCTTGGCCCAGTGAGTGAAACCATTAGGAGCTGTAGTCTTGTGGGAGTAGGTGTGGCCTTGTTGGAGGAATTGTGTCACCATGGGGGTTGGCTTTGAGACCTCTCTCTTAGCTTCCTAGAAATAAATCATTTCCTGTTTGCCTTCAGAACAATATGTAGAACTCTTAGATCCTTCAGTGCCAAGCCCGCCAGGACTCTGGCATGCTTCCCATTATGCCTGGAACTAACATGATTCCTGCCATGACAATAATGGAGTTTTAGCTGATGTCTGCCTCACAGTAATTCCAGTAGGTCTAGTAGGTCCAGTAGGTCCTCAAACTCATCCATTTCAGAATGTATAATTGGGATAGATATGCTTATAAAATGGCAGAATTCTCACATTGGTTTCCTGACCTTTGGAGTAAGGATTATTATGGTTGTGAAGGTCAAATGGAAGCCTTTAAAGTTGCCTCTGCCAAAGAAAATAGTTTGAATCAAAAACAATATTGTATTCCTGGAGGAATTGCAGAAGTTACTGCCACCAAAAAGTATTTGAAAGATACAGCATGGAGGTTTCCACCATAGTAAATATCACCCACTAGGTAGAGGATTTAAAGACCTGCAGGAGTCATGGACAACAACTGATGCTTGGTACTCTAAGAGGCCAAGAAAGACCATTGGAGAAGGTACAGCCACAAATGCAGTTGATGGCCCAGGACTGAAGGAGTGCCTTGTGTCTTTTCTCTTCCAACCTTTAGTACGCTGATTTTGTTTAATATGATTATTGTTTTATCTCTAGTATGCCATGAATATTTTCTTTTCTATTCTTGTCTATTTGAGGTTCTTTGTACTTCTACCTGTATGGATATTTTTTGTTCAAGGAAGTGTTCTTCTATGCTTGTATTGAATATCTAATCTACACCATTGACTTTGAATCCTTTCTCCTCATTATGCCCATAATTAGAAGGTCTTGGTGTTCTTATGGTAGCACACTCTTCCTCTGTATGTTTTAATGTACTTTAAAATATTTATACTTATTTCATATTTTTACTAGATCCTCTGCTTTATCTTTGAATTTTTATAGTCTATCTTTGTTTTGAGTCATTCTACTTATAAAGCTTTTTGTTTTTTGAGTTTTCTACTTGGGTCACTAGAGTTTTCAATTTTTTATCCATTTTACCCTGATACTTATATTATGTATTATATTATTTTATATTATATATATTATATTATATATGATACTTATATTATATTATAGTTCATTCAATGTTAATACATCTTTACTTAATTCTGTTTTCAAATCCTGAAATGTCATCAAAAGAAATTGCCATCAGCCTAATGTTTACATTTTCTTGGGCTTTACTCATGTTTTTTTTTTATAAGTCTTTCTCTTTTATTGAGCTATTTGTGTTACTTGTAAACTCCTCAAAGTGTTTGATGAAGTTTCTTGTTATTCTTTGAAATGCTGTGTCACAGTATTCATCATGTCATTTCATCAGCAAACATTTTCATAGGTGTAGTATGGACTGGTTTGATGTTTCACATTGCTTGTATTTTTGTGATGACATCTGGGCATACAGGATGTTTTTTAACTCTTCTTTCTGATAAAGCCAGAACTGTGGTTCCCTGGTTCTGCCTCTTCACTGGGGGTATTTGGACACCATAGATACACCAGCAGGGCAAATTTTAGATAGGGAGTCCACAGCCTGCATTTGTCTTTGGGGAGTAAAACTACTGCTATATGCCAAACCAGAAAAGAAAGGTAGGGACTAGGATGAATGCTATGGTTCCAAGGCTTCCTCTTTGGAGTGCCTGGGTTTCCCTGTTGTACATTTAAGAGAGAAAGTCAGTAAATCAGGTTCATACGGTTCGTGTTTCCCTTCCAGGAATGAGAACACTGCTGCTCAGGAGACCAGAAGCAGAGAAAGGGGTACTGAGATGATAAAGATATGGTCCAATTGGGAGTTATTGCTGAATGCTGGAGGGGCAGAAGAAGGGAGAAAGCTGTTTCAGGAGTTTTAGTATTACAGATCATTTAAGCATAAGCTTTTCCTGGAGTGATCCTTAATGAAGCAGCTCTCTGAGAAGATCTTAGCTTATTTGTATTTCTTTATAGGGGATGGATATGAATGCATACACTCTAATCAGGGTGAACCAGGGATTATATAATTTTGGGTAACGGTGTGCAAATATCCTGGAATGGAATATAACTGGGTGAAAGCTAAAGCTACCAGGATACTTCATTAGCATGGAGAGGCAGTTTAAGTGCTGATTAAGGCAGTTTAAGTTACTTGATTGACTACCCATGATCCTCTCAGTTGGAGGTCATGGTTATATGTTCCAGTTGGCACAGAAAGCAGGGATCCAGAGTAGGCACAGAAAGCATGGAGGGTGAAGCTTCACTCCTGCTATCTAAGATCTCTAAGATTGCTTACATTTGACCATGCTCCACCTCACCGTTTCTTATGCCTTTCTGTTAGCATGATCCAAATGTCCTCCAGGAGAGCTAATCCAGGCAGAGGAGAGAATGTATGGGCTGTCTTTGCAATAGAGTTTCAAAATTCCTTAGGTGCAATAAATTATACTGGACTCAAATGTCTCGGCAGGTATGCAGATGTTTGTTTTTCTCCAAATCTGGAGTGTTGTGTAGATCTGGGCATCAGGAGGTTATGTGACAGGGAAGAAAAATCAGAATGACCATCATCAAGCCTGGAGAATGATGCAAAGGGTATTGATTCTGATGGGCCAGGTGGGGAAATGTTGGATGTGGCATGGGAGGGGCCTCTGGATGAAAGAAAGGCAGTACAGGTCTTGATAGAATTCTAGAAGTTGTTCAAAATAAAGTTGAAAAATGGCCAGACCAGCCTACATCTGGGACCTTGGAGACAGGATACAGAGATGAATATCAGTGTGACTAGTTTGTTTACATCACAGAGAAGAATGTGCAGAATCTGGCTGAGTAGTACCTATTTTAATCATGTTATACAAAAACAGGTGACCTGGATTAGGTGGGCATAAAATTTCCGCAATTACCTAGAAGGTCCAAGAATATCTTGAACTGCTCTGCATTCAGGGACATAGATTATTGCCAAAATGATTCAATAGGCTTTTCCTGTGTCATCTGTTTCCTAACTAACCATAATATTCCCCAAAATTTTACTCTCAAATTGGGCCCTGTAATATTATATAGATCAATTTTCCATCCCTACTCCTTCAGGTGAACTTGTGAGCCTCCCACATGGGTATCCTAATCTGCAAAGCATTTATAATTATATAATAATATATATTATTATATATGGGTGTATTATATATAATATGTGTATATATTGTAATATGACATGTATAAATATATAACATCATATATTTTATAATATATGTGATATATTATGCATATATATTACAAATATATTCAAATATTTTGAAAGAGAGCAAGAATGTGTACTTTAGAGGTTGTGAAGGAATGAATGGGAAGTGAAAATGATGTTATTAAAATCTCAAAAATACATTGTAATACACCAAGAGCCTTTGATATCCCACTCTCATCAATAGATACATCATTCAGACAAAAAATGAAGAAAAATAATGGAGCTAACAGACATTCTGATTGACCTGGACCTAATAGATATCTCCAAATCATTTCATCCAAACACAAAGAATATACCTTCTTTTCAGCACCTCATGAAACTTTCTCGAAAATTGATTGCATACTAAGTCACAAAGCTAGTCTCAAAAGATGCAAGAAAATTTAAATAGCTCACTGTATCCTTCAGACCACTGTGTATTAAACCTTAATTTTAATAACAAAAGAAAGAACTGACAGCTTACAACATCAAGAAAACTGTACAGGTATCCACTGAATGACTAATGAGTCAAGGCAGAAGTGAAGCAATAAATAAAAGAATTCCTAGATTTTAATGAAAATGAATGTGCAAGATATCAAAACTTTTGGAACACAAAGTGGTACAAAAAGGAACATTCATAGCACTAAGAGCTTTCATAAATAAATTAGAGAGATCTCATACTATTAACTTAACAACACACTAGAAACCTCTAGAACAAAAGAAGTAACCACCCCAAAGAATAGATGACAGAAAATGATCAAACTGAGTGCTAAAATCAGTAAAGTAGAAAAACGAATAGTACAAGGAATTAATGAAGCAAACATTTGGTTATTTGAGAAAATCAACAAAATAGACAAAACTTTATGCAAAGTAACTAAAATATTGGGTAAAATTAACAAAATCAGACTCCTGTAGAAGGTTATAACTGCAGAAACCATACCTAGGAAACCCAAGGAATCATAGGGTCTTACTTCAAATACTTGTACTCCACAAAATTTGCAAACCTAAAGGAATGTAAAAGTTCAATCAAGATCAGATAAACAATTTATATTGTTGTATCTCTCATACATAAATAGAATCATCCATTAAAAATCTCCCAACCAAAAACTCAGACAGTTTTAACACAAAATTCTTCTATACTTTCAAAGAAGAGCAAATATCAATACTTCTCAAATTATTCCACAAAATAGAAACAGAAGAAACATTGCCAAATTCCATTTATGAGGCCAAAGTCACCCTCATAGTCAAACCCTATGAAAACTCAACAAACAAAGAGAAATCAGACCATTTTTTTCATCATAAAATTGATGCAAACATACTTAATAAAATACTTGCAAAGCAAATAGAAGAACACATCAGAAAGATACATCCACTATGATCAAGTAGGCTTCATCTCAGAAATACAGGGATGGTTCAACTTATAAAAATCTAACAATGTAATCTCTCATGCATTCAAAATAAAAGAAAAATAGCCACATGATCATCATATTAAATGCTGAAAAATTCTTGAACAAAATCCAACACTGCTTCATACTAAAAGGCTTGGAGAGATCAGGGATACAAGGGACATACCAAAACATAATTAAAGTGATTACAGAAAGCATATAGACAATGACAAATTAAGTGGAGAAGAACTCAAACAAGTTCCACTAAAATCAAGAACAAGTTAAGGTTTTCTACTCTCTATTACATATAGTGCTTGAATGTCTAGATAGAGCAATAAGACATCCAAAGGAGATTAACGAGGTATACATTGGAAAGGGCAAAGTCAAAATATCATTATTTATAAATGGTATGATAATATACATATGTAACATAAAAAATTCTACCAGGGAGCTTCTAAGCTGAAAAACACCTCCATTGAAGTGGCTAGATAAAGGATTAACTAAAAAATAATCAGTAGCCCTCCTATACACAAATGACAAGTGACTGAGAAATATCTGGAAAACAATAACTTTCAAAGTAGGCTCAAGTAATGTAACGTATCTTGTGTTCACTCAACTAAGTGAAACATCTATATGACAAGAACTTCAGTTGTTTGAAGAAAAAAATTGTGAAAGATAACAGAAGTTGAAAAGATCTTCCATACTCATAGATTGGCAGGATTAAATGTCTATCATACTTAAAGTAATCTAAACATTCAATCTGATACTCATCACAATCCTGACATTATTGTTCTTAGACCTTGAAAGACCAGTACTCAATTTCATATGGAAACACACACAGAGAGACAGAGACAGAAAGTCAGAGACATAGAGACAGAGAGACAGAGACAAAGAGACAGAGAGAATTTATACTGCAGAGCTGTAGTAATACAAACTCCATTGTGGTGATAATAACAAACAGGTTGATCAATGGAATAGACTTGAAGACCCAGATGTAAAACTACTCATCTATGGACCTCTAATTTTTGATGAAGTATTCAGCAGTACACAATAATAATAAAAATGAATGCATCTTCAACAAATGGTGCTAGTCTAACTAGACAACAGCATGTAGAAGAATTAAAATACATTCATAATTTTTACCCTTTACAAAATTCAAGTCCCAGTGGATCAAAGACTTCAACATAAAAACAGACATACTAAAATATATAGAAGAGAAAGTGGGGAACACTATTGAGTTCATTGGCACAGGAGACAACTTCCTCAACAGAACACCAATAAGCACAAATTTCAAGAATTAATAAAGGGGACTTGATGAAACTGAATGTTTTTTAAGTTGAAAGACAATGGCAAACGATAAACAGACAATCTATAGAATGGGAAATATCTCTTCACCAACCCTACATGCAACAGAGGGTATATATATATATATTCAAGAAACTGAATATCAAAAAAAATAACCTAACTAAAAATGGGGTATTCTATCTCACTCCTCCCAGAATGGCCTAGATAAGGCACGTAAGTGACAGCTCATGCTAGCAAGTCTGCAGAACATTTCTCCATTGTTCTGGGGAATACAACCACTTTGGAATTCAATATGCAGGTATCTCAGAAAATTGGGAAGTACTCTATCTCAAGACTTAGTTTTAGTAGTGGAAATTTCTGAGATTTTTAGTTTTGTTTTTCTTTGTTTGTTTGGAGACTTGGGTTACAGTGATGTTTTGCTGGAGAAGACATGTGAAAAATGTCTTCATTTTTGGCTGAAGCAGACAAAAGTGAAAGAATATTTTGGTAAAGCAAACACATGAAAGGACAAATGATGTTTACAGAGAATATATATATATATGACCACAAAGAGAATGGGAGCTCTAGGTTTTGTTTATCTTGCTCTGCCTTGCTAGTCTTCCCTGATGGAAAGCATGCATTGATTAGCCTTATATTGTCTTGTGTAGCTTTGTTGTGGTGACTTCATAGAGAGAATCTCAACAAAGAACTTCTGGTGAGATTCCTTGCATTTCTTTCCACTTCCATGGACTCAGGCTTATTGGTTAGCTTCATAGTTTCTTCTGGATTGAACTGCTCTTACTGATTCATGTGTAGTTATCTTCTGAGTGGACTGGAGTGCAGCTGGCAATGCATGTGTTGTATCTGCCCAGTGGACTGGACTGCAGCTGTTGCTTTCTGTTTGGTGTTTGCTAGTTGTCTGGACTGTGAACAACAAAGATTGGAATTACCCAAAGACATATTTTTAAACTGGTTCACTTCCTTCATATCCTAATAACCTCTCCTTTCCACAACTTCTGGTGTGTGGTGGGCTAGAAATGGAAATGAATACATATGAAATAGGTTGTGAATAATAAATGGCAACAATTCATGCCAACCACTCCTTGCCATATATCCAAAAGATGCTTTATGCTTCCACAAAGACACTTGCTCAGCTATGTTCATAGCAATTTTATTTGTATAATCCAGAAACTGGAAACTACCTAAGTGTCCCTCATCTAAAATATATTTAAAGTATATGATGTTGATTAGCACCATAATAACTTACTCAGATATTTCTAAAAATATCATCATAAAATTTTCAGGCAAATGGATAAAAGTAGAAAAAATCATCCTGGGTGAGGTCAAAGCAGTTAGAGAAAGACAAACATGGTATGCATCCATTCACTTATGAGTGGATATTAGATGTAAAGAATACTTATTCTATAATTCAAAAACCTAGAGAAGCTAGGTAACAAGAAGAGACCAAGTTATGGATGTGTGAATCTCTGTGGGAAGTTGAAATACAACAGACATTATGGGTTGACTAGGGGAAACAAGGGTAGGAACAGGATATCTCATGCAGGAAGAGGATAGAGGGAGAGATTATTAAGAGACAGCTGGAATTGTGAAGTGTTTCAGTGTAAAGACAGAAACCAGGTGCAATGGAAATTTCCAGAAACCTATGAGCATGACCCTAGTAATTGGGGATACAAAAGCCTAAATTAGCCATCTCCTGCAACCTGGAAACACTTCCAGTGAACAACCCAGCCATAAACCTTCTAGTTTGTCTTAGCTTCAGGTTTTGCTCAGATAAAGATTGTACAGAGTTTTGGAGTGGCCAACCAATGACTGGCTCAACTTGAAACCAATGCCCATAGAGGAAACCCATGCCAGACCCTGCCTAGCATGCCAAGAATGAGATGCTGTGTATCCCAGAGTCCTAGGATAAGACAAACCATGGCTGGCCGAAAACAAAAAAAAGAAATTGAAATGATTCTTAATGATACTCTGCTATACTTGTAAACACGACCCTAGCATAATCAAATCAGAGAGGCTTCATCCAGCAACTGATGTAAAGAGATGCATGGTTTATGGAGACTGAATTGACAACCACAGAGCCTGCATAGGTCTGATCTAGGTCTTTAGTGTGTATGTTACAGTTGAATAGCTTGTTCTTCTTGTGAGATTCCTAATAGTAGCATGGGCCGTCTCTGACTCTTGTTGGCTTTTAGGAACCCATTTCTTATACTAGGTTGCCTAATACAGCATTAATAGAGGAGAGGAGATGCATAATATTATTGCAACTTGATATGTCATGCTTGGTTTACATCCCTTTGAAGGGAAAAGAGGGGATTGTGAGGGGCAAGGTATGTGGTGTGTGCGTGTGTGTATGTGTGTGTGTATGTATGTTTGTCTGTGTTTGCCTCTGTGTGTGTGTGTGTGTGTGTGTGTGTGTGTGTGTGTGTGTGTGCGTGTATAGGGAGACTGGGCAGACAGGTGGGAGGAGAAACTGTAATTAAGATAGAATATATGAGAAAAGACTTTTTGAAAATAATGAGAGAAAGAGGAGCACTGGACCAGGTGGATGAGCATTACACCTTGGCCCTCAAGCCACCACCTACATTATTTGTTCTTCCCCCTTTTCTGTGTGTTGGATAAAATATTGCACACTCCCCTCCCCCAAATCTTGACAAATGCCTTTACTGTTAAAACACTCAGTCACAATTGCTGGTATAGAAATCTGCAATGTGTCCCATTAGGGGATCCACATCCAAATGCACACGTTATACCTCTGTGCAATGTATAATTACTCACTCTAAAATGGGCTTAGTCCCCTTCACTTGTATGGTGTTCTCTGTATTTGCTCACTGACAAACTTTGGTCCCAATGTTTTTAGGGGTTACTATGAATCAGTGTACATTCTGTTTTTTAATGCATTATGTCCTACATATTCTGCATATTGTTGAGGGAACCAATGACTCAGCAGTTCAACATGCTCTTGTCTTAGTAGCTACACCTCAGTTACATATTTCACTACTCTCAGCACTTTTCATGCCCTGACAATTATCCCCACAAGCCCTATAGAAACAATCTACTATTTCAGAATTTCACCTGCAACCTTCATTCCTCTGGTGTATCTTCACTTCATCTCCTTGTCTCATTCCTCACATCAGAGAAATCATTCTTTTTCTCCAACTCATTCCCAGTTTTGTTATACATTTACAGTGTTGCTAAAAATATTTTCCCAAGGGAGAAGTAAGCAAGGCCTAACCTTTTCCCTAAGGTCCAAATGAAAAAATGAGACAGGATTTCACCCAACTTCACTGTGGAGAGCCAATGATTTTGTTGGATTTCTTTACAGATCATACATGAGTCATTACTACTGGGACTGTTAGCATGAGCATGTAAACATGGATCCTGTTGGGCAGAGTTGTGGATCCCACGTGTCTGCTATGGCTCAGGGAGACAGAAGCATGGGAATTTGACTGTGTTCACTCCACACGGTGCCAGGCAGACACTGCGGGGCCCTGCCCAGGCATGAGGAGATCTCAGTCTGAAGTCCCTCAGGAGCAGGGCTTTGGAGTGGTGGTCTCCAGGCTGACATGGCTGACCCAGGAGGTCAGTGGTCTATGTTCATGGGCTCCCAGAGGAATGAAGGTTGCTCCCAAGTCCATCCCTCCCCCTCTTGGTGTTTCTTTCTTCTCCCTTCCAAGTGTTACTGAATCATCCTCACTTGGGCCCTTCACCTTGTTGATATTTTTGAGTTTTGTGACCTTTATTGTGGGTATTTTGCACTTATGTTTTTTTGGCTAATATCCTCTTAGTAGTGAGTACATAACATGCATGTCATTTTGGGTTATCACACTCAGGATGATGTTTCCTATTTCCTCCATTTGCCTGCAAAACTAAGGATGTCTTTGTTCTTAATTGTAGTACTACATTGTGTAAATAAACCACATTTTTTGTATCTGTTTCTCTGTCATGGAATATCTAGGTTGTTTCCAACTCCTGGCTATTACAAACAAGGCTGCTATCAACATAGTGGAACACATGCCACTGTGGCATGGTGGGGCATCTTTGGGGTATATTCATAAGAGTAGCATGGCTGGGTCTTCAAGTAGATCTTTTAAATCAATTTTCTGACGAACCTACAGATTGATTTCCAGAGTAGTTGCACCAGTTTGTAATCTCACTAGCAATGGAGGAGTGTTCTTTTTTTTTTTCACATACTCACCAACATGTGCTATCACCTGAAGTTTTGATCTTAGTCATTCTGATTGGTGTAAGGTGCAATCTCAGGGTTGTTTTGATTTGTGTTTCTCTGATCACTAAAGACATTGAACATTTCTTTAGGTGTTTCTCAGCCATTCACGAGTTTTTTGCTGGTTAACTTCTTGAGGTCTGTATGTATTTTGGATACTAGCCCTCTATAGGCTGTGGGGTTAGTGAAGATTTTTTTCCCAATCTGTAGGTTGCTGACTTGTCTTATTGGCTATGTCTTTTGTCTTACAGAAGCTTTTGAGATTCATGAGGTCCCATTTATGAATTCTTAATCTTAGAGAGTGAGCCATTGGAGTTCTGTTTAGGAAATTTACTCCTGTGCCAATTAGTTCAAGGCTCTTTCCCAACTTTTCTTTTATTAGATTCAGTGTATCAGGATTTATGTTGAGGTCCTTGATCCACTTGTACTTGAACTTTGTTCAAGGTGACAAATATAGGTCTATTTTCATTTTTCTACATACTGATAGCCAGTTAGACCAGCACTATTTATTGAAGAGTTTTTTTCCCCATTGTATATGTTTGCTTTTGTTGTCAAAGTTCAAGTGCCCCTAAGTGTGTGGTTTTATTTCTGGGTCTTCAATTCTATTCTATCTGTCTCTGTACCAATAACATGCAGTTTTTATCACTGTTGCTCTGTAGTGAAGCTTGAGTTCAGGGATGGTGATTACCTCAGCCATTATTTTATTGTTAAGAGTTGTTTCCCTATTCTGGTTTTTTTGCCTTTCCAGGTGAATTTAAGAGTTGTTCTTTCAATGTCTTTCAAGAATTGTGTTGAGATTTTTAATGGGGATTGCATTGAATCTGTAGACTGCCTTTGGTAGGATAGCTTTTTTATTATGATAATTCTATCAATCCATGAGCATGGGAGATATTTCCATTTTGTGAGATCTTCTTCAATTTCTTTTTTGAGAGACTTGAAATCATTGTCATACAGGTCTTTCATTTGTTTGGTCAGAGTTACCCCTAGATATTTAATATTATTTGTAGTTATTGTGAGGGGAGTTGGTACCATAATTTCTTTCTCATCCTGTTTATTATTTGTATAAAGAAGGTTATGGATTTATTTGAGTTAAATTTATATTCAGCCACTTTGCTTAAGTTGTTTATCATCTGAAAAATTTTCTTTGGTTCAGATTTTGGGGTCACTTATGTATACTATCATACCATCTCCAAATAGTGATACCTTTATTTTTTCTTTACAAACTTATTTCCCCTTGAACTCCTTTTGTTGTCTTATTGTTCTAGCTAGCACTTTGACTACTATATTGAGTAAATATGGGGAGAGTGGGCATCCTTGTCATGTCCCCAAATTTAGTGGGATTGCTTCAAGTATGTCTCCATTTAATTTAATATTGGCTGTTTGTTTGCTGTATATTGCTTATTTTCTGTTTAGATATGGGCCTTGAATTCCTGATCTCCCAATATTTTTATCATGAAGGGGTGTTGTATTTTGTCAAATGCTTTTTCAGCATCTAAGGAGATGATCATGTGATTTATTTCATTGAGCTGGTTTGTATAATGGATTATGTTGATGGATTTTCATATACTGAACCAATCTTGCATCCCTTGGATAAAGTCTATTTGATCGTGTTAAATGATGGTTCTGATGTGTTCTTGGACTCAAGTTGCAAGAATTTTATTGAATGTTTTTCCATCAATATTTGTAAGTGAGATTGGTTTGAAGTTCTCTCTTTTGGTAGGGTTCTTGTGTGGTTTTGCTATCAGAGGAATTGTGGCTTCATAGAATGAATTAGGTAGTGTTTCTTCTGTTTCTATTTTATGGAATATTTTGAGGAATATTAGTATCAGATCTTCTTTGAAGATCCTGTAGAATTCTGCACTAAATCCATTTGGCCCTGGGCTTTTTTGGTTAGAAGATTTTTAATGACTTCTATTTCTTTATGGGATATGAGCCTGTTTAGAAACTCTTGTTTTAACTTTGGTATATGGTATCTGTCTAGAAAACTATCCATTTCATCTAGAGTTTCCAGTTTTGTTGAGTATAGCCTTTTGTAGTAGGATCTGATGATTTTTTAACTTTCCTCCATTTCTATCATTATGACTCCCTTTTTATTTCTTATTTTGTTAATTTGGATACTGCCTTTGGGCCCTTTAATTAGTTTGGCTACAGGTTTATTTATCTTGTTGATTCACACAAAGAACCAGCTTTTGGTTTTGTTGATTTTTTGTAGTATTCTCTTTGTTTCTATTTTGGTTGATTTCTGCTCTGAGTTTGACTATTTCCTGCAGTCTACTCCTCTTGAGTGTGTTTGCTTTCTTTTTGTTCTTCAGCTTTCATGCATGCTATTAAGTTGATAATGAAAGAGCTCTCCAGTTTCATTACCAGGGTACTTAGTGCTATGAATGTTCCTCTTAGGACTGCTTTCATTGTGTCCCTTAAGTTTGGGTATGATATGTCAACATTTTCATTAAATTCTAGGAAGTCTTTAATTTTTTTCTTCATTTCTTCCCTAATCAAGATATCATCGAGTAGAGAGTTGTTCAACTTCCATGTGTATGTGGGCTTTCTGTCGTTTTTGCTGGAATTGAAGACCAGCCTTAAGCCATGGTGATATGATAAGATGCATGGAATTATTTCTATTTTCTTGTATCACTTGAGGGTTGTTTTGTGACCAATAATATGGTTGATGTTGGAGAAGGTACCATGAGGTGTTGAGAAGAAGGTGTATTCTTTTGTTTTTGAGTTAAATGTTCTGTAGATATCTGTTAAATCCATTTGGTTCATAAGCTCTATTAATTTTACTGGGTCTTTGTTTAATTTCTGTTTCAATGACCTGCCCATTGGTGAAAGTTGGGTGTTGAAATCACTCAATATTATTATGTGGGGTTCAAGGTGTGTTTTGAGCTTTAGTAAAGTTTCTTTTATGGATGTTGGTACCCTTACATTTGGAGCAAAGATTTTGAGAATTGAGATTTTTAGTAGATTTTCCCTTTTATGAATATGTAGTATACTTCCACATCCTGCTTGATAAATTTTGGTTGAAAGTCTATTGTATTGAATATTAGGATGGCATCTCCAGCTTGTTTCCTGGTACCATTTGTTTGGAAGAATTTTTTCCTTCCTTTTACTCTGAGATAGTGACTGTCTTTGTTATTGAGATGTACTACTTGTATGCTGCAAAATGCTGGATCTTGTTTGTATACTCAGTCTGTGAGCTAAGTCTTTTTATGGGTGAGTTGAGTCTACTACTATTGAGAGATGTTGAAGACAGATTACTATTAGTTCCTGATATGTTTGTTATTGTAAGTAGATTTTTGTCCTTGTGATTTCTCTCCTTTTGGATTTGTTGTGAGATGCTTAATATCATGTCATTTCTGTGGAATTGGTACCTTCCTTGTTTTGAACTTTTTTTCTAGGATCCTCTGTATAGCTGGATTGGTAGATAGATACTCTTTAAATTTTGATTTGTCCTGAAATATTTTGTTTTCTCCATTTATGTTGATTAAGAGTTTTGCTGGGTATAGTAGCCTAGACTGGCATTTGTGTTCTCTTAAAGTCTGCATAACCTCTGACCAGACTCTTCTGGCTTTCATAGTCTCTGTTGAGAAGTCTGATATAATTCTGATAGGTCTACCATTGTATATTGCTTAGCCATTTTCCCCTGCAACTTTTAATATTCTTTGTTCTGTTCATTTAGTGTGTTAATTATTATGTGATGAGAGGATTTTCTTTTCTGGTATCATTTATTTTGTGATCTGTAGGCTTCTTGTACTTTTATGTTCATCTCTTTCTTTAGGTTGGTGAAATTTTCTTCTATGATTGTGTTGAAGACATATTTAGGTCTTTTGAGCTGGGATTCTTTTATCTCCTATATTCCAATTATTCTTAGATTTTGTCTTTTCATTATACCCTAAATTTCCTGAGTTTGGGTTAGGAGTTTTTGTTTGTTTGTTTTTTGTTTTTTCATTTTGAATTTTCTTTGACAGTTGTGTCAATCTTTTCTATGCTGTCTTCTACACCTGATAGTCTCTCGTCAATACTTTGTATTTTCTTGGTGATACTAAATCTGTAACTCCTGACCTCTCTCCTAGGTTTTTCATTTTCAAGGTTGCCTCCATTTGTGTTCTCCTTATTGTTTCTACTTACAGTTTTAGGTCTTGGACTGCTTTATTCCATTCTGTCACCTGTTTGTGTTTTCCTATATTTCTTTTGTAAGGTCCTGGAGTGGGGAGACCTCCACTCAAGCCACAGGAGATTACTACTACCCAGAATCATGCGAGAGACCTAACTTGCTGCAAACTGCCAAAGGCTTTATTTCCGGATTTCAGGATATCAGTCAGCTCGCAAGAAGAGCGTTGACCCTGAGGCTCAGGAGCAAGGGGTATTGAAAGGAGAAAACCACAAACTAGGGGTGGTGAAAGGGGTGAGGGGGAATCATAAGAACATCAGCAGACAGTATCATAAAAACAGTGGAAGGTCCCCAGGCCATTCGATCATATGGGAAACACACCCTTTGTACTTATTTTTTTAAGAATTTAATTTTGTTTAATGATCTATCATGTGGCCAGACAGTCCTTGGAACATCCCAGATGATTGGTATTTTCTTTATGGTCAACCAGTTCCTTGAACCCAGAGCCCAAAGCCTATGAACCAGATTACCTGCATTCTCGGCTCTGCTCTTTTGTAGTCTGCTAAGTTCCTAGAGCACGGAGGGCCTGGCTTCAGCCTCTACATGCCAGGGGTCTCAAAAAATGGTTATTCTTTTCATTCCTTACTCCTTCTAGTAAATTAGTTCTAATCATAGAACTAAACTTCAGTACCTTCAGCATCATCATAACCTCTATTTTCTTGACCTGGAAAAGCCTAATATTGTTGGCACAACATTAAGATCTGGACAGCACTTACTCTTTCCCTAACAAAGGTAACTAATCTGTTTAAGAAGCAAAAGCATAATCAAAAGGGAACCAACGAGGGAAAATATCAGAGTGGTAGTGTCTAAATCCTGAAGCATGTCTTGAAAGGCTGTTTCATGGTTGCTCTGCACACCATCGCCCACATGCTGCAGGGTCTCTAGTGCCCTCTGGACTGCTGCACCAGTCTCACCCAGAAGTGTGGAGTCCTTGGAGCTGGTTGCCTGCTCCCACAGGTAGCACAAGATTATCTTCAGTGACTGGCAGTATAGTTCGTCATACAGGTTCAAACCGATTACCGCATTTCTCCGCAGGCCAAACATGGTCAGACGCCATAGGCGGCTTGGTGGCGCTGAACTAGAACTGCGTCTCCCAACTGGTGTGCCACATTCGGTTCTCTGGTCCCCCTTTCAGCAGATCCCAGACCTTGAGCCAGACCACTTCAGGTGCTTTTATGTGGGCAAACAAAGATTTAGAAAGAACAGCATCAGGATCATTCACTCTGCCTGCCTCAGTAAGTGGCAGTGGTCCCCAACACAAAATCTCAAAAGGGTGTAAGCTTAAATCACTCTAGATTGTTCCAAACTCAGAACAAGGCAAAGGGAAGGAGGGTTGTCCAGTCATTACTACCGGTCTCCAATGTTAATTTGGTTAAGGTCTCCTTAATGGTTCTATTCATCCTCTCTACCTGTCCTGAGCTCTGGGGTCTATAAGCACAGCGTAATTTCCAATTAATCCCCAAATGTGTGGCCAGTCCCTTACTCACCTCGGCAACAAAGGCAGGTCCATTGGTAGACCCAATTACCTTAAGTATTCCAAACCTTGGAAACATCTCTTCCAGGATCGTCTTAGCCATCATTTTGGCAGTTTCATTTTTAGTGGGGAAGGCTTCGACCCATCCTGAAAAGGTGTCTATAAAAACTAAAAGATATTTATTTCCATATTTTGCCGGTTTGACTACTGTAAAGTCCATCTCCCAGTAAGTTCCGGGCCAGTTGCCCTCAGTCTCTTTCCCATGGTATACATGAAGGTCTTGCATTGGTTAAGGCACAAGGTCTACAGTTTCTCACCACAGCTTTCACCAAGTCAGACAGTCCTTCTTCTTGTGGGAAGACTAATTTACCATCTCAGTTTTTTATGCCCCCATAAGAGGTTTCAGAGTGAAAACCCAATTTGTCCATCACTTGATGGTCATTGGTGGTGTATCTGAAACTGGTATGTCAAGTGTCAAAATAATCTCTCGGACCCTTAACTTCTAGAATCATTGTTCCCTGGGCAGCTTTTTTGTCAGCCATGTCAGCCATCTGGTTTCCTTTTGCAAAAGTGTCCTGAGCCCTCTAGTGCCCAGGGCAGTGGATGATAGGCACTTTCTTTGGCAGATGGGTGGTCTTGAGGAGGCTCAGTATTTATTCTTTACATTTAATCTCCTTGCCTGCAGATGTCAGCAGCCCCGTTTGTCTATAAATTGCATCATATATTTGAGCTGTGGCAAAGACATATTGGCTGTCGGTGGAGATATTGATGGACTTCCCTTCTGTCACTTGCAGGGCTTGTGTCAGAGTGATAAGTTCTGCTTTTTGGGCAGAGGTACCTTCTAGCAGGCTACTAGCCTAGATTACTCGCTTTCCATCTACCACTGCAGCTCCCGCCATTCACTTACCTTCCACCACAAAACTGCTGCCATCTGTATAACAGTTGGGACTTCCTGGCCAGGGTTGGTCCTTCAGGTCACTCTGAGTACCTGTTTCTTCTGCCAGGATGTCAACAGAGTGATGGACGTGAGAAGAGTTGTCAGACACAGGCAGCAAGGTGGCAGGATTCTAGATGGCCAGGGGTGCAAAGATCATCCTTTCAGTCAACAACAGGTTCTGATAGTGTGTATTATGATTATTAGTCATCCATTGGTCAGGGGGCTGATGGATAGTTGATGCTGCCAAAAGTCCTCTCTGGTGGGAGTGAACTGAGGAGGTTAAATGTCTTGTATTTTCTTATTGACTTCTCTTAAATGTTGTACTGGCTTGTAATCATTAGTGCCTGGCTTCTTAACTGGCAGTAGGGAGGGTATTCCATGGTGATTGGCAGGAAACCTGAATACCTTGTTGTAACAGTCTTTGAATGTGAAGTCTAATCCCTTCTCTAGCTTTGAGACTCATTGAATACTATTGCATCCCAGTGGGGAAGGCGCTGTCTTTCAGTCCTACAGTGATGGGGGGGTGGGATCTTTCGGCCATCACTATATCTTCAGTTTCAACCCAAACTTTTGGGAATTCTGCTGGCCATTCACTGATATCTGGGGATTCTGGCTGCTTTTGAAACTCATGAAGCCAGTACTCTTTTAGGAAGCACACTGATCCTTTTCCAGTAAGCATTGCTGCATCACTCTTCCTCTGCCCAGTTTTGGCCTTCTGTCATCCAGGTTTCCTGTCTGTCTAAGTCCTATCCTATCTCTTGTCTTTCTCTCCTGCCACTGCGACCAAAATCCTTCCTGCCTGGAATCTTGCCTGTCTTTTCTCTCTTCTCTTCTCTTTTTTTCCTTCTTTCTTTCTTTCTTTCTTTCTTTCTTTCTTTCTTTCTTTCTTTCCTTCCTTCCTTCCTTCCTTCCTTCCTTCCTTCCTTCCTTCTTTCTTTCTTTCTTTCTTTCTTTCTTTCTTTCTCTGTCTCCCTTTTATGGTACACTTTCTCTTCCTCCTTAACTAAATCTTGCAGTATATAGTCCTGCAATATGTTGCAATTTCTTTCTTATATCATGTGCTGACTGTCCTATAAAGGCCATAGCCACCGCTGCCCGCTGCCCCTCAGAAGTTGTGTTGAAAAGCGTATAACATCTATATGCTTCCAGCAACCTCTCAAGAAACACAGATGGTGGCTCGTTGGGTCCCTGAAGGACTTCTCTTACCTTGGCCAAATTGGTGGGCTGTCTCACTGCCTTTTGGAGACCCACTAGAGCCTGATGATAGACCACCAGCCACTCCCTACCTGCAGTTAAGGGGAAATTCGGCATCAATCTCATTGGGAAGCTGTGTAGGCTGCTTGTTGTCACCAGGAACATTCTTATGGGCTTCTAACAAAATCCTTTCCTGCAAAAGCTATTGACAGTCATCCCAGGTGGGCTGGTGGGAACACATCAAAGACTCTACCAGTCACATCAGACTGGCTGGGTTGTCTGAAAAGGAAGGGTGATTAGTCATCTAAGACCCCTACAGATATCTCATCTCTTTCTTGGGGGGGGGGCTAAATTTGTCTCTACCACCGTATCTAATTGGCAGCAGGCGGTACTGTGTCACAGCTGATTTTCTCTCTTTTATTCCTCTTGAATCATCTCCACCTGCTCTATCCTCTTCTCAAACATAAACATGAGTGAGACAAAATTTCTGGAGCTCACAATTGAACCATCAATTTCAGCCACTGCTTAACTATATTTTTTAAGGTATCTTTTTGTAATACTAGAGTGTAACCATAATTTTGAGAAACAAAACAAATTTTTAACAATGTAAACAATCCATTTTCTCTAAAACAAACACTAAATGCATTACTTTCATGTTACAAAGTTGGCTGTCAGTTCTTATACATGAATGCATGATAGTGCAGATTTAATAACTCTTAAAGAGACATTGTTTTAAATCATATCTTTATACATCTGGTTTCTGAATGACTCCAATCCTGAGTTATCAGTTTTAAGGCAACTTTCTGTTACCAAAGTTGCAAATTTTTAATCATACCCAATAACTTATAGGCCAATAATCTATAACCAAGACATGCAGAACATTTTTATACTTTTAAAACCAGTCAGAAACAAAAATGAAGTAAATGCACATCTTATATTTTTTTATCCAAACAAAATTGTCTTACTTTTTCTAGCTGCAATTTCAAGAGAAAAGCACCTTGTCACCTGCTGAACCCAATAATCACAGTCACAGATTTTTCTAGGAGAAACAACCATCAGCTCCTTACCATAGAAGCCAAAAAAAAAAACAACAAAAAAAAAACAAACAAACAAAAAAACACCTGCTGGCTCTTTAAGAGGGGTTTTTACATCAATGAGACTGTGGCAGGGCTTCTCCAGCTGTGTTAGACTCCTAACCACAGGTGCAGGGCTCCAAACACCAATTGAAACTGCTTTTTATTTTTTCTTACTCTAACTTCTTGTAAGGCTATTAGCCATCCCTTGAGGCAAAACTTTCTAGTGATATTGCTTCATGGTCTTTCAAAAATTACAAGCATACTCAGTGAATGTAAACCTCTCACCTTCACCAGGATGTACAGGAACAGTATAAAAACACTTTTCTAAATCTATAATAATTCTATATGCATTTCCTGGAATGGCAGCTGGTGTAGGCAAGTCATGCTGTGATTCTAATTTCTCCAGCATAATCATTATATAGCTCTTGGCTATATATAAGCTGTCTCTTGTGAATGTCTTTGGATCTGAGACTGACCTTTCCTCCCCAAGGAAGAAGCAAGGCACTAAAAAAAAATTCCAGAAAACACCTTTCTAAAGGCTAGTCAGAGTTACCATGACAAAAGAAATGTCATACCAGCTTCTGCTGAGCCCACTCTGAGCTTTGTCTTAACTCAAATGTGAAAGTTCTTAATTTAGGCCTATTTCCTGAGGGCTGGTCCAAAGATTATCCTTCCTGCACTGAGAACAGATTCCAGTGGAATGATTCTGCTGTCTGTCTATGTCTCTATTTTTTGGATAGTCTTTCCTAAAGTGACCTATGTCCCCATACCTAGAACATTCCTTATAACCTCAGTGCTGTGAAAGCACGGCTTGGACTGTAGTTAGCATTCTCATAAGCCAATTGTGTAAATGAGACTCCTGCCTGAGGGTCTCTAAAAATCCTACCTGTCCTTTTAGCAGTCTATCTACAAATTCCTGAAGTGGTTCATAAGGGCCTTATTTGATCCCATATAAAACTTACACTGAAATCTCCTTTTCAATCTTGGGGGAAGAAAAAAGATCAGTTTCTTTACCAGGAAAGCTAAAAAGTTCTTGGCCTCCCCAAGAGCAGCTTGTGCAAAGAATCATTTTTGCCAGGGCTGGTCCCACTGTGCATCACTTCCAGCCAGAGCAGGGGGACTTGCCTATCAGCTTTTGTTGTGGAAATTTAGGTTGCCTTTTAAGCAAGTTTTAAGCTAAATCAAGTCAGAAGTTTTAGCCCCTTTTATATTTCTGAACATGAAATATAGAACAGTCATTTATTCTAACGAAACAAAGACAGACAACAAATTTGGCACACCAACGACTCACAATAGACAAAGAAAGCATAACCAAGAATCTCTCCAGTAAGAATCAGAGAGTTCCTTTTCTTTTGCTAACACACCAAAGAGTATACAATTGTTTTAGCTCTTTCTTTGCAAATGGCCATGTTACCTCTTGTTAACTCAAGATATTCAACACTGTAGATTCAGTCCGAAATAATGTCAGTCAGAGTCCAACAACACACAAACAGTTCGCCAAGAAAACAGAGAAAATCAACACAAATATCTCACCTCCTTCACAGGTGGCACATATACCAGGTAATACAGACAGGTCTCACCCCTGTCACAGGTGCATAGACTGAGTTACACAATCAAGACATAAAAAACTGTCAGTGGGAGAACCTAATAACCAGATGACATGGCCAGCCTATGTTAGACCAAATTTAACAGATTTCTTATACCACCATCAATGAACAACACAAAATTAGACACGGATACACAGACATGAGAGCTTCAACAGACACTGCCCCAGGATGCAGTGGTCAAAAACCACCTTCAGACAGTGAAGCGGTCATTTCTGACATTATCTCCCTTAAAATCAAACGCCAGAGAGGCCTCTAAAGAACTGTGGTCTGCAGTGTGCCAACATGTCTGTTCCACAGCTTCCACATTCCACAAATTCCCTCCCAGAATTCATAACCTGACCATATCTCAGGGTCACAAAATGTTCTCTGTGGCTTGCCCCGTTCCCACTCGTGCCACAAGCACAGAAACCAGGCAACACAGATGATTGCCCCTGCCATGGGCACACAGAGACTTCACAGACACAGTACACAGACAGTTCCCCCCCCCATGGGTACTGACACCTCATAAACACAGTACACAGTCCATCACTTCTGCCATGGGCACAGACAATTCACAAACACAAAAACAAAGAACAGACAGACAGCACACAGCACACAGACCTGCTCGAGCATGTGGACCTCCAAGTAGGTTCTCGGAGACTTGGGTGGTTGCAACTTCCTGGCCAGCCAATGCACCAAAATGTAAGGCCCCCCACAGTGGGGAGACCCCACTCAAGCCACAGGAGATTACGACTACCCAGAATCACACGAGAGACTGAACTTCCTGTAAACCACAAAAGGCTTTATTTCCGGATTTTCGGATATCAGCCGGCTGAGGCCAAGGCTCCCGGGAAGAGTATCGACCCGGAGGCTCGGGAGCAAGGGGTATTTAAAGAAGCAAACCACAAACTAGAGGGGGTGAAGGGGTTGAGGGGGATTCATAAGAACATCAGCAGACAGTATCATAAAAACAGTGGAAGGTCCCCAGGCCATTCGATCATGTGGGAAACACACCTCGTGTACTTACTTTTTTAAGATTAAGAATTTAATCTTGTTTAATCATCTATCATGTGGCAAGTCAGTCCTTGGAACATCCCAGATGACTGGTATTTCATGAAGTCCCATTTATTAATTGTTATTTTGTGCCTGAGTTACAGATGTTCTGTTCAAGAAGTTGTCTACTGTACTAACATTTTTAGGATATTACTCACATTCTTTCCTACTAGATTTAGTATATCTGGTTTATGTTGAGGTCCGTGATTCATTTGGACTTGAGTTTTGTGCAGGGCGATAAATATGAATTAATTTGCATTCTTCTGCTACACCCAGACATTCAGTTAGACCAGCAGAATATGTTGAAGATACTTTCATTTTTGAATTCTATGTTTTTGCTTCTTTGTCAAAATCAAGTGTCTCTAGGGTTACAGGCTTATTTCTGAACCTTTGATTCAATCCATTGATCAACCTGCCTCTCTTTATACCATTATTATACAGTTTTTGATACTATTGGTCTGTATTATAACTTAAAGTAAATGATGGTGAAAACCATGTAAGTTTTTTTTTTTTTATTGTGCAACATGGTTTCAGCTTTCCTGTTGTTTTTCTTTCCCCCATTTGAAGTTGAGAATTGTTCTTTCATTGACTTTAAAGAATTGGGTTGGACTTTTGATGGAAAATGCATTGAATATGTATACTGTTTCTGATAAGATGGCTCATTTTACTCTGTTAATCCTACTGATCCATGAGCAGAGAACTCTTGAAGTTCTAGTGATACATTTCTTTTAGTTGCTTGGTTAGAGTTACACCAAGGTGTTTTGTATTATTTGTTGCTGTTGTGAAGTATATTGTTTCCTCAATTACTTTCTCAGTCCATTTTTTTTCTATAAAGGAAAGCAACAGATATTTTAGTTAATTTTGTACTCAGAAACTTTGCTGAAGTTATTTATCAGCTATAGGAATTTTCTGTAATAATTTTTGGAGTCAAGGATATATGCTATCATACCATCTGTGAGTAGTGATACTTTGGGTTTTTCCTTTCCATTTTGCTTCTTCTAGGTCTCTTTTAGTTGTTATGGATTTTTACTTTGATGCATATAAAATGTCCTTCCCCACCTCTCTTTGATTAACTTCATTTGAATGTTTATTTTATTAGATACTTATACTGCTTCTCTAGCTGGTTTTTTTTTGGGGGGGGAAGGATTCCATTGGATAGCCTTTTTCTGACACATTAATCTGAGGGAATCTCTATCTTGGTTGCTGAGGTGTTTTTTATATGCAGCAGAATGATGAATCCAGTTTACACTTAGTCTGTGTCATTTTATTGGGAATTGAGTCCACTGATATGTTTTTCTTTAGTTTTTGTAGGTGTAGTTAACCTCCTTGTGTTGGAGTTTTCTTTCTAGTATCCTCTGCTGTGCTTAGTTAGTGATAAGATAGTGTATAAATTTACTTTTGTAAAGGAATATTTTGTTTTATTTGTTTATGGTGATTGAAAGTTTTGCTGGGCACAGTAGTCTAGACTGGCATCTCTGATTTCTTAGTAACAATAAGTCATCTGCTCAGGTCCTTCCTGCTTTTATCACCTCTGCTTAGAAGGCTTAATAGGTCTGTTATTACATGTCACTTGGCCTTTATCTCTTGTGACTCTAATATTTCTTTTTTGTTCTTTTCATTTAATGCTTTGATTATTGTGTGATGGGAGGATTTTCCTTTTTGGTCTAGTCGATTTGGTGTTCTGTAAGCTTCTTCTGTTTTTACAGGAAACTCATTCTTAAGAAAACTTTTTTTCTAGGAATTTTTTTCTGAAAATAGTTTCTGGACCTTTGAGTTGGGAATCATTTCTTTCTTCCATTTTTCTTATTCTTAGTCTTGTTTGTTTCATGGTGTCCTAATTTTCCTGGATGTTGTGAGTTAGAAACACTTTGAATCAGCATTTATTTGACCAAAGTATCAATTTCTTATACTGTATCTTATACTCCTGAGATTCTTTCTTCCATCTCTTGTATTCTTGTATTCTGTTAGTGGTCTTGTGTTTGTAGTTTCTGGATTTTTTTTTTTTTTTTGGTTTACCATCTCGAGGATTGCCTCAGTTTGTGTTTTCTTTATTGGTTCCATTTCCTTTTTTAGGTCTTCAATAGTTTTACTCATTTCATTCACCTGTTTCGTAGTATTTTTCTCTATTATTTTGTATTTATTCATTTCCTATTTAAGGGCCTCTGCCTGGTTCATTGTATTTTTCTGTACTTTTATAGAGATTTATTCATTTCCCTTTTAAAGGTTTCTATCATCTTAGTAAGATTAGATTAAAAGTAATTTTCTTACATTTCAGATGTGTTAGTATATTCAGGGCTTGTTATAGTAGGATATCTGTGTTCTGGCGGTACCATATTGCCCTGGCTTTTCTTTATTGTGTTCGTATGCTGGCCTTTAGCTGTCTGGTTGTCCCTACTGTTAGGAGGCCTGGTAGTCACTGGCTGCAGGGCTTTGGACTTCAGGTAGAGCTGGTAGTTCCAGTGACAGCAGGTTTTCAGATGCTGGTAGAACTAGTTAGTAGTCTGTGATGGCTTCTGTCCTTTCATTGTCCTGAATGGCATCAGGTCTTCAGTGTTGCAGGTAGTGCTGTTGGTTCTAGCTAGCTTCAGGCCTCTGGGATTGTAGAAAGAGATGTGGACTAGAAGATGCAGTGCAGAGGGGACAAGGCAGATTTTCTGGCTGTTCATCTTGCTGGGGAGACCGTAGGCTGGTGATTGGAATTTGGGTATGTCTATTGGTTGTCCAGGGTGGCAGCATGCCTCCAGGAACAAAGGTGAAGCTGTGGCTCAGAAAAGGACTATAAAGGGCTAGAACTTGCTACTTTTGCATTTGCCCATGTGCCCTGCAGGTAGGAAATTAGTATAGTTGTCTTACCTGGTGGTCCATGATGGCTGCTTGTCTCTGGGATTGCAGGCAATATTGTATACTGGATGATGGAGTGCAGAGGGGATGTAAAATTAGTCCTTTGTTTATACTAAATATTTTTATTAGATACTTTCTTCATTTACATTTCAATTGTTTTCCCCATTCCAGGTCTCACCTTGAGAAACGCCCTATACTATCCCCTCTCCCACTGCCTTTATCCCATCTTCCTGCCCTGGCTTTCCCCTACACTTAAGCATTGAACACTCTCAGGCCCAAGGGCTGTTCCTCCTCAGTGACGTCCAACAAGGCCATCCTTTGCCACATATAAGACTGGAGCCATGGGTCCTCTCCATGTACACACTTTGGATCCAGTCCCCATGAGCTCCAGAGCTCCTGTTGACACAGTTGCTCACCCCATGAAGCTAAAAAATCCCTCAGTTCCTTCAATCCCATCTTCAACTCTTCCATTTGGGAGCCCGAGCTCAGTCCAATGGTTGGCTGTGAGAATCCTCCTGCGTATTTGTCAGGCTCTGGCAAAGCCACTAAGGAGACAGACATATCAGGCTCCTGTCAGCAAGCATTTCCCAGCATCCATAATAGTGTCTGGCTTTGGTGACTGTATATGGGATGGATCCTAAAGTCAGGGATTCTCTTGACGGACTTACCTTCAATCTTTGCTATATATTTTGTCTCTATACTTCCTGCTTTGAGCATTTTGTTCCCCCTTATAAGAAACATTGAAACATCCACAATGAGTTTAGTGAAGAATTCTATCAGACCTTCAAAGGAGACCTAATATCAATACTCTTCAAACTTTCCACAAAATAGAAACAGAAGGAACACTACCCAATTTATTCTATGAAGCCACAGTTACACTGCCACCAAAACCACAAAGAGACTCAACAAAACAAGAGAACTTCAGACAAATTTTATTTGTGAATATCATGCAAAAATATTCAATAAATAAAATTCTTGCAAAATGAATCCAAGAACACATTAAAATGATCATTCACCATGATCAAGTAAGCATCATCCCAGGGATGCAAGGATGATTCAATATATGGAAATACATCAACATAATACACTACATAAACAAACCCAAAAGGAAAAAGAAAACATATGATCATCTCACTAAGTGCTGAGAAAGCATTTGACAAAATTCAACATCCCTTCATGGTAAAAGTATTGGAAAGATCAGGAATTCAAGGCCCATAACTAAACACAATAAAAGCAATATACAGCAAACCAGTAGTCAACAACAAAGTAAATGAAGAGAAACATGAAGCAATCCCACTAAAAACAGGGACTAGAAAAGTCTGTACACCCTCTGCCTACCTATTCAATATAGTACTTGAAGTTCGAGCTAGAGCAATTAGAAAACAAAAGGAAGTCAAAGGGATACAAATTGAAAAGGAAGAAGTCAAAATATCACTATTTGCAGATGATACGGTAGTATACTTAAGTGACCCTGAAACTTCCACCAGAGAACTCCTAAACCTGATAAACAACTTCAGCAAAATGGCCAGACATAAAATTAACTCAAACAAGTCAGTAGGCTTCTTCTACTCAAAGGATAAATGGGCTGAGAAAGAAATTAGGGAAACAATACTCTCCATAATAGTCACAAACAATATAAAATATCTTGGAGTGATTCTAACCAGACAAGTGAAAGATATGTACAACAAGAACTTCAAGTATCTGAAGAAAGAAACTGAAGAAGACCACAGAAGATGGAAAGATCTCCCATGCTCATGGATTGGCAAGATTAATATAGTAAAATGGCCATCTTGCCTAAAGCAATCTACGGATTAATGCAATCCCTATCAAAATTCCAACTCAATTCTTCATAGAGTTAGAAAGAACAATTCTCAAATTCTTCTGGAATAACAAAAAACCCAGGAGAATAGCAAAACCTATTCTCAACAATAAGTGAACTTCTAGGGGAATTACCATCCTTAACCTCAACCTGTACTACAGAGCAATAGTGATACAAACTGCATGGTATTAGTATAGTTACAGACAGGTAGATCAATGGAATAGAATTGAAGACCAAGAAATGAACCCACACACCTATTGTCACTTGATCTTTGACAAAGGAGCTAAAACCATCCATTGGAAACAAAACAGCATTTTCAACAAATGGTGCTGTTTCAACTGGTGTACAATGTATAGAAGAATCCAAATTGATCTATTCTTATCTACTTGTACAAAGTTCAAGTCCAAGTGCATCAAAGACCTCCACATAAAACTAGATACACTGAAGTTAGTTTGATTCATTTTTTTCTTCTAGATATGTGGTATCCTAATAAATCTTGCCTTCCTCAATATTATAAATTTTTATCCTATGTTCTTGTCTGTACATCTACCATGTACTTTCCATACAGTTCTAAGTGGATGTATGCATGAATCTGTGTGCATTTGTTTAATTGTTCTGATTCTGTTTGGTATAAATCCCCTCTAGTTCCCCTATTTAATTATATTTCAAGCATTATTGAAGATAAATTGATGTAATATATGCATGACTTTTTTTGTTAGTGCAGCAAACTTTATTCATGATATTCAAGTAAATAGTGAGGGCTCCCTAGGCTCTTCCTGTTATTATGGGAGTCTGGGAAAGAAATTGAGAGGGAGAGGATCGGTGATGAGGGCCAAGTTGGGACAGGGACACCTCAACAATCAAGGACTCTTGCTCTCAGTGTCCTTGTTGGTGTGGGTGGATCAGGGTTTCTTACTCCTTGGAGGCCATGTAGGTCATGAGGTCCACCATCTTGTTGCTGCAGCTGTATTGTTCATCATACCAGGTAATGAGCTTTACAATGTTGTGACTGAGAGACAATGCCAGCCAGAGCACCAAAGGTGGAAAAGTGTTAGTTGCTGTTGAAGTCGAAGGAGACAACCTGGTCCTCAGTGTAGCCCAGGATGCCCTTTAGTGGGTCCTTATATGCCTGCTTCACCACCTTCTTGATGTCATCATACTTGGCAGGTCATAAGTTGTTATTTCTCATTGTTCACACCCATCACAAACATAGGGCATCAGCAGAAGGGGCAGAGATCATAATCTCATCGATGATTTTTCTTATATGTTTCTCTCTCTCTCTCTCTCTCTCTCTCTCTCTCTCTCTCTCTCTCTCTCACTCTCTCTCTGTTTCTCTCTGTTTCTCTCTGTATGTTTATCTTTGGCAGTCTTGACATTTTTACTATATTATTTTTGGTGTCTTAAAATTAAGCAATAATATTCAAATTTGTTCTCCATTTCAAAAAATATTTTTGATATACAGTTTTGTATTTCCATTGGAATGTTAGAGATGGATTCAAGTTTTACAACCAACCCACTGAAATTTTGATAGTAATTTTGCTGAATCTATTGATTCTATACTGATGAGTGTTCACATTGTAAACATGCAGAGAATTCTTGGAAAAATATGATTTCTTATTTTACCAGTTTTCAGTACAGAAAACTTAATGTATGGTAAAAGACATTTCTTAAGAATTCATATATATATAATACAGTTAATATAAAGTTTAACTAATATAATTTTATTTTTGTTAGACAATTATTTATTTTTTAAGTCTTTTCCTTTTGTTTTAAGGTTTATGTAGGTAAGGCTAGCTTTAAATTCTCTAGCTATAAGAGAATAACATCGATCCCTGAATCTACCATGAGTTTCTATATCCTGAATATTGGAATTATAAGTGTTAGCATTCTGTTTAAACTCCACCCCATAGTTACTTGGAAATAGCTAGGTATGGTCCTCCCCACAGTTACCTGGCAACAGCTACCTGACTCACTATAAAAGGGACTGCTTACCCCCTACTCTCTTTCTTGATTTCTTGATCTCTTGCCTCCTTGCTCCTGCTCTGTCCCCTCACCCCTTCCCCATTCTCTTCCCCCTCTCTCAACATGTTCATGGTCAGGCTCTGCTTCTCTATTCATTCCCCCCCCCCCCCTCTCTCTCTCTCTCTCTCCCTCTCCCTCTCTCTCTCTCTCTCCTTCCACTACCTTCTTAAGTCCCCTTCCCATGCCCTGAGTAAACTCTGTTTCATACTATACCATTGTGTGGCTGACCCCTCAGGGGGAAGGGATGCCTCGACATGGGCCCACTGAGACAGCCCCTTCCTCCATATCTCACTACACGCCTATTGAAAATATTCTATATCTCTTTATCTTTTTAAAAACACAACAATAAATATTGACCACCACTTTTCATCAGCATGTGCTAAAGCCCAAACACATGAATTCATGAATGCGCTCTACTACTCTTCTAAACAAGGTATATCATCTGTCCCTTGTTAATTTTTTTGTGAAAACTTGCCTGAGTTGTGGTTCTCTGATTTTTGTTCAAGTGCTAATTTAGAGAACCTGTGGGGAAATGAGTAATGATAGTATGGCAAAACAATCAAAAGAATATAAAATGTGAACAATACCAATGTATATAATTAAAAATTTATTTAAATAAATATATTAAATATTCCCACTGAGAAGAGTTTTTTTCAACCCATATCCAATAGAATGTTAATACTGAAAATATATAAAGAATTCAAGAAATTAGAAATCAGCAAACCAAATAACAGAATTTTAAAATGTAGTACAGTGCTAAACTGAAAATTCCCAACAGAGAAATCTCTAATGATTGAGAAACACTTAAAAGAAATATTTGATGTACATAGTCATCGGAGAAATGCAAATCAAAACAACTCTGAGAATCACAGATTCAAAATGACAGAGATAAAAACCCAAGTGACAGATCATGATGATGTGCATGTAGAGGAATGAGAATACTCTTCCACTGCTCGTGGGACTGCAAACTTGTACAAGTACCTTGGAAATCAATTTGGCAATTTCTTCAGAAAATTAGGAATAGCTCTACCTCATGATCCAGCTATACCACTCATTGGCATATACCTAAAATTTCTTCAACTGTACCACAAGAAAACTTGCTCAAATATGTTCTTAGAAGCTTTATTTCTAATAGCCAAAAATTAGAAATAACCTAGATGTCCCTCAAATAAAGAATAGATAAAGAAAATGTGGTTCATTTACACAAAGGAATACTACACAGCCATTAAACATAAAGCTATCATGACATTTGCAGGTGAATGGACAGAACTGGAAAATATCATACCGACTATGATAACCCAGATAAAAAAGTCATGCATAGTATGTACTGATTTATAAGTGAATTTTAGACATAAAGTACAGAATAACCATGCTACAATGCACAGACCTATTGAATCAATTTATAAGGATATCCCAAGGGAAGATGCTCAAATCTCACAAAGAAGTGGGAGTAAAATAGACATCAGAAGTGGATGGAAGGAGGAAATTGAGTGGGATTGGGTATGGGGAGGGTGTAGGAGTATGGGGATCAGATTTAGGAAAGACAGGGGAGAGAGAATGGAAATTGGTACTAGATATATATAGAGAAATTCTGGGATGTGCCAAAGACCTGGGATGAGGGAAGCTCCAGGGTGTCTGTGGGTGTTATTCTATCTGAACGTACTAGTAATGGGAGGTATAGAAGCTGAAATAACAACCTTCTGTAGGCAAGCAGGGCTCCCAGTGGAGGGATAAGGACACCAACCCATCCACAAAACCTCTGACCTGTCTATAAGATATGAATGGATAAAGATAGAGCAGATATTGAGGGAGTGATCAACCAAGGACTGGTCCAACTTGAGATCCATCTCATGGGAGCAAAATGACCACTGACACTATTAGTAATACTCTGTCATGCTTCAAGACATAAGCCTAGCACAACTATCCTCTGATAGACTTCATACTTCAGCTGAAGGAAAGAGATGCAGAGAGCAAGAGCCCATAATTATGCAGATCTCAACAATTGTTGTAGAAGAGCCAGGGGAAGGATTGAAGGTGTTGAGCGGTCAAGGATTCCAGAAGAAGTTCCACAATGTCAACTAACTGAGGCCAATAGGGACTCACAGAGACTGAACCTACAATCAAAGAGCATGCATTGACTGGACCTATGTCCCTATTCATATGTGGCAGATATGCATCAGGTCTTCATGTGGATTTCCTATCAATTGAGCAGGGGGCTGTCTCTGACACTATTAGCCTCCCGTTGTATGCCCCTTCCCTAACTGTACTGCCTTGTTTTACCTCAGTGGGAAGGGATGTACTTAGTCCTGTTGAAACTTGATATGAAAGTATGGGTTACCCATGGGGAGCCTTCACATCTCTTAGAAGAAGTGGAAGATGGAATGGTGGAGGAGGTGTGAGGGTGGAATGGAGAGAAGAGGGGGGAAGAGGCTGTAGTAGGGATATAAAGTGGATAAATAAATAAATTAAGGAAAAAATAAAATTATACACATATCAGTCACACATTACATTCTTGTCCAATGTGTTAATTTTTTAAAGAAATGATTTTCCTTAATTATGTAACATTTAATATGAAAGAATTCATATGGTATGTGGTTTTTGTGCTTGGCTTCACTTATTATAACTGATGATTCCAACATTTCTTCATGATATAGTATGCATGGTTACTTTATTTTTATGGTAAATCATTTTATATTTTGTGGTTAGACCTTTTTATGTATTCATTAGTTAATCACTGTACACTTTGGCTAGCACGAATATAAATCCTGTGGATATTTCAGTGTGCATGTTTGTGGGAATATATACTTTCAATTTTCTGTGTTACATAACAACAAATCTCTAATTCATATAGTAAGTAAATTTTAAAATTTTTGAGAAATTTCCACTTATGTTCTCAAAAGAACTATGCAACTTTAATTACCATTTTATTTTCCAGTACTTGTGATTTCTCCTTTTTTTATTATATTGTAAAAATATAATATTCAGGTCTTTTTAAAAATGTCTTATAAGATTGAGCATTTCTCATTTGCTTTATAAGTAATTTAGGATCCCTGATAACTCTGAGGGTAATAGTACTTGTTGACAAATCTGATGATCTGAGTACAAACTACGAGCTTCATGTGGAAACAGGGAATGATGGAAAGAGAGAACTGGCTCCCTAAAGTTTTAATTAACCTCCATACACACATACATGCATCCACATACATATATACACGTTTAAATTTTAAAATGAATGCTTCATATATTTATTTTAGAAATAGCTATTCAAATTCTTTGTCAATGTTTATTGATTAAATGTGTTTTTCCTTGTGAACATTCTTAAAATAAATTAGAATTTGGGTATGTTATTAAATGGAAGATATGCAAATATTTTCCCCTATTTCATGTACTGATTTCTTACAGATGTAGCTTATAAATAAATACATGAGTTGAGTACCCAGGTATCAGTATACTTTCTTTTTAAGAGTTTTATAGTTATCCTATTTTATTTAGAACTTTACAAACTTTCAGTTTTGTATAGATTTTGAGTCAAAAGTCCAAATATAATATTTTACATGTGGATATTCGGTTTTGTTAAAACTATTGATAGACATACAAACTTTGTACACTTAGTCATATGGGAACCAATAAATTCTTCTCCTTCTTCTTCTTCTTCTTCTTCTTCTTCTTCTTCTTCTTCTTCTTCTTCTTCTTTTTCTTCTTCTTCTTCTTCTTCTTCTTCTTCTTCTTCTTCTTCTTCTCCTCCTCCTCCTCCTCCTCCTCCTCCTCCTCCTCCTCATCCTCATCCTCATCCTCCTCCTCGTTATTATTATTATCATTGTCATCATCATTATCATTATTATTATTATTTATTTATTACAGCCTAGTCATTATCCCCCTCCTGGTCTGCCCTCCAACAGTTCTTCATCTCATTCAGACTCCCCTGTCTCCAAGAGGGTGTTCCTACCCTACCCTCACCCCCCAGATTTCACCAATCCCTAGGGCCTCAAGTCTCTGAACGGTTAGGTGCATCTTCTCTCATTGAGGCCAGAACAGTCCGTTCTCTTCTGTATAAGAGTCAGAAGTCTCATATCAGATTATATATGCTACCTGGTTGGTAGCTCAGTGTCTGAGAGGTCTCGTGGGTCCAGGTTACTTAAGACTGCTGGTCTTCCTATGGATTTGCATTCCTTCTCAACTTCTTCTAGCCTTTCCCTAATTCTACCACAGTGGCCCCCAGTTTCTGTCCATTGGTTGGATGCATGTGTCTTTGTCTGACTCTTTTAGCTCCTTTTTGAGCTTCTCAGAGGACAGCCATGCTAGGCTTCTGTCTGTAAGCACAACATAGCATCAGTAATAGTGTCATGCCTTGGAGCATCTCCTTGAACTGGATCCCAATTTGGGCTGGTCACTGTACCTTCTTTCACTCAGTCTCTTCTCCATTTTCGTCCCTGTAGTTCTTTTAGACAGGAGCAATTCTGTGTTAGTTTTTGTGGGATGGTAACCCAATCGCTCCACTTGATGCCCTGCCTTTCTACTGGCAGTGAACTCTACAAGGTCCCTGTCCCCATTATTGGGCATTTAATGTAAGGTCCCTCTCTTTGAGTACAGAGTGTCTTTCACCTCCCTGGTCTCTGGTACTTTCTAGAGGGTCCCCTCACAACCTACCTCCATTCTTTCTGCAGGGACTCAGGGCCTCAGTCCTGTTTCTCCCCCTTCCTCAATAACTAATCACGTTCCACTTTTCCACTCATTGTCCCCTTTCCCACCCAGGTACCTCACTCCCTCTGCCCCCGTGATTGCTTTCTTCTCCCTGCCAAAAGTGATTGAACCATCTTCACTTATGCCCTTCAACATGTTAATCTTCTTGAGTTCTGTGGATTGTATTCTGGGTAATCTTTACATTTTTGGCTAATATCCACTCATTAGTGAGTACATAGCATGCATGTCATTTTGCGTCTGAGTTATCTCACTCAGGATGATATTTTCTAGTTCCATCCATTTGATTTCAAAGCTCATGATATCTTTGTTCTTAATAGCTGAATAGTATTCCATTTTTGTAAATGAGCCACACTTTCTGTATCAATTTTTCCATTGTTGGACATCTGGGTGGTTTCCAGCTTCTGGTTATCACAAATAAGGGCGCTATGAACATCGTGGAACATGTGTGACCCTGCTGGTTTTGGTGGCATACACTGGTAGCATTTGCTGATGGAGGCAGGGGCAGGAGGATCATGGAAACGTCTACATTTTAAATTTACCTTTGTAAATTTCACTGAGTTCTACAACATCAATGATTTGAGAAAAACAAATCAAAACAAAACAAACAATACCCCTGTGCTTCAAGTAGGCGACTGAGACAAGAGTACTGATCTGATAATTATACTAAAGCTGCATTTGACAAGAGGACTCACTAAACCATAGCACTAATTTGCATACCAGAAAGGCTTGACAACTTGACTCTTTCTGGTGTTTTTTCTAATATATATATCAATTTCAAAGATAATCACACATTAAACAATTCTGGGATTTTCATCCTTTAGTGAAGAATGACTTCACTTCCTCATCTATTAGAAAATATACCTCAAACAAAATAAAATTGTATTACACTGACAGTGTTACATGAATATAACAACCTGCAGAGAGTGTCCTGAGAAATTCCCAAAAGTATAAATACTAGATGATTTGGAAGTACTTATTTTTCATAGATTGGCAAATCTTAAACAGATACTTGTGCATGCACTCATGTGTAGTCCATTATACACAAACCCACTGAACAATCTCACTGCTCCAGCTCTGAACTAGTTTTAACCATGAGCATAAGAGCAGTTCTTTACATCTACACTTGTCTATAATTTTGAATATTTTATACTTTTTAGTCTATCAACTTTATGCTTATTTCATAATGTTTGCTATTAAGTATTTTACTATTGAAATGTCTACAATTTTAAATATTTTAATTTAGTTTTCAGTATCTACAATGCTAATGTACATGAACATAGTTGATCCTGTATATGGATTTTGTGTAAATTTAATCCTTTTTTAGTTTTCATAAAATTTTCCTCTCACAGTATCATCTATACAGATGTCATTATCACTTGAAAAGTCTTTCATGTCTTTCTCTATACTTTGAAGGCCTTTTATTTTCTAAGTGTCCTTACCATAATATGAAATATGACCTTGAATCAAATTCTTGTGGTGACTTTTGTTTCATTCCTGAGATTAGGGAAAAGTATGCAATATTACAACATTAAATAAGCACTCTCTGAACACTTAATATAGACTCCTTAGTAAATTGACAACATTTGTCTTTTTATTCATAGTTCCTTTCCCTTTTTCCTTTAAAATCACAAACTTGCCTTCTCAGTGACTATACACTTAGGTTGTTTCTATTTTTCTATAAATATTATGGTTTTTCATTGATCAATTTTATATTAATTGAAATTTACCTTTAAAGGCACTTTTTTGAATGATATATAAGATGATTTTATTTGGGGTTTTAAGGAAGCTTTGAAATCACCTTCTGTATTACATACTTTATAGCAAGTCTGTTGTAATTCTGTAATTATTTCTACTATATTTAATTCATCTCAACTCTCAAGCAACTAATGACGTCTACAATAGCACTATCTAGCCATGACAATTATCCCCCTCCATATTACTTTTAAATTGTGTGTTGTAATTATATTACAAATTATTATGATTTCAAATGGCTTTTTTGTACCTCATTCATTTTGGTTAATCCACCTACTGCTTTGTTTCCTACATCTCTGTACACCCATATGCACTTAAACTTCCCCTTTCCAGTATTCCCATTAATTTTATATCATCCATTTTTCTAAAATATTCTATCAATGCGTGCCACGCTATTAATCATCATTTCACTTAGACACAACAATTAAGAAAAATGAGTCACTGTGTCAAAATTAAACAGTTTAGAGAAAAGTCTTGAAGCACTAAAACAAACAAACAAACAAACAAATCAGGACGTGGTATTATCTGCTCTGACATTATCCTGACTATGGCTATAGAGGGACTAAAACTGATTTTACCTACATGGTCACTACTACATGGTTGCTTGTTCACTTTACATCCTTCTCACTGACTCCTCCCAGTCACCCTCTCACACAATCCTTCTCATGTCCACCCTTCTCTTTTGCTCAGCTAGTTGCTCCCCTGAGTATTCCCCTAACCTGGACTTCAAGTCTCTGTCAGGCTAGGAGCTTCCTCGTACACTGATGCCAGATAAGGCATCCCAGCTATAAAAACATATCCCACTCAAAGGCAACAAACAGCTTTTAGGATAGCCCTTGCTCCAGTTGCTTGAGATGTACATGAAGGCCAAGCTACACATCTGTGACATATGTACTAAGTTACCTAGGTTCAGATACTGTCTGTTCTTTGGTTGATGGTTCAGTCTCTGAGAGCCCCCAGGGTCAAGGACAGTTGACTCTGTTGGCCTTCCTGTGGAGTTCCCATTCCCTAAGATGCTGCAATTCTTCCTCCTATTTTTCCATAAGACTCCTCAAACTTTATCCTCTTTTTGGCTGTGGGTATCTGCATCGGTTGGGGTCAGATGCTGGGTGTAACCTATCAGAGAAAAGCCATTTTAGGCTCTTGTATGCAGACATAACAGGGTATCATTAATGGTGTTTGGAATTGGTGCTTGCCTATGGTATAGGTGGTTTCAAGTTGGACTGGTTATTGTTTAATCATTCTGCTGCATCCCACATGCCTGCATTTCTTGTAGACAAAATACATTTAGGGTGGAAAGTTTTGTGGTTAGTTTGTGTCTCTATTGATCCACTGGGGTTCCCAAGCAGGCTATCTTATACATTGAAAAGTATACTAACCAACTCTCAAAAAGTAATAACTTTTCTCCATCAATTCATTTGAGGCAGAGATTATATGTTTTACAAAAGGTAGAATTACCAGCCCATGTCTTTGTGTGCCACTATGATGATTAACATTGTGATATTCAATATTTCAAGGAAGCAAGTGTTAGTAGGGATTTAGTAATTTCCCATCAACAAAACAGAAATACTTCCAGTCTGGGCCCGAGTGTAGAGCAGATCTCAGGCGGCAGCTCTGTACCCAACCTCAGAAAACCCAGAGGAAGAGGGCCTCCCAGGTACTTTAACTCAGGCAGCATCTCAGGTAAGGAAAGAGCAACACCCACCCAAACAGGGGGTAAATGGTACCCACTGGGATCCAGGAATTCACTCCTGGCCCAGATCGCGGGTTCCTTCTGGTCTGGGCCCGAGCACTCAGTAGATCCTGGGAGTCAGCTCTGCACCCAATCTCTCAGAACCCAGAGGAAGCGGGGCTCCCAGGAGCTCTAACCTAAGCAACATCCTAGGCAAGGAGGCAACAACACTCTCCCCAAACAGGGAGTAATTGGGACCCACTGGGACCCAGGAATTCACTCCTGGCCCAGAGCATGGGTTCTTTCCAGTCTGGGCCTGAGTGCTCACCAGATCCCGGGAGACAGCTCTGCATCCAATCTCACGATCCCAGAGGAAGCAAGGCTCCCAGGAGCTCTAAACTGAGCAGCATCTTAGGCAAGGAGGCAGTAGCACCTGGCCAAAACAGGGAACAACTGGAACACACTGGGACCCAGGAATTAACTCCTGGCCCAGAGCACTGGTTCCTTCTGGTCTCCACCTGAGCACTGAGTAGATCTTGGGCCTCAGCTCTAACCTCAGCATCAAAACCTATCTCAAACAGTTCTGACACAACCTAGATAATAGGAAAGACAGTCTCCAGTCAGAGACAGTGTAGATAGAACAAAGGAGATCCAGATGGCGAAAAGTAAGCACAAGAACATAAGCATCAGCAGCCCAAGGTATTTAACATCATCAGAACCTAGTTCCCCCACGTTAGAAAGTCCTGAACTCCCCATATCACAAGGAAAGCAAGAACCAGATCTAAAATCACTTCTAATGATGATGACAGAGGACTTTAAGAAGGTCATAAATAACACTATCGAAGAACTTGGGGGGAACACAGGGAAACAGGTAGAAGCCCTTAAAGAGGAAACACAAAAATCCCTTAAAGAATTACAAGAAAACACAAACGAACAGCTAAAGGAATTGAACAAAACCATCCAGGACATAAGAATGGAAGTAGAAACAATAAAGAAATAACAAAGGGAGACTACCCTGGAGATAGAAAACCTAAGAAAGAAATCAGGAGTAATAGACATAAGCATCACCAACAGAATACAAGAAATAGAAGAAAGAATCTCAGGTGCAGAAGATACCATAGAAAATATTGACACAACTGTCAAAGAAAATGCAAAATGCAAAATGTTCTTAACACAAAACATCCAGGAAATCCAGGACACAATGAGAAGACCAAACATAAGGATAATAGGTACAGAAGAGAGTGAAGATTCCCAACTTAAAGGGCCAATAAATATCTTCAACAAAATTATAGAAGAAAACTTCCCTGACCTAAGGAATGAGATACCCATAATCATACAAGAAGCCTACAGAACACAAAATACACTAGATCAAAAAAGAAATACCTCCCATCACATAATAATTAAAGCACAAAATGTACAAAACAAAGAACGAATTTTAAAAGCAGAAAGGGAAAAAGGCCAAGTAACATATAAAGGCAAACCTATCAGAATTACACCTGACTTCTCACCAGATACTATAAAAGCCAGAAGATCCTGGACAAATGTCATACAGACCTTAAGAGAACATAAATGCCAGCTCAGGCTACTATACCCAGCAAAACTCTCGATTACCATAGATGGAGAAACCAAGATATTACACAACAAAACCAAATTTACACAGTATCTATCCACAAATCCAGAACGACAAAGGGTAATAGCAGGAAAGCTCCAATACAAGGAAGGCAATCATAGCCTAGAAAGAGCAAGAAAATAATCTCCTTCCAACAAACCCAAAAAAAGATAACCACATAAACAATGTCTCTACTATTAGCAAAAATGACAGGAAGCAACAACACCCTCTCCTTAATATCTCTTAATGTCAATGGACTAAATTCCCCATAAAAAGGCATAGGCTAACAGAATGGATATGCAAACAGGACCCAGCTTTTTGCTGCATACAGGAAACCCACCTCAGGGACAAAGACAGACACTACCTTAGAGTAAAATTTGGAAAACATTTCTTCAAGCAAATGGCCTTAAGAAACAAGCTGGATTAGCCATTCTAATATCAAGTAAAATCGACTTTCACCTTAAAGCTATCAAAAAGGATAAGGAAGGACATTTCATATTGTCAAAGGAAAAGTCAAAGATCATGAACTCCCAATTCTGAATATCTATGCACCAAATGCAAGAGCACCCACTTTCATAAAAGAAAACTTACTTAAGTTCAAAGCACACATTGCACCTCACACAATAAGAGTGGGAGACAACAACAACACATTGTCAGGAACGGATAAATAATGGAAACAGAAACTAAGCAGAGATACAGTGAAACTTACAGAAGTTATGAACCAAATGGACTTGACAGATATCTATAGAACATTTCAGCCTAAAGTAAAAGAATATACCTTTTTTTCAGCATCTCATGGTACCTTCTCCAAAATAGACCATATAATTGGGCACAAGAAATCCCTCAACAGATAAAAAAAAATTGAAATAATCCCTTGCATATTATCAGATCACCATGGTCTAATGCTGGTCTTCAATAATGACAAAGACAATGGAAAGCCCATATTCACATGGAAACTGAACAACATCCTACTCATTGATAATCTGGTCAGGGAATAAATAAAGAAAGAAGTTAAAAACTTTTTAGAATTTAATGAAAATGATGACACATCATACCAAAACCTATGGGATACAATGAAAGCAGTGCTAAGAGGAAAATTCATAGCTCTAAGTGCCTACACAAAGAAACTGGAGGAAGCATACATTAACAAGTTGACAAAACACCTGAAAGCCCTAGAACAAAAAGAAGCTAATACACCCAAGAGGAGTAGACAGCAGGAAATAATCAAACTCAGGGCTGAAATCAACCAAATAGAAACAAAAAGAACTATCCAAAGAATCAATAAAACTAAGAGCTGGTTCTTTGAGAAAATCAACAAGATAGATAAACCCTTAGCTAGACTAATCAGAGGGCAGAGAGACAGTATCCAAATTAATAAAATCAGAACTTAAAGGGGTGACATAACAACAGAAACAGAGGAAATTAAAAAAAAACATCAGATCCTACTACAAAAGCCTATACTAAACAAAATCGGAAAATCTGGATGAAATGGCAAATTTTCTAGTTAAATACCAGTTACCAAAGTTAAATCAGGAGCAGATAACCCATCTAAACAGTCCCATAACCCCAAACCATATAGAAACAATCATTAAAAGTTTGCCGACATAAAAAATTCCGGGACCAGACTGTTTTAGTGGAGAATTCTATTAGACCTTCAAGGAAGACCTGATACCAACTCTCTTCAAAGTATTCAACAAAATAGAAACAGAAGGAATACTGCCCAATTCATTTTATGAAGCCACAATTACGCTCATACCTAAACCACACAAGGATCCAACAAAGAAAGAGAACTTCAGACCACTCTCACTTATGAACATTGAAGCAAAAATACTCAATAAAATTCTAGGGAACTGAATCTAAGAACACATCAAAAAATTATCCATCGTGATCAAGTAGGCTTTAACCCAGGAATGCAGGGTTGGTTCAATATACAGAAATCAATTGATGTAATCCACTAAATAAACAAACTCAAAGAAAAAAACCACATGATCATATCACTAGATGCTGAGAAAGCATTTGACAAAATTCAAAACCCCTTTATGATAAAAGTCTTGGAAAGATCAGGAATTCACGGTCCATACCTAAACACAGTAAAAACAATATACAGCAAACCAGTAGCCAGCATCAAACTAAATGGAGAGAAATTTTAGACAATCCCACTAAAATCAGGGACTAGGCAAGGCTGCCCACTTTCTCCCTATCTATTCAATGTAGTACTGGAAGTACTTGCCAGAGCAATTAGGCATCACAAGGAGGTCAAAGGAATACAAATTAGAAAGGAAGAAGTCAAAGTCTCACTATTTGCAGATGATATGATAGTATACTTAAGTGACCCCAAAACTTCCACCAGAGAATTAGTAAAACTGATAAACAACTTTAGCAAAGTGGTTGGACATAAAATTAACTCAAGCAAATCAGTAGCTGTCCTCTACTCAAAAGGTAAACTGGCTGAGAAAGGAATTATGGAAATGACACCCTTCACAATAGTCACAGAGAATATAAAACACATTGGTGTGAATCTAACCAAGCCAGTAAAAGACCTGTATGACAAGAACTTCAAGCCCCTGAAGAATGAAATCGAAGCAGTTCTCAGGAGATGGAAAGATATCCCATTCTCATGGATTGGAAGGATTAATATAATAAAAATGGCTCTTTTGCCATAAGCCATCTACAGATTTAATGCAATCTCCATCAAAATTCCCAGTCAATTCTTCACAGGGATAGAAAGAGCAATCTTAAAATTCATTTGGAAGAACAAAAAACCCAGGATAGTGAAAACTACTCTCAGCAATAAAAGAAATTCTGGGGGAATCACCACCCCTGACTTCAAGCTATACTGCAAAGCAATAGTGATAAAAACTGCATGGTATTTGAACAGAGATAGGCAGGTGGATCAATGGAATAGAATAGAAGACCCAGAAATGAACCTTCATACCTATGGTCACTTGATCTTTGACAAAGGAGCTAAAACCATCCAGTGTAAAAAAGATAGCATTTTCAACAAATGGTGCTGGTCCAACTGGAGTTCAGCATGTAGAAGAATGCAAATTGATCCATACTTATCTCCTTGTACAAAGCTCAGTTCCAAGTGGATCAAGTACCTCCACATGACACCAGCTAAACTGAAACTAATAGAAGAGAAATTGGGGAAAATCCTCAAACACATGGACATAGGAGAAAAGTTTCTGAACAGAACACCAATGGATTGGGGTCTAAGACCAAGAATTGACAAATGGGACCTCATAAAACTGCTTCTGTAAAGCAAAGGACACAGTCAATAGGACAAAGCAACAACCAACAGATTTGGAAAAGATATTCACCAATGTTACATCTGATAAAGGGCTAATATCAAAGATATACAAAGAACTGAAGAGATTAGACTCTAGAAAATCAAAGAACCCTATTAAAAAATGAGCACAGAGCTAAACAAAGAATTCTCAACTGAGGAAGCTCAAATGGTTGAGAAGCACCTAAAGAAGTATTCAGCATCACTAGTCATCAGGGAAATGCAAATGAAAACAACACTGTGATTCCACCTCACACAAGTGAGAATGGCTAAGCTCAAAAGTTTGGATCCCCTAGTGTTTGGGAATTTGAGAGCAGGGAGATGGGACTGGATGTTTGGAGCACATCCTCATAAAAATAGGAGGAGGGGGTATGGGATAAGGGGTTTTGGGGGAGAATTGGAGAGGAGATAACATTGAAAGGTAAATACATAAAATACATAAAATATCCAATAAAAAAGCAGATAAAGGGTCTAAAAAAATAGAGAGAGTTTGCTTATTTCAAATTATTTTTAAAAGTTTATAGGAGATGCTTATTGGCTAAGATCTTATTTTAAGATCTCTACAAAGGAATTTAAGTCTCTGTTTCATATTCTCAAGAGAGATGTAAATCCTAATTTTCCTCAACAATTAATTGACAAAAAAAGAAGTAATCTCACAAAAAGTAGAAGAAGCTAGTACTAATCAATATATTATATAGTCTGATTAGTTGTCAGCTGAGCTATAACAGTCCTCTGATAAAACAGATTATTAATATAGATTTATATTTCTTTAAATAGTGTCTCCATGACTCTCTGTGTGTGGAAGGAGCGTCTGTTTGCATTTCTGCCCTGATTTTACAAGAACTGAAAAACTGGCTTGAAAAACAAAAGAGAGTTAATGGTAACCCCCCAGAAGGAGTCCCCCTGAAATACTCTCCATCGTGCCTGGTTCACTTTTAACTCTCTAAAACTGAAAGCTCATGGCAGATCTACTGCTGACTGCCTCTAGCTTCACCGAGATCAATAAAAACTATGCCACAGATATGGGGAAGGACCTTCTTACCCTTAAAGGGAATTACCCAGACCCAGTTCCCTTATGGGGCCAAGGATTGATATGCCTGTTTGATAAAACAGAAGGCACAGCTAACCAGCTACCAAAAAGGTTAATGAAATAAATAGATACCCCCACAAAGCCAGGCCCAACCATAAGTAAGATGAATAAAAATTTACATCCAGGAAAGAGAAATCTCCCTGAGAATTCCCTTCTTTTTCCTTTCTAGGTAAAAATGAATCACCCGTGATGTCTGTTGTTAGAAGTTCTAATCCAGATGCTGGCCTCTGAACTTATACTACACAGACCTTTGAAGGGTCATTGACAAGAACATCAAACAGCTAGAGATTGACATCACTAATCTGAAGATATCCCTCATTTTACTGTCTGAAGAAACCTCAAAAAATCACAAAGATCCTTATTGGACTTGATTTAGTCTATTACAATAGAAAAGACAGTGTACATGTCTTGGCTGTGTACAACCCTTAAAGAAGAATGTTGCCTTTAATTAGACAACACAGGGAGGGTTAAAGAAAGCATGAAATAGATCAGAGAAGGCCCTCAGAAAAGTCAGAGAGAGAAAGAGAAAGATGAGTGCTGGTACAAGAATTGGTTTTTAGCCTCTCCATGGTTGTCAGCCATACTTCCTCCCATCTTGGGACCATTATTTGGGTTATTTTTGCCTATTTCTGCTGGTCCCTGGGTCTCAAATGGGCTGACTAACTATGTGAAACAATAGATAAATAATTTGGTAGCAAAACCTATTCTGATACATTATCATAAGTTATCTATGGAAGACCACAAGACTCAAATTGAGGTTGTTACTTTACACAGGGTGTTCCCAAAACCCATCTCCACCCAACTTAAAAGAGGGAACTTCTGCCCCTAGACCAAGCAGAGAGGGGCCACGCAGAACCCCTTCTGACTGGTGATCTGAATTCTTGCTTAGGCTGAGAGGCTAAGCACTGCAAGGGAATATAAATAAAAGTTAAAAATATTTCTCTGGGTTCTCTGAGGGACAAGCCTGACTCCATGGGGGTTGATGGCAAAAGTATCCCCTCTCCAGGAAAAAGACATATGGCCCTCAAGCCTCACTGGACAATGACAGGGGAGGACCAGAGCCATTACATGGTCCCCTTCAATTACTGGAGGTCAGGCCTCTATCCCCGCCTTCGCAATATTAGAATCACCACAAGCCTTCTATACTTAGAGAAAGGAGGAGATGTCAGGGACATCCCTGCTTACACACTTAAGGCCTAAAATCAGCCATAGGCCTAAAATCACCAATAGGCCTGTCATACATGTATACTAACTCCAAGTCTTGGGTCTCTGTGGAAAAACATTGAAACAGATGGCTATAAGCTATTGTAAACAGGCGGCTTTTGTGGAAATTTACCAGCCTGCGTCATAGATCTTGTAAATAGGTAGCCTTGGCAGACAATACCAACTTAGATAAGGTCAAGCGAGTCATAGGCAGAGTCATAATGACCTGTCTCCTGAACCTTCACCCAGCCAATACCCTGTTTTGAAAGATTTCTGTATTCCCCCTGAACACCCATGCTCCAGTGTCATCCTCTTCCATATGTCCTGCCTTTTTGTGTTTATAACCCCTGTGTGAATGAGTTATGATTTGAAAAAAATAAATTAATTAAAAAAAAAGAAATACTAAGCTGTTGTCCTTTGAGTAATGAAAAACGTGACAGTAAATGGCAACAATAAGTACCTCAAATGTCAGTGGCATTAATTACAGTTTTATTATTAGAAATAAATCTGACAAATAAAGATACACAGTGTATAATAAGTGAATTTTGATAGAACCAATTGGTTTTCTCTCAACCATCAAAGATGTTTTTATCTACAAGAAATACAACATGGTTGCTCCAGAAAAGTGTAGACATGACTTAATGTTTTTTACAATCAAGAATAGCCTGAAAAAAATCTCAGGATCTCAAGGCAAAACCAAAATAGTATGTGATTACTTTTGATCTGCTGCTGAGCATTGGTGACTGCTGCATGGAGTTTTTGTTTTTCTCTTCTAACATATCTTTGATAGATTGTTAATATTATCAACAAATAACCATAATCCCTTTTAGGTTAATATCCTGTCTTAAACTTCTTCACATTTTACTCTATTTTAACAAAATGTCAAAAAGGAGGTCCTAGAGGTCTAGCAGAGTTTCTGGCAAATAGTAGGCATTTGAAACTGGAAACTGTATCATTCAAAGGACATTGAATTTCATCTTCTTAAAAATTTTATATACCATTGGAAAAATCACTGCCATTTCATTGGGATTTTGTTTCTCATGCATAAGACATTCTACTGGAATATTATTTTAAAGAGTCCTTTAAAGAAAATATACAATAAAAAGAGTTCATTACTATCAAATTTAATTCATTTTCTAATTCTGAAAGTTTATTGAATAAATGTGTATCAATCTAATCTAAGATATTCATTTGTATTAAAGGTAATTGATATGCCATTATTAAAATGTTTTGTATTATTAAGAAATAAATTTAAACTTACAAAAGTCATAAAGATAGGAAATATTTCTTTGATATTTTTCTAAAAGTTTCCCTAAAGCTGATGTCTTACATAATCAAAACACACAACTACAAATAAGGGAAATTAATTTGGCCTAATACTAATACAATATTTTTAAAAACTACATGGTTTTGTCAATGATATTATTAAATTATTTCATCTGTTTTAGAATCTTATTTATAATCTTATAGCTCTTTTATTTTTCTGTATTTTTTCTCAAATCAGTCCCATCATAAATTTTATTTTGGGTCTTATAGAACTTGTTTCTTATAGAGTACTACTTTATAATTTCATAAATACCTTTTTATAAGTATGTGAGTTTACCTTTTTCAATGCTTACTCTATGTAATTATGACTTTTTACAAATTTTATATGTCACAGTAACTTCCCCATTCCTATTTCACTTAATGAAACTTTTTAAGAGAATTCTGTCAGCTTCTTTACATGTCAATAAAGTATATTTTTTCATTTATCCCTCTTGTAAGTGGCTCTTATATGTTTGATTTGAGACTAGTTTCTCATTCTGTGATGTCACAACTCAGGTAGATTCAAATAAAATTTATTGTTCATTCCAGTTTTAAATTCCTCCTTAGAATTTTACAGTTCAAAAGACCATGTTATATCTATACTTTCTGCAGACATTTTCCTGATTTAAGCATGTGCTTGAATCAAAACATTTCAATAGAGCCAGTGTAATTAATAATATGCTGGGAATTATTTTTTTTTATTATTTAGGATATAGTTAGTTTTAATTTTGGATACTCTTTCTCTTGCTGTGATGGTGAATATATTTTCTTTCCATGGGTTATTTTTAAAAATCCTTTGTAGTTCTGAATGTCTACAGTGGTACTTGTTGTCTTTAGTATCAACAAGTGCTCACTGTAAGAGAAAGGAAAGGAGAAACAGGAAAGGAAGACAGGAAGGGAGAAGGAGAAGGAGAGATTATTTCCATATACTAACAAATTATAAGCTATTAATTATTTAAAGGTAAGTTCATATTTCATATATAACATGTTTGTAGATGTTATGGGGAGAAGAAATAACACAAGCAGTATTCAACCTCTGAGTCCTGACCCATTTGGGTATTGAATGACCCTATAACTGGGGTCTTATAACAGATATCCTGCATGTCAGATATTTATATTTAGAGTAATTCATAACAGTAGAAAAATTGCAGTTATGAAGTAGCAACAAAATAATTTTATGGCTTGTGGTCACCACAACATGAGGAACTGAATTAAAGGATCAGAGTATTAGACCATTTGAAAACCACTGGTCTTAACCATCATATTGACCTTTATGTACTGAGAATATACGCTGGTGTTGAGATATATTTTCTGTAAATTTAGAACACTGATAAGACCATCCTTTGTTACATACTTAACTGTAGCCATAAATCCCTTCATGTATAATCTTTTGTTGGTTATTTAGTTCCTGGGAGCTCTGGGTGGTCGGGTTAGTTGATATTGTTCTTCCTATGGGGTTACAATCCCCTTAAGCTCCTTCAGTCCATCCCCTAACTCTTTCAGTAGGTTCCCCATTAATGGTTGAATGTAGGTATCTGAGTCTATATTAGTCAGGGGCTGACAGAGTTTAAAAGGGCCATAGGCATATCATAGAGGGAAGCAGTATAGAATAACTTTCCCTCCCTTTTCTTGTTGATCTTAAATTCATTGCAATACCTCATCTTCTGGCTCCTTTTGGCTTAAGGTGAGGGTTTACTGGTAGCTAATTTGTTACTGGACATTCAACATTCATTTATTCTCTGTATTTTGACCAATTATGGCTCTTTGCCAACCACTACAAAATAAGCTTATCTAGCAAAAAAAACAACAGCAGCTCTGTGCTGTGGACATGAATCTTTCTCTCCCCCTGTCTGTCTGCTGTCTGTCTGTCTGTCTGTCTGTCAGTTTCTCTCTCTCTCTCTCTCTCTCTC
>NW_021604563.1:6647193-6713910 GCF_004785775.1 Grammomys surdaster
CCATGTTTTCTTCTCATGGAAGGACTGTTGCACATATATATATATTTAAATATTTATATATATAATTTATAAAGCAATTTCAAAGAAAAAGTATGCCCATTTAGTAATTCATCATCAGTATCTTTGCAAAATATGCTCTATTGACATTATTTACAGTGTTAGGCATAAATATTTTCCTGTAGAGCAGATGTAAGATCCAATCAGAAAGTAGTTGAAATTTTGACTGGCTTTATCTTGTGCAGGTCATATGCAGCATAGTGAGTGCATGTGTGCAACAGTCCTTCCATGAGAAGAAAACATTGTTTCACAGCAGACCTCCTTCTCCAAACTCTGGTTTCTATTTCCAAATACTCCTCTATGATGGTCCCTAAGACTTAGGGTAGTGGTATGGCATCAATGTGCCATTTATGGCTGATTTCTCCACAACTACAGACTCTCTGAATTTGGCCAGTTGTGAACCTCTGTATTAACTTTAATTTTATATTTAAAAGAAACTTCTCTGATAAGAGCTAATAGCTCAAATAATCTATGAGTAATTTGTATGGTATATACTTCATCTATATAAAAATAATGATAATGAAAGTAGTTTTATACCATATCTATTCAGCAAAATCATACACATTTTTATGCCCTAGTGCCTATGACATTGCCCAATCAATTAGTGAAAACCAACATTAACAAAACAAATATTTTTCCCTGGTGGTAAATCAAGACACAAAACCATAGTCAAAGAGTCAGAAGCAAATATGAAGATGAATAATAAATTTATAAATGTTAAATATAAAAACCCTTATATTTTACTGTGACAAGTTCCAGCCAGGCCAATTAAATCTTGATCAATCATGGGAGAGCCACAGAGAATCAATTTCTTTTTGTTTCAAGCTATCTTCTAGACTCAGTGCAAAATACATTTTTGAGAAATGTTGCTTTTTTGAAAAACTTCCATTAAAATAGATAAAAAGGTGAGTTCAGTTTATAGTATTATGACCAATATAACCTTTATATCACTTAATCAGATTTCTTTTGGTTATATACCCTGTCAAATGTTTCAAATATAAGAAAATAAATACAAGTGTTAACAACTTAATGAATGTGAATATGTTTGGAAACTAAAATCATATTTCTTGCATATTCTGAGAGTGTATTCATGAAATATTTTAGTATGTAACTGGATAATATATGGAAAATTGTATTTTAGAATAACTAGACAAGTGAACATGAAAGACTGAATGAACTTTTAATGTCATCAAAAGTATAGCTTTAAATTCTTCAATAATTTTACTTTGTTCCTATTTCTCTTTTCTGAATAGAAGAAATTTATGCACCAAAGAATTTCAAAGCTGCCCAATTAATTTTTAGAACTATTACCTAGATAAGAAGTACTAAGTTCTAGATTCTACAAGATCATAATACGTTCTTCCAGCAGTACACAATAGAATACTTTAGTGAATGATTTCAGCATCAAAATAGATCATTTATAAATTGGTGTCATGTTGCTAAAAGTTATGACAGAACACCCTTGATTAGTACAGAAGACATCAGATGGGAGAAAGGAAAAAATATTTCTTTTAAAAAAATTTTCTCTCTCATGTATTACAACCAAACTGCAGTCAATACACCCTCTCCCCTAGTCTTCCCTTGCTTATTCTCTCCCCTGACCTTTCATCTCCTTCAGATACAACCCCATGGCTTTTCCTCAGTAAAAGCAGCTCTCCCAAGCACATCAAACAAACACTGTATAACAAGTTACAGGAATACCAAATACATAGCATTAAATCAAGGTTGGATGATACAACCCACTAGGAGAGAAAGGGTCTCACAAGTAGGCAAGAGTCAGGAACAGGCCTTGTTCCCACTTTTAGGATTCCTACAAGAGCAGCAAACTACTCAGCCATAGCTTACATGCAGAGGAGCTAGGTCAGACCACTACAGGCTCCTTGATCTCTGCAAGCCCCATGAATCTTGGTTACTTAATTCTGTGGGCTGTGATTTCTTCTAGTGGTGACTCATCTACTCTGGATCCTCCAATTGTCCTTCCTCCTCCTCTGCAGAACTTCCATAGCCTCACTTAACATTTGGTTGTGGAACAGTGGTCTGCTCCCATTAGTTGCTGGATAATTTTTTTTTTTTGGTCTCTTTAATGAAAATTCTGCTATGCTTCACACCAAGAACATTTCACACAGGACAAACTAGGTCAAAGGCTTTGGGTCTGAGTTGGTGTCCTAACCTTTCCACTTGAAGTCTTGCTTGGTCACAGAAGATGACTGTTTAAGCTCTGTGTCCTTCATTACTAGGAATCTTTGGTAGTGTTGAATCCATGGGGCTTACATTGCACTAGGCTTACACATTGCTCCAAAAATTCTTCCCAATTCTATTTGTTTCAACCACTATTTTCTCCTCCCTTCCCACAACCTAATCTCCTGTATGCAAACATAGGCATCCCCTGACCACCACTGAAATATTTCCCCTTCTCAGGGAGATCCTTGCTTCTCCATTCAGATCTACAATACCAAAATTTAGTTAGCCGACTAAATGGAATGTGATCAGAAAATGGACAGAAATTTCCAAGGGGGGGGGCAGGTAGAACATATGTACAAAGGCAGAGTAGGTGAGAGAAAGTTGGGCTTCAACTTGGTACAATCTAAAGTTTGAGCACTGTTCTGGGCTTCTGGAGTAGAATATATATTGTATGGTGTTTGGGCATAATATTGTCTTTTTTGAAATGTTAGTTCTTTTATTTATATTCCCTTGCAGTGCTTAGAAAACCTTGAATTTAAAGTCAAAGTAAATTTTGTACCATTTAAGAAATATAACTTTAGATTAATAACAATTATACAGATTTCTACCAATAGGTTACGGTTATGCAATGAATCCTAGCTATTCCTCTCTCTTCCAACAAAACCACTACTTTTCCCTGGAAAGACAGCCCAATATTAACCACCTCAGTTCCCAAGCCCAGGGAATAGGGGCGCTGACTCTTCATTAACTTCTTCAAGCTGGTTACAGGAATTGAGATATTAGAAGAGGGTGAGGGGAATGGTAAATTGATAAGCCTCTGCTGTCTGTGTCTTCACTGCATCTGAAATTCCAGGACATCAGACGTTCAAGCAGGTCTGCTCAGGTTGCTTGATGAAGCCAGGCTGTGTATTTTGCAATATATAATTCTGAAAACAAATTTTAGTATCAAGAAATATTTTGCTTGAATTCTGGAATCTAGTATTCTGGTGGCCTGCCTCTGTCATGCCAACTCCATATAATTCTAGGAGGTAGAAATATCTTAATTGTCTCTTCCAAAAATATACAGACTAAATAAAGCATTTCCCAAAACAGCATTTCCTTGAGCCAGTAACCAGAAAAACCTTTATCTTGATATCTTTCCCAGAGGAAAAATATAATTGCAAAACTGAAAATCACACTCATCTTGAAAATAAAATCAACTTAATAACTAAAGTACTGTATGTACCTATTCTTTAGGCCTTCCCTATTTTGCCAAGCAGGAAATGAACCCAGAATTCCCTAAGGCCCACGTTAGACAGAAGTCGAGTCTCCTGTGAGACTGTATAACTTTATATCATCTGAGTACATCTGATTTACCCTATCTTTTTGTTCCGCCCTCTGCCTAGAACAGTTTCTTATTTATACCATCTATCTCTTTGGCTCTGTACACTGGAGTTGCTTCTATTTATACACTGTACTCTCTACTCTAGAGCCAGTGAAATTTTCCCTATCTAAGTTCCAAACCACAGGTGATAATCCCACATGATTCATACAAATCTGTTTATAAATCTTTCCTAAAAGCAAGTAATCCCTATATTTTAACTTTATTCTTAAATCAGTAACTGCTACACAATGAAGGCTTATTAATTTCGCTCTCTTGGTTAAATGTATACCTGTCTGTCTGTGGTTCTGTGCCTAGAGCCACAGACAAATTTTCTCTACCTATCTTTGTTCTGAAGCTCAGGCAAGATTTCCCACTTGAATTGGACAAAACTGTTTCTAAATCTATCTTAAAAACAAATAATCTCAATTTTAATCCACAAACACTGTACTGTCTACTCTAGAATCAGCTACTTTCGTCATTTCCTAACAAAAAGCAACTTGTGTTTCCCCACAGCTGGTGAGTTCAGCTGCAGTTTATTGTTCAGGGTTCCTGCACTAGGAGTCACATGACTCCTATCAGCGCCAATCACTCATTCAATTTCTTTAAAAAAAATACAATTTTTACTCTCAGGTGAATAGACTCAAATTTCTAGTGAATTCATGCCCAAAATTGGTGCATCACTTTGTTGTAGTAATTGAATAAAATCAGCCTCTGGCTCAGGCAGACTATCTAATCTGCAGTGGCTCTGCTTCACCCAGCGCCATGTTTCTTGGCCTGCATGCTGCAGCTAGAACCAGCACGCCAGAAAGACCAGCCCCATCACCCACTAGATGCCACCGTGAGAGATGGCTCTGCCAATCTTCCATGCTGTCTTCACAAGGCAGGGCATTGCCCAGACCATTCTGCCATCCATGAGGGCCCAGTAAGAGAATAAGACTGTAACTTTTTTTATAAGATGATTTATTTACATTTCATATGTTGTCCCTTTACCCCATCCCCCGTCTACCCAGGAACCCCCTATCCTCTCACCCCTCCTCCTTCTTCTCTGGGGATGTAACCCCTACCTAACCCCACACTCCCACCTCCCCACCCTCAAATTCCCACCCCCTGAGGTGTCCAGCCTTTATGAGGTCAAGGATCTCTTCTTCCACCTATGCCCTGCAAGGCCCTCCGCTCTTACATATACAGCTGAAGCCATGGATCCCTCCCTAAGTGCTCCCAGGCTGGAGGGTTAGACCCTGGGAGCTGTAGTTGGTTGGTATTTTTTGCTCTCCTCATGGGGCCAAAAATCCTTTCAGCTCCAATGTTCTTCACTCTAACTCCTCCATTGGGAAATCCATGATCAGTTCAATGGCTAGTTGTGAGCATCTGCCTCTGAATATGTCAGGCTCTTGCATACCTCTGAGGAGATATCTATATCAGGCTCTTATCAGAATCCACTTCCTGACTTCCACATCAGCATCTACCTTTGGTGACTGCACATGGGATGGATACTCAGGTGGAATGGTCTTCAGATGGCCCTTCCTTCAGTTTCTGTCCCTCACTTTGTCTCCATATTTGCTCCCTTGAGTATTTTGTTGCTCCTTCTAAGAAGGACCGAATCACCCCCACTTGGTCTTCCTTCTTCATGAGCTTCATGTGGCCTGTGAGTTGAATCTTGGGCATTTCAAGGTTCTGGGCTAATATCCAATAATCAGTGAGTGAATACCATGTGTGTTCTTTTGTGATTGGCTTACCTCAATCAGGATGATAATTTCTAGTTCCATCCATTTATCTAGGAAATTCTCGAATTCATTGTTTATAATAGCTGAGTAATACTCCATTGTGTAAATGTACCACATTTTGCATCCATTCCTCAGTTGAAGGACATCTGGGTTCTTTCCAGCTTCTGGCTATTATAAATAGGGCTGCTATGAACATAGTTGAGCATATGTCCTTGTTATATGTTCAAGCATCTTCTGGGTATATGCCTAGGAGTGGTATAGCTGGGTCCTCAGGTAATGCTATGTCCAATTTTCTGAGGAACTGCCAGACTAATTTCCAAAGTGGTTGCACCATCTTGCAGTCCAATCAACAATGGAGGAGTGTTCCTCTTTCTCCACACCCTCGCCAGCATCTACTATCAGGAAGATCAATGGAATAGAATTGAAGACTCAGAAATGAACCCACACACTGATGGTCACTTGATCTTTGACAAAGGAGCTAAAACTTTCCAGTGGAAAAAGGACAGCATTTTCAACAAATGGTGCTGGTTCAACTGGAGGACAACCTGTAGAAGAATGAAAATTGATCCATTCTTATATCCTTGTGCAAAGCTCAAGCCTAAGTGGATAAAGGACCCCCACATAAAACCAGATACATTGAAACTAATAGCAGAGAAGGTGAGGAAGAGCCTCGAATACTTGGGCACAGGGGAAAAATTCCTGAACAGAACATCAATGTCATATGCTCTAAGATCAAGAATTGACAAATGGGACTTCATAAAATTGCAAAGTTTCTGTAAGGCAAAGGACACTGTCAATAGGACAAAATGACAACCAAAAAATTGGGAAAAGTTCTTTACCAATCCTACATCTGATAGAGGGCTAATATTCAATATATACAAAGAACTCAAGAAATTATACTCCAGACAACCAAATAACCCTATTAAAAATGGGGTATAGAGCTTAACAAAGATTTTTCTTTTTTTTATTGTAAACAGGCAGCTTTTGTGGAAATTTTTTTTCACGTCTTCTAGTCTTTTTTAAACAGTTCAACCAACTAGGGAACAAAGATTCAAACATATGAGCCTATGAGGACCATTCTTACTCAAACCACTACAGTGATGTTGGCTGTGGGCTTGGGTCTTTACTATGTTGAGACATGTCCATATATCCCTAGAGTCTCTGGGACATAAGGGATAATGGATTTTTTTTTATTTTTTTTGAGCATGAAATGCTTTTTTATAGCATGTTTTACAAGGGGAGGGGGTAAGAGGGGTCAGGTGGTGGAAAAGTACAGAATCTTCTTGGCCTGTGCCTTGAAACATGTCATGGTCTATACGGTACACTGCCTTCAATTATGATCTATCTGCTATTCTTCAGAACATATGGTACACAGCTTGAGTTATGGTCTGCCTGCTATTCTTCAGAAGATATGGTACACTGCTTTGAGTCTATCTGCAGTTGCCAAGCAGGATCTTGCAGTTGCCAAGCTTCAGGGGACATTGTGCAGGTGGGGAAAGGTAGGGGTGAGGGTAAGGGCTAGGGTCCTGGCTTCTGGCATCTCCCCCTTCTCTGTTTAGTTATAGAAGGCGTTTTATGATCAATCCCAACTATGTGAGTTTTGAATTTGGATGTCTAATTATGGGGGGGTCTTAGACAAGTTCACAACCCCAAAACATTGATATGAGACGAGTCACATTGATGGTCAGAGGCTTTAGGCTGTCGACGATGGGCAACATCAAGGGACCCCGAGGTGGGTGAAAGGAGGGGTGAGAGCCCTGTCTTAGGCCATGTAGGCTGCACCCACTCCCAGCACCATGGACTCCTTTTCAGCAGCATTGTGTGGGCCCCTGGGAAGTGGACCTACAATAATCCTGTCATTGGGCTAACTCACAGCCATCCTAGTCCCTTGTAAATGTTCAAGTTACCAACTATTTGTCAGTTTGTGGTGTAATATTGTCATAAAGGAAGGCTCCCCAATGTTAGCGGCCATATCAAGGGCAGCCTTGGTTTAGGAAAAAGCCAATTTTTGTTGGGGTGATCAAGAGGCCAAGCTCTCTAGTGAGAGAAATGAGGGCAAAGCCAGGCATACCAGGAACCCTTCTGGAGGGCGTGGAAGTCTAGTGGTCGACCGTAGGGGGGAGGCAGGGGAGCTGGCAGCTGTGTCAGTCTCCTGCGGAGTCACTTTTGGATCCTCTTCAATTTTCAGCTGATGGTAATGAACTTCAACTGTCTTCTTGATGGCAGAATCAACCTGGTTCCGAGGACAACAGGTCGCGGGCTACGATCTCTGTCTCACTCAATTTTGATGTCGTGCACACGTCCTCTCAATGAGGGTCCGTCCAGAGGGATCCATGCCTCGAGCCCCACGTCTGGGTGCCACTTGACCCGACCAGCGGGTCCTAGTTATTCGTGGGGGCGAGGAGGACCGCAACTTGCTATTCTTGAGAAGATATGGTACACTGCTTGAGTTATGGTCTCCCTGCTATTCTTCAGAAGATATGGTACACTGCTTTGAGTCTATCTGAAGTTGCCAAGCAGGATCTTGCAGTTGCCAAGCTTCAGGGCACATTGTGCAGGTGGGGAAAGGTAGGGGAGTGAGGTTAAGGGCGAGGGTCCTGGCTTTTGGCACATCTGGATTAGAACTTCTAACAGCAGGCATCACGGGTGATTCATTTTTACCTGGAAAGAAAAAAGAAGGGGATTCTCAGGGAGATTTATCTTCCCTGGATGTAAATTGTTATTCATCGTATTTATGGTTGGGCCTGGCTTTGTGGAGGTATCTATTTTTTTCCATTAATCTTTTTGGTAGCTGGTTAGTTGTGGCTTCTGTGGTATTGGACAGGCATATCAGTCCTCGGCTCCATAAGGGAACTGGGTCTGGGCCATTCCCTTTATGGGTAAGAGGGTCTTTCCCCATATCTGTGGCAAAGTTTTGTTGGTCTTGGTGGTGCCAGAGGTCACCATCATGGTCAGCAAGAGATTTGCCATGACCTTTCAGCTTTAGAGAGAGAAAAGTGAACAAGGCATGATGGAGAGTATTTCAGTGGGACTCCTTCTGAGGGGATACCATTCCCCTTCTTTTGTTTTTGAAGCCAATTTTTCAGAGTTCTTGTAAAATCAGGGCAGAAGCGCCAACAGTCGCTCCTTCCACACTCAGAGAGTCATGAAGACCTTATTTAAGGATATATACATCTATATTAATAATCTTTTGTCAAAGGACTTTTATAGCACCACTGACAATTAATCAGACTATATAATATATCGATTACAAATAGCTTTTTCTACTTTTTCTGAGATTACCTCTCTTTTGTCAATTAACTGTTGAGAAAATTAGGGTTTACCTCTCTCTTGAGAATATTGAACAGAGACTTAAATTCTTTTGTGGAGAGCTTAAAGTAGTATCTTAGCCAATTAGCAACTCCTAGAAACTTTTGAAATTAATTTAAAATAAGTAAGCTCCCGCCATCTCTCTCTCTTTCTTTTTTTTAGACCCTTTATCTGTGTGGGTTTTTCATTGAATACTATATGTATTTACCTTTCAATGTTATCTCCTTTTTCATTCTCCCCCAAAAACCCTTATCCCATACCCCCTCCTCCTAATTTTTGTGACGGTGTGCTCCAAACATCCTCCCAGTCCCATCTCCCTGCTCTCGAATTCCCACACAGTAGGGGATCCAAACTTTTGGGGACCATGGACCTCCACTTTCACTGAAGTCTAACAAGGTCGCCCTCAATTCCCTATACAGGTGCATGAGCCCCTCCCTTTGTGCTCTCTGGCTGGCGGTTTAGACTTTGGGAGCTCTGGTTGAAACTTTTGATACTCTTTCTAGAAAGGTCCAACGCATTCATACTTTGGTCTTCCTTCTTCTATGTGAGTTTTATGTGGTCTATATGTAGTTTCTTAGAAATTGTGAGTTTTTGGGCTAATATCCACTTATCAGTGAGTGCATACCATGTATGTTCTTTTGAGATTGGGTCATCTCACTCAAGATGATATTTTCCAGCTCCATCCATTTGCCTAGGAATTTCGTGAACTCATTGTTTTTAATAGCTGAGTAGTACTCCATTGTATAAATGTACCACATTTTCTGCATCCATTCTTCTGTCTAAGGGCATCTGGGTTCTTTCCAACTTCTGGCTATTATAAATAGGACTACTATGAACATGGTGGAGCATGTGTCCCTGTTGTATGTTGAAACTTCTTTTGGGTATATGCCCAGGAGGGGTATAGCTGGGTCCCCAGGTAACACTATGTTCAGTTTTCTGAGATACTGCCAGACTGCCTTCCATAGTGGTTGTACCAGTTTACAATCCCACCAACAGTGAAGGAGAGTTCCTCTCTCTCTACATCCTCACCAACATGTGCTGTCACCTGTGTTTTTGATCTTAGCCATTCAGACTGGTGTGAGGTGGAATCTCAGTGTTGTTTTCATTTGCATTTCCCTGATGACTAGTGATGCTGAACATTTCTTTAGGTGCTTCTCAACCATTCGAGCTTCCTCAGTTGAGAATTCTTTGTTCAGCTCTATGCTCCATTTTTTAATAGGGTTCTTTGATTATCTAGAGTCTAATTTCTTCAGTTCTTTGTATACCTTGGATATTAGCCCTTTATCAGATGTAGAGTTGGTGAAGATCTTTTCCCAATCTGTTGGTTGCCGCTTTGTCCTATTGAATGTGTCCTTTGCTTTACAGAAGCTTTGCAGTTTTATGAGGTCCCATTTGTCAATTCTTGATCTTAGAGCACAGGCCATTGGTGTTCTGTTCAGGAACTTTTTCCCTGTGCCTATGTGTTCCAGGCTTTTTCCCAGTTTCTCTTCTATTAGTTTCAGTGTGGCTGGTTTTAGGTGGAGGTCCTTAATCCACTTGGAATTGAGCTTTGTACAAGGAGATAAGTATGGATAAATTTGCATTTTTTTACATGCTGACCACCAGTTGGACCAGCACCATTTGTTGAAAATGCTATCTTTTTTCCATTTGATGTTTTTAGACCCTTTGTCAAAGATCAAGTGACCATAGGTATGGGGGTTCTTTTCTGGGTCTTCTATTCTATTCCACTGATCCTCCTGCCTGTCTCTGTTCCAATACCATGCAGTTTTTATCACTATTGCTTTGATGTACAGCTTGAAGTCGGGGACGGTGATTCCTCCAGAAGTTCTTTTATTGCTGAGAGTAGTTTTCGCAATCCTGGGTTTTTTGTTATTCCAAATAAATTTTAAGATTGCTCTTTCTATCTCTGTGAAGAATTGAGTGGGAATTTTAATGGGGATTACATTAAATCTGTAGATGGCTTTTGGCAAAATAGCCATTTTTACTATATTAATCCTTCCAATCTTGAGCATGTGAGATCTTTCCATCTTCTGAGATCTGCTTCGATTTCTTTCTTCAGGGGCATGAAGTTCTTGTCATACAGGTCTTTTACTTGTTTGGTTAGGTTCACACCAAGGTATTTTATATTATCTGTGACTATTGTGAAGGGTGTCGTTTCCATAATTCCTTTCTCAGCCAGTTTATCTTTTGAGTAGAGGAAGGGTACTGATTTGCTTGAGTTAATTTTATATCCAGCCACTTTGCTAAAGTTGTTTATCAGGTTTAAGAGTTCTCTGGTGGAAATTTTGGGGTCACTTAAGTATACTATCATATCATCTGCAAATAGTGATAGTTTGACTTCTTCCTTTCCAATTTGTATCCCTTTGACCTCCTTGTGTTGCCTAATTGCTCTGGCTAGGACTTCCAATACTATATTAAATAAGTAGGGAGAGAGTGGGCAGCCTTGCCTAGTCCCTGATTTTAGTGGGATTGCTTCAAGTTTCTCTCCATTTAGTTTAATGCTGGCTACTGGTTTGCTGTATATTGCTTTTACTATGTTTAGGTATGCACCTTGAATTCCTTACCTTTCCAAGACTTTTATCATGAAGGGGTATTGAATTTTGTCAAATGCTTTCTCAGCATCTAGTGAGATGATCATGTGGTTTTTTGCTTTCAGTTTGTTTATATAATGGATTACATTGATATATTTCCAAATATTGAACCAACCCTGCATTCCTGGGATGAAGCCCACTTGATCATGATGGATAATTGTTTTGATGTGTTCTTGGATTCGGTTCACTAGAATTTTATCGAGTAATTTTGCATCAATGTTCATAAGGGAGATTGGCCTGAAGTTCTCTTTCTTTGTTGGGTGTTTGTGTGGCTTAGGTATGAGTGTAATGATGGATTCAAAGAATGAATTGGGTAGTGTACCTTCTGTTTCTATTTTGTGGAATAGTTTGAAAAGAATTGGAATTAGGTCTTCCTTGAAGGTCTGATAGAATTCTGCACTAAAACTGTCTGGTCCCGGGCTTTTCTTTGTAGGGAGACTTTTAATGACTGCTTCTATTTCTTTTGGGGTTATGGGACTGTTTAGATGGTTTATCTGGTCCTGATTTAACATTGGTAACTGGTATTTGTCTAGAAAATTGTCCATTTCATCCAAATTTTCCAATTTTGTTGAATATAGGCTTTTGTAGTAGGATCTGATGATTTTTTTAATTTCCTCAGTTTCTGTTGTTATGTCACCCTTTTCAGTTCTGATTTTATTAATTTGGAGACTGTCTCTCTGCCCTCTGATTAGTCTAGCTAAGGGTTTATCTATCTTGTTGATTTTCTCAAAGAACCAGCTCCTCGTTTTATTGATTCTTTGGATAGTTCTTTTTGTTTCTATTTGGTTGATTTCAGCCCTGAGTTTGATTATTTCCTGCTGTCTACTCCTCTTGGGTGTATTAGCTTCTTTTTGTTCTAGGGCTTTCATGTGCTTTGTCAAGCTGCTAGTGTATGCTCCCTCCTGTTTCTTTGTGTAGGCACTTAGAGCTATGAATTTTCCTCTTAGCACTGCTTTCATTGTATCCCATAGGTTTTGGTATGATGTGTCATCATTTTCATTAAATTCTAAAAAGTTTTTGATTTCTTTCTTTATTTCTTCCCTTACCTGATTATCAAGGAGTAGGGTGTTGTTCAGTTTCCATGTGAATGTGGGCTTTCCATTCTCTTTGTCATTTTTGAAGACCAGCCTTAGACCCTGGTGATCTGATAGGATGCAGGGGATTATTTCAATTTTTTTATATCTGTTGAGGCCTGTCTTGTGCCCAATTATATCGTCTATTTTGGAGAAGGTACCATGAGGTGCTGAGAAAAAGGTATATTCTTTTGCTTTAGGGTGAAATGTTCTATAGATATCTGTCAAGTCCATTTGGTTCATAACTTCTGTTAGTTTTACTGTATCGCTATTTAGTTTCTGTTTCCATGATTTATCCATTGCTGAGAGTGGGGTGTTGAAGTCTCCCACTATTATTATGTGAGGTGCAATGTGTGTTTTGAGCTTTAGTAAGGTTTCTTTTATGAAAGTCGATGCTCTTGTATTTGGCGCATAGATATTCAGAATTGGGAGTTCATGATCTTTGACTTTTCCTTTAACAAGTATGAAATGCCCTTCCTTATCCTTTTTGATAGTTTTAAGTTGAAAGTCGATTTTATTCGATATTAGAATGGCTACTCCCACTTGTTTCTTAGGGCCATTTGCTTTAAAAACTGTTTTCCAAACTTTTACTCTAAGGTAGTGTCTGTCTTTGCCACTGAGGTGGGTTTCTTGTAAGCAGCAAAAAGCTGGGTCCTGTTTGCGTATCCAGTTCGTTAGCCTATGCCTTTTTATTGGGGAATTGAGTCCATTGATGTTAAGAGATATTAAGGAGAGGGTGTTCTTGCTTCCTGTCATTTTTGCTAATAGTGGAGACATCGTTTGTGTGGTTATCTTCTTTTGGGTTTGATGGAAAAGGATTATTTTCTTGCTCTTTCTAGGGTATGATTGCCCTCCTTGTATTGGAGCTTTCCTGCTATTATCCTTTGTAGAGCTGGATTTGTGGGAAGATACTGTGTAAATTCAGTTTTGTCATGGAATATCTTAGTTTCTCCGTCTATGGTAATTGAGAGTTTTGCTGGATAAAGTAGCTTGGGCTGGCATTTATGTTCTCTTAGGGTTTGTATGATATTTGTCCAGGATCTTCTGGCTTTTATAGTATCTGGTGAGAATTCAAGTGTAATTCTGATAGGTTTGCCTTTATATGTTACTTGGCCTTTTTCCCTTACTGCTTTTAAAATTCTTTCTTTGTTTTGTGCATTTTGTGTCTTGATTATTGTGTGACAGGTGGTATTTCTTTTTTGATCTAGTCTGTTTGGCGTTCTGTAGGCTTCTTGTGTGATTATGGGCATCTCATTCCTTAGGTTAGGGAAGTTTTCCTCAATAATTTTGTTGAAGATATTTACTGGCCCTTTATTTGGGAATCTTCACTCTCTTCTATACCTATTATCCTTAGGTTTGGTCTTCTCATTGCGTCCTGGATTTCCTGGATATTTTGTGTTAACAGCTTTTTGCATTTTGCATTTTCTTTGATAGTTGTGTCAATATTTTCTATGGTATCTTCTGCACCTGAGATTCTTTCTTCTATCTCTTGTATTCTGTTGGTGATGCTTGTGTCTATGACTCCTGATTTCTTTCTTAGGTTTTCTATCTCCAGGGTAGTCTCCCTTTGTGATTTCTTTATTGTTTCCACTTCCATTTTTATGTACTGGATGGTTTTGTTCAATTCCTTCATCTGTTTATTTGTGTTTTCTTGTAATTCTTTAAAGAATTTTTGTGTTTCTTTAAGGACTTCATCCTGTTTACCTGTGTTCTCCTCAAGTTTTTTGAAAGTGTTATTTATTTCCTTCTTATAGTCCTCTAGCATCATCATTAGAAGTGATTTTAGATCTGGTTCTTGTTTTCCTGGTGATAAGGGGAGTTCAGGACTTTCTAATGTGGGAGAACTGCGTTCTGATGATGGCGAGTACCTTGGGTTGCTGGTGCTTGTGTTCTTGTGCTTGCCTTTCGCCATCTGGATCACCTTTGTGCTATCTGTGCTATCTGTGCCTGTCTTTCCTATTATCTAGGTTGTGTCAGAACTGTTTGGGATGGGTTTTGCTGCTTGGGTTAGAGCTAAGGCCCAACATGTGCTGGGTGCTCAGGTGGAAACCGGAAGGGGCTGGGGCTCCCGGCCCAGTGGGTCCCAGTGGGTCCCAGTGGGTCCCAGTGGGTCCCAGTGGGTCCCAGTTGCTCCCTGATTGGGGGCAAGCACTGCCACCTCCTAGGCTAAGAAACTGCTTGAGCTAGGTAGAGCCACTGAGAGCCCTGCTTCCTCTAGGATCTGTGAGATTGGGTGCAGAGCTGACTCCCAGGATCTGCTCTGGCACAGACCAGAATGAACCCACTCTCTGGGCCTGGAGTGAACTCCTGGGTCTCAGTGGGTCCCAGCCTCTCCCTGTTTGGGGGCAAGCACTGCCACCTCCTAGCCCAAGACCCTGCTTGGCACAGAGGTCCTGCTAGCCCTGCTTCCTCTGGATTCTCCGAGATTGGGTGGGATCTGTGAGTGCTCGGGCCCAGACCGGATGGGGCCCGCTCCAGGCCAGGAGCGAATTCCTAGGTCCCAGTGGGTCCCGGTTGCTCCCTGTTTGGGGTAAGTGCTGCTATTTCCTTACCTGGGATGTTGCATGAGTTCAAGTTCCTGGGAGTCCCTGTTTCTCTCGGTTTTCTGGGGTTGGGTTCGGGAGCTGCCGCTTGTGACCTGCTTTATGCTAGGGCCCAGACCGGAAGACAACAAAGAATTTTCAGTGGAGGAAACTCGAATGGCTGAGAAGCACCTAAAGAAATGTTCAGTATCCTTAGTCGTCAGGGAAGTGCAAATCAAAACAACTCCGAGACTCTAATTCTTATAGATTGATCAAAGGCTTTATATGTTTGATAATGGTTAATAACAAGATGCCCATACAAAGAGTGTTGTTTCCCAATTAGCTAACCTAATTATAAGTTTATAAGATGTTCCTCACGAGTACTCTCCATACCTGTGTGGTTCTCCATTCTCCTACATCTCTGCTCTCTCTAGCTCCTCTTCTTCCTTTTTTCTCTTCCTCTCCCAACTTCTCTTTCTTTCCTTATTCCTCCCACCTTAGCTTCTCCTTTGGGGTCTTTGTGAGGTTTAGTTATCAGTGTAACAGTAGCTTCATTGATGAATTAGGTAGTGCTCCTTCTGTTTCTATTTTGTTGAATAGCTTGAAAAGTATTAGTATTTGGTATTTGAAAAATATTAGTATTTGAAGGTCTGATAGAATTCTGCACTAAAACCATCTAGTCATGGGCTCTTTTTGGTTGGAAGACTTTTAATGCCTGCTTTTATTTATTTAGAGGTTATAGGAATATTTAGATGGTTTATCTGATGCTGATTTAATTTTCATACCTGGTATCTATCTAGAAAATCATCCATTTCCATATTTTCTATGATATCTTCTTTACCTGAGCTTCTTTCTTCTCTCTTGTATTCTGTTGGTAATGCTTGCTCCTGATCCCTTTCCTAGGTTTTCCATTTACAGTGTTGTCTCCCATTTTACTTTCTTTATTGTTTCTATTTCCATTTTTATATTATGGATGATTTACTTCAATTCCTTCACCTGTTTGGTTGTATTTTTCTGTATTTTTTTAATGTATTTATATCTTTCCTTTTTAAGTGTGTTTACCTATTTACCTATGTTCCTTTTTATTTCTTTAAGAGAGTTTCATATGTCCTCATTAAAGTCCTCTGTCATCATCATATGATGGGATTTTAAATGAGAGTTTTGCTTTTCAGGTGTGTGGGGGTATCCAGAGCTCACTGTTGTGAGATAACTGGGTTTTGTTGATGGCAAGTAGCATTTGTTTCTGTTGCTTTTATTATTGTGCTTTCCTCTTGCCATCTGGTTATTTCTAGTGTTAGCAAGCCTTGCTGTCTCTGACTGGAGCCTGTCTCTCCTCTGAGCCTGTGAGTCTGTGATCATGGATGTGTTAGAAATCCTGGGGGTCAAAGTCTCTCTGGTTGTGATTGGTGTAGGAGGGCTGTAGAAGAGGGTGCATATGCAAACTGGAAGGTTTGTGTCCCCAGCTGGCAAGTGGATTTCTGAGCCCTTGGGCCCTAGGAAGGTCCCTGTTGGTCCAGGTATTGGGACCATAGTAGTGTACTCAACTTTTAGCCTGGATGTGTTAGAAGTTCTGAGTGTCAAGTTGTCTCTGGGTATGATTGGGGTGGGGAAGACTATAGCACAGAGTCCACTCCTGGGTGCAGATACAAACTGGAGGCTAGTAGTCACTCATCAATTACTAACTTTCATTTGCATGGAATGAATATATATGAATTTTCAGAGTTCTTCTCCAAGGTTTTCTCCAATCCATGCCCTTTCTTATGGGATAGAGTCCTAGATCTGGCCCAGTACCCTGTTTAATGTCCAGAGAGGTGTTCTAAAGTATACATGATATGTTTCTATAACTGAGTGATTTGCAGGTTTTGGATAATTACAAACTAATCCCTGGCAAGCAGTGATGGTACGTGACTTTAATCCCTGCACTTGGAAAGCAGAAGAAGGCAGATCTCTGGGTTAAAGGTCAATCTGTTTTACTGAGTAAGTTCCAGGAAAGCAAAGGCCACATGGAAAACCCTGCCTCAAAAAGCAAAATAAAACAACAAATCCAGCCCTATAGAAATTACTAGAAAGAAAACTCTGATGTTAGACAAATAACTACATCCTAGAAAACACAGGAAATAAATAATTTCCTACAAGCAAAAACAAGGAAATCACACACGCACACACACACACACACACACACACACACACACACAAATACCACCAAAATTAAAATTACAGGAAATAGCAATCATTGGTCATTAACATTGCTCAATAACACTGGAATCAGTTCCACAATAAAAAGACAAACGCTAACAAAATGATTCTAAAACAGGATCCATCATTCTACTCCCTATAAGAAACACACATTGACCATAAAATAGATAATACCTCAGTGTAAATGGCTAGAAAAAACATTCCAAACAAATGGACCCAAGAATCAAGGTCGGGTAGCCATTCTAATATATTATAATACAGACTTTCAAACAAAATTAATCAAAAGAGATAGAAAAGGACACATCATATTCATCCAATGAAAACGTTTCCAAGATGATATCTCAATTCTGAACATCTAGGTCCCAATACATGGGCAAGCATTTTTGTAAAAGAAACATTACTAAAGCTCAAATCACACACGGAACCCTCCACATTAAGTGTGGGAGCTTTCAATTCTCTGTTCTACCCAACTGACAGGACTTTCAGACACAAGCTAAACAGAGAAATAATGAAATTCAGAGCTGTTTGAATCAAAAGGCTGCCCACATTCTCCCTATCTATTCAATATAGTACTTGAAGTTCTAGCCAAGCATTAAGAAAACTAATGAGATCAAGGTGATACAAATTGGAAAGAAAGAAGTAAAAGTACTGTTATTTACAGATGATATGACAGTATACATAAGTGACTTCCCCAAATTCTACCAGATCCTACAGCTCATAAACTCACACTGACTGATTACAAAGTTAAGTCAATAAAATCAGTAGCCCTCCTTTACACATATGGCAAATGGGCCAAAAAAGAAATTAGGGAAACAACACTCTTTACAATAGCCACAAATAATATAAAACATCTTGCTTAAAGAGCAATTCTTAACTTCATATGTAAAAGAAAAAGCCTAGGATAGCCCAAACAATCCTGAACAATAAAAGAACTTCAGTAGGAATCACCATCCCTGTCCTCAAGCTGTATTACTGAGCAATACTGATTAAAGAGTGCAAAGTGTTGTAGAGAAACAAATACATTGAACAATGGAACTGAATCAAAGACCCAGAAACAAACTCACATACCTGTGAACAGTTGAATTTAGATGAAGAAGGCAAACAAAATACAATGAATAAAATGAAAGCATTTTTAAAATATGGTGCTGGAGTAACTGGATATCTTCACATAGAGGTATGAAAATAGATCCATACTTTTCACCCCGCACAAAGTTCAAGTCCAAGTAGATCAAGGGTCTCAACGTAAAACTGGATACACTAAATCTCATAGATGGAAAGAGGAAAATAGCCATGAAATAGAGAAATTTCTGAACAGAATGCCAACAACTGATAAATATGAACTTATGAAACTGCAAAGCTTCTGTAAGGCAAAGGACAAAATCTTTTTGTCAACAGGAAAAATCTGCAGACCACAGATTGTGAAAGAATCTTCACCCTTGCATCTGACAAAGGGCTAACATCTAAAATTTATAAAAATCCAAGAAGTTAGACACCAACAGCCCAGATAACCCAATTAAAACTGTGGTATAGAACTAAACAGAGAATTCTCAACAGAGAAATTTCACATTCATGAAAAGCACTTAAAGAAATGTTCAGTGTTCTTAGTCATCAGGGAACTGTAAAACAAAACAACTCTGAACTTCTGTCTTATACCCAAAGAATGACTAAGATCAAAAATTTAAGAGCTAGCACATGGTGGCTAGGATATGCAACAAGGGCAACACTTCCCCATTTCTGGTGGGAATACAAACTTAAAAAAACAAATTTGGTAATCTATTTGGGGTTTTCTCAGAAAAGTGGGAATAGGTTTACCTCAAGACCCATCTATACCACTCCTGGACATATACCCAAAAGAGTCTCCAATATCTCACAAAGACACTAGCTCAACTATGTTCATAGCAGCTTTACTCATAATAGCCAGAAACTGGAAACAACCTAGGTGTACCTCAATTGAAAAATGAATAAAGAAAATGTGGAACAACTAAATAATGGAATACTATTCAGCTATTAAAATACAAGGCATCATTCATTTGGCAGCCAAATGAATGTAACTTGAGAATATCATCCTGAATAAGGTAACCTAGGCCCCCAAAGGACATGGATAGCATGTCCTTACTTATAAGTGGATATTAGCCATAAAGTACAGCAACCTTGCTAAATTCCACAGACTCAAAGAAGCTAAACAAGAAGGGAGGCCCAAAGAAGAAAGCCTGAGTTATACTTAGAAGGGAAAATAAAGCAGCCATAGGAGGTAGATGGAGGGAGAGAACTTGGAGCGTGTGATGAGGATGAGAATGGGAGATTCAGGGTCAATTGTGAGGAAAGACAGGAGAAATGTCTAGATGGCCATGAAAATGAATGAAAATCTTCAACTCGCAGTGGTTAGGAGGTGATAGGCATTTCCAGAATGAGACAGATATATGGGATAAGTAAGGCTCACCAGAATCAATGAGGGTGACCTTAGCTATGACTCACTAAATTGGGGACATGGAATCTGAAGATTCTTACTCGTGTATCAAGGTAGGAACCTCAGTGGAGCAATAGAGACACCAACACACTCACAAAATTTACTACCCAAACTTTATCCTGTCCATAAGAAATGCAGGCACAGGAGATGGAGCAGAGACTGAGGAAATGGAAACCAATAACTGGCCTAACTTGAGACCCATCCTATGGCAAGCACTAATTCCTAACACTACTAATGATACTCTGTTATGTTTGCAGACAGGAGTCTAGCATGGCATTTATTATTATTTTTTTTTTGCCAAACAATGACTACTTTTTAATTGAAAGAGTACAAAAATACCATGGCTGACACTTTAGTTCATCTGTTTATTAAGCCTGTTTATCTGGTCGTTCTCAGTATCTCCACCTTCTACGAAGTAAGTTGTCTTTTTCTTCATTCCACCTCATGGAGGAGATAATTTGAAGGGCCACAGGAAGTTATTTGCTTATTTCAAGTGTTTCCCAACAATATACATCTCATGAATTAGATCCTCCATGCAGATGATGCCAAGTTTACCAAGAGATTGAGTAATCAATGAATTATCTGCCAAGGCAACCCACTTCTTATTGATTTTATCATAGCCTAGCTTGTAAATGAGCTCATTTACTGACTTCAGGTTGGGGTACCCCCATGCAATGTACAGTTCCACAATCCTCAGCTTGTTAATTGAAGCCTTCTTGAGTTTAACAAAGGTGCCATTGAAGATCTGTCGAAGACGAAGAAGCTGCAATACCTTGCCAACCTATGGGCTTACTCCATTGATATCTTGGATTCTGATGACAAATGCCAGTTTTGGTTCTGCGGGCACATAGAAGTTCCCAGCTTTCCTTGCCATCCTTGCCATCTGAATCTTAGTCCAATACATCTGCCTGTACTCCTTGTGATAGTGCTTTGCCTTTTCATAGATGAGCTTCCTCCTTGCCTTTCACCTTCAACTCTGTGAAACTCCTTTGTTTTTCCTTAAGGGATTCTGGCACAGAAGGAACCTTTTTTAAAAGAGTTTCTAGCAGGGAGGCAATCTTCTTTTTCTTCTCTGGAACAACCTCCATGGTTTCAGTCTGAAAAGGAGAGAAAACATGGCTGTCTTCTGAAAGGCTCTACCCAGCAGCATACTCAGACAGATCAGATACAGACACCCACAGCTAAACCGTGGATGCAGCTTGGGAATTCATATGGAAGAATAGGAGGTAGGACTGTGTGTCCTGAAAGGAATTGGAACTCCATCGGAAAGCCAAGAGAATCAACTAACTTGGATCCTTGGGATTCTCAGAGTCTGAACCACCAACCAAGGAACATAAATGGGCTGGACCTAGGCCTCCCTACTCACACGTAGCAAATATGCAACTTGACCTTCATGTGTACCCTGAACAACTGGACCAGGGACTATCCCAAAAGCTGTTGCCTACCATATTACCCAAATGTTATCTTAGAGAATGCTGCATAAGATAGAAAGACCTTAGTGTACTGCAAAGACTCATGTTTTTCAGTCAGAGGGCAGAAACTATTGGAAATCAAGATTAATTTGACCATGAGGATGGCAGAAGACAGGAGTCTAGTGCAAATATCCTCTGAGAAGCTCTATTAGCAGCTAATTGAGACAACCATTGGACTGAAGTCAGGGACTCCATTGGAAGAGTTAGGGAAAGGACTGGAGGAACTGAAGGTGATTGCAACCCCATAGGAAGAATAACAGCATCTGCTAACCCAGATCACAGGTTGCTCCCAGAGTCTAAGCCACCAGCTAAAAAGTATACATGTCCTGGTCTGTGTTTCCTGTCACATAAGTAGCAGAGGACTGGCTTGATTGACCTCAGTGGAAGAGTATGTGCCTAATCATGTAGAAGGATTTGAAGCCCCAGAGAATGAGGAAGTGAGAGGTGGGAGGGCATTGGGTAAGATAGGGATGGGATGAGGTAAGAGTGGGTGGGTAGGTGGGTAAACAGGGTGGGTGAGCGGATTAATGAAGGTGAGTGGTGGAACACCCTCTCAGAGTCAAAGAGTAGGGGACATTGAGTGAAGAATTCTTGGAGAGAGTCCAGAAAGAGAGCAACATTTGGAAGGTAAATAAATAAAACAAACAAAAACAACAACAGAAAACAAAAACAAACAAAAAATAAGGCATCATGAATTTTGTAAGCAAATGGATAGAACTTGAGAATATCATCCTGACTGAGGTAATCCAGTCACAAAAGGACATGCATGGTATGTGCTCACTCATAAGTGGATATTAGCAATAAAATTCAGGTATCATGTTATACTCCACATACCCAAGGACACTAAACAAGAAGGAAATCCCAAAAGAGGAAGCTTGGCTCTCACTTAGAAGGGGAAATAAAATAGTCACAAAAGGCAGATGTCAAGAGGGAACTAGAAGAGAGGTGGGGGTGATTATCTGGGGGTTACTCGGAGGGGGCAATGAGACATATGTAAAATGAATAAGTAAAAAATAAATTCAAAAAAGGGAAAAAGTAAGACTAGTTATATGAGAATTTTATTTTCTGACACTAGCTCCACATTTTCATTGAGAGTGTAAAATTGTAATTTTTGTGACTAAATTAGTATTGAAGTTTTGTATAGATTAGCTCAGCCAATATTTTACCTTCTTTCCTTCACCTACAATAAATCATTAGTTCCCTTTCATGACCTTTGGTTAATTGTTTTACAGCCTCTTGGAATGTGTTCTAAGTTGTAAATGGCAATTTTCTGTCTCAGAAGCAATTAACTCATGATGTGTGAAGACTGGCAGAGTTCTAATTGCAGTTTTCCTATCAGAAAGGGCTCTAATAGAACTCTTATAAAGGGCTTAACAACTATTAGTATAATTTTAGGAAATCTTATAGGATCATCATTAAGAACTAAGAAATCATCTGTTTGTCTATATAGCATCACTTCATGACAATACATCTTTGTTTCTTTTTTTTTTTTTTCTGTAGACATCTGCCCAATTTGGCAGGCAAATTTCAGGGATTATAGTATTAATTTTTATAAGGACAGAAAAGGCATAACAGCTGCAGAAATCATTTCCTGAGATTTTTGTCCTCTGGGTCTTGCCTCTCAAAGCCTCTTTTATCATAGTGCCATGGTGAAACTTCTCTGGACGGTCACCTGCTAGCTTTTATTCATTGCTAGATGGCTCTTGATGCATACACAACCTTAGATCAGTACTTTTTATGTGGCTACAGAGAAGAGTTTATCTCTTCTAGGCAAGAATTCTCATGTTGTAGCTGACTAGGTAAGGGTATCTCAAATCCATTTAAGTAAACACACCATCCTTTATTTGTAAGAAATCCCAATAAACTAATTAGTTCTCTAGAATGAACTTTTGGAGAATCATGCCTCAATTTATCATTGGGAATTTAGGAAAAGAATAGACATTGCTTGTGTTTCACACTGTGAAGGAATTTTAGTAATAGATTAGGACTATTTATCAAAGCCTGAAAGAATCATTAATGGGTATTCAACTGAAGACAACAGCTTCCTCTTTTGCTAAGTCTATCCATATTTAGTCACTGAGTGGCAGATGTCCTGAACTGAGTTCTTCCAACACCCTTATTTAGTTGTTAATGGACCCAGTTTGCACACAACAATGCAGTCATCAGCACTTTTTCAGAGTTTGTAAATACAAGGTTCTGTATTTCCCAAAGAATTGGCATTCTATATCCATCCTCCTCTTTTACACCTCTTCTGGTCTTTCTACTCCTTCCATGATGTTTACTGAGCCTTGGAGGAAGTAGAATAAATATCTTGTTTAGTGCTGAGCACTGAACTGTCTTTTACGTTAGCATTTTGACAGACACATGACTTAGTCTTCATCACAGTCTCTGAAGAGAGGCTTCTCAACTTAAAGCTAAATGTGGTAATTTTTTATGGTAAACATATTTTTAGAAGGCAGGTTAACACCATGGAAATTTAGCTAAAAATATTTATGTGTCCCATCTCCATTCATTGTCCTCACTTGCAATAGGTTTTAAGCAGATTTACAGTGCTAGTACAGTTAACAATTCTTTTCTCTATAGTAGGCATCAAACCCAATAAATGTTTGTTAACCCCATGACAATCATCACACTATTGCAAAAGTGGACTAATCTTTTCTTGCAGATTGATGTAATAAATCATCTTATATTTTCTAGCCCAGAAGCTTGTAAAGCAATGCTGTTACTATGAACATTATCCAGCAGGGAGAGCTTCATTTATTATAATAATTTACTTTTATAAAGTTTTGCTAATTTTTCATATAGTTGTCTTCCTGTGTGAATTTATTAATTTGAAAACTTCTAATTTTTCATGAATGTGCATCAATATGTTTGATGTTTTGATATATATATATACAGTTTTTGTCCTATAGAAAGTTGAACTTCAATCACAGGTTTATTGGGGCATTTTTTTCTGTTTCATCTGGTTTCTATGGCCCTGATGTAGAATACAATCAGAGTTACATTTCACTTATTATTACTGGAAGATTATTTTTCTGACCAACAGAAAATTACTAATCAATTATTGGTCATGTGCTTTTATCCTTTACCTACTAGTATAAAGTAATGCCTAGAAATCAGTTTGAGTGTTTATGAAAACCTACTCATACAAACTGTGAAGGCTCTGTGGCATCCACCTAGCCACTATTTTGAAATCCAGATTTGTTAAAGGAGTTCCAACATTCCTAACAGCTCTATGATTAGTTAAGAGTGTAGACAAAACTTATCCTGAAAACTTTAGTCATACAATCAGAAAACATAACAGAGACAGAGATAATCTGGGCATCTTGTGGAATATGCTAAATTTTTGAGTTCCTTACCAAAGATAATGGTAGTGTAAATTGTTGCAAAAAAACAAATGAGGCAAAACAGCAATTATAATAAACTGACTCATATAAAATTATGCCATTGAAGAGCTAATAATTATCTTGTAAATTACTCACTGAATTGTATATACTTTAAAATCCTTAGAAATTAAGGAAATAAATCTCATTCAAAACAGTGAAATTCAAAATTATAGCCACTCAATAAATTCCCAGATAACTTATGAAGCATTATTTACTTTTAACCAATATCAGTGATAATTCAGAATGTTTCAGTAAACATTGAACTTGAACCTTTTCTATTAAAAAGCTATTCCATGTGTTTTAGTATTTGAGTGAGATAATTAAATTGTGCCATGTATATCTGTAACTTTTCTTTTTGTGATGGAGATTGATATGTGAGTTAGTGGACTGAATGTGAAAGACCCATCTTCAGGATGTGCAGACACAATTCCAATGGCTGGGGACCTAGATGGAAGGAAGACATGCAGGAAGGGCACTTCTATTTCTTTTGAAGCTGACGTGCTTTTACAATTCTCCCTTTGAGAATCAGAACTCCAGGTTCTCTACCTTTTATAAGATTCATATCTAAGTTCAATGGGCCTTTATGCTCAAACTGATAGTTATACCTTCAACTATATTGATTGTGAAACATCAATGTGGAAAGAGATTTCTAACTCCCCAGTTGGCAAAAAGCCAATGACAAGGCTTCTCAGCTTCAATAATCAAGTAAACCAATGTCTCTAAATCTTCTTTCCATATCTCTTTCACTCTCATATGTATCATGATATGTGATGACATCTATATCTGTATCTGTATCTGTATCTATATCTTCATCATCTATTTCTATATCATCTATATCCATATCCATATCTATATCTATTCTGTGTCTACATAGAAATATACAAAGATACATATATTTCATCATCTCATCATATTATAACATGTATTACATATATCTATAGAAATTAATGACAAATTAGATAAATAAATAATATAGAAAACCTGAAACACTACAAAACTATTCAATGCTGAAAAGAAATGAGGCATTGAATATAAAAAACATGCAGTATCATTATGTGAATACTACCAAGTGAATGAAGCCAATCTGAAAACATGACATACTGCATAATGAAAATTTGGTGACCTTTGGAAAAAGTAAATATGCAGAATGGAGAGATAAGTCAGTAGTTAAAGAGCAGTTGCTGCTCTCATGAAGGACCTAGATTTGATTGTCAGCATCCATATGCCATCCCAGAACTGTCTGTAACTACAGACTCAGGGGAGCTAACATCCTCTTCTAGTCTTTATGATCACCAGGTATGCACATATTGCACAGACATACATACAGAGAGAACATTCATATGTAATAGGTAATAAAACAAACTAAGGTCAATTTAGAAGAAATTTCAAAAGTCAATGGAACCAGGAGAGGAAGAATAGAAGGATGAATGGTGTAAAAAAAAAAGATGGTTTCTAGAGCAACAAAAGAGTTGCTCATTTTATAATGCTGAATATATATCATTATGAATTTTCAAAACATACAGAAGAGAATATTATCCCAACAGTGCACCCTAAAGTAAATTATGGGTGACACAGAGATATTGATGTGGATTCAAGGACGTTGAAAGTATACCATATACCATAGGGCCTATGATGTTGAGGATTAAGGAGATTCTAAATACATGACAGCAGGAGGTATATGAGAAATCTGATGATTTGACTAATTTCTGCTGTGAGCCAAAAATTACATTTTATAGAACAATGTATTAAACTTTTAATGATGTATGCTTATATTTAACATGAAAACAATAGAATTTTGCAATGACTAATTGTGCCTTTAATTATTTTACCCTGTTATCATGAATTTAGAGAAAATATGATAATTTATTGTACTGAAGTTCTTTGATACTTTCAATAACTTTGAATTTTCTCGTGGTACTTAATGAAAAAGAAGAGAAATAATAAGGGACTTTTGACAATTTACACATATTTTTGACAGCATTGATTATAATTTTCTCCCAACTTGGGTTTCTAAACTTCTGTGTGATATTTAAATGGCCATAATTTCTCAGTCACAATTTGTGATTTGACTACTGATAGGGAAAAATAAAAAATTTAGCATTCTTCACATTTTGGTGCACAGATTTAAAAATAACTATTCACGGAAAGAATGATATATCTATTATGTGTTAGTTTTTTCTTTAGTCTTAATAAAGCATAAGTAATATTTTGGTGTAAGTGGTATTTTATTCTTTAGTTGATGATAATATTTCTCTGTATGAATATGTACTAATATTTAGTAACATAAAGTAACCATTTTATTATGCCCATTGTTACTGTGGGTTTTTAATTTGAACAAAGTAGAAAATGAAAGGACTCTGTGTTTCCATATTCACTATATTTGGCAGTTGATGTTGCTGATGGAGGGGGATTCTACTCACAAAAATTAAAATATTAATTATATAGCTCCTTATGAGCCATGACCTGTGGGTTACATTATTGGTGTAAATGTTTCTTTTTATTTTAAGCATCTTATGTTATAAACCTCTCTTTTTCCTGTCATAGCTATATCTCTAAAACATATGTTTATCAGACATTTTGTTATGAAAAATATTCACTGGAAACAGTTTTATAGTTATTATTAATATAATCTTTTCTCTTTTCTATATATAAAAGCAAGCATTTTGCTTATTATTCTCATAGTGTCAAGAAATTCATTTTCTCCACCACTATGTTTTTATGCATTTATTTTTAATTTCTGATATCCTAAATATGCATATATACAATAAACTGGAACTAGTGTGATTCCAGAAAATCAATTTTTTATGGTTTTAAAAATTTATCAATACGCAAATGTATAATTTCTATGAATTATATATCATTTAGTATATTTTTAAATATAAATCCATCAAAATATACTTTACATGATATAATAATGACTTGTTATTTGCAAAATTCAGCAATTTTAATATATTCACTGCAATTTATAGCCATCTGTATAATTTCAAAACATATAATCTCAGTGACAAACCCTATATATACCCTATATATAGCTTTTGCCTATTGCCATCCAATTTCTCTTCTTTACATACTTGCAACCACTAGTCTCCTTTGATTTCTCTATTATTGATATTCCCCATAAAATAGGTGGAATCAGTCTCTCTCTCTCTCTCTCTCTCTCTCTCTCTCTCTCTCTCTCTCTCTCATACAATTTATAAACATGGGAACTATTGTAATAAATTAATAAACGCTTGCACTTATTAAATACATGTTTTATGAGTGAATCTTATTCAATTAAAATATATCACATATTATTTATTTTTTCTCAATTGAGAAAAATTATATCAATCAATGTTGAAATGTTATCAACATTCATAGCCACATATTTCTACTGAAATAGGTCTTCATTTCTCTTGAATATATATTTAAGAGTGAATTATTTTTTCATATGGCAACTATATATTTATTCATTTTATAAAATGTCTTTATATTTCCCAAAGCAACTGTATCATTTTACCATTTTACTTTCCCAAGGAAGTGATCATATATTTTTTGTTATGTTTTTAGACAGCTGTAGTGGCTTCTTAGGAAACATTTGCTTTCATTACCAGCTTATTCATGGAGTCATTTGTGCTTTTATTATTTTCAAGGTTCATAGTGTTTATTGGAGGTTATGTCTCCTATAAGATGCATGAAAACAAGTATTTTCTTCCATTCTATGTATTCTCTTTTCACTTTCTTGATTATCTAAAGTTATATTTTTTTGCATATGAAGTGCAAAGATTTTTAACTTGTTCAAATATAAATTGTCTATATTTGATTGATTTTATTGTGCAATCTTAAGATGCAGGAATTTTTTTTTTTTACCCTTATAAGTTTTTCTTTATGTGGGTTTAACACCTATCATCTAGTTAAGTCTTCGATATATTTTGGTAGTATTTCCACATAATGTGAAATAAGAATTCATCTTACTCCTTTCTAAATGTGACAGAAGTTGTCTTATCATTATCTGTTTAAAATCTACCTTTTCTTCATTGAATACTCTTAGCTCCTGTAAAAAAAAAAAAAAAAGAGGGGGTCTTTCAGTTTCAGTATCAGCCTCTTATTGAAAAACTGAGTTCCTTGTATATAAGATATTATTGCATTTTAGTGGATATCCTACCACTGCTAATTACATTCTGATTATATGTTTGGATACTATAGGAATAATCAAAGAATAAACTAAGGAAACCCACTGAGTACACTTTGAGAAGGCTATAAGCTATAGTTTCATTGATCATCTTAATTCTATAACCCATCTCATAACTCCTGATATACAGTAACACATTCTATCTCCCAGAATCAATGAGCACAGGCAGTGCTCAGGAATTTCTGAAATATATGATCATTTCGTTTAGCAGTAAGCAAACTTACCCTGATAAAGATGAAAAGTCCTTAAGGGTTCTGGGAATGTTTGGATGGTTTACCTGATCCTGGTATCTGTCAAGAAAACCATCCACTGCATATAGATTTTCATTTTTGTTGAGTATAGGCTTTTGTAGTAGCATCTGATGATTTCTTAAATTTCCTTAGTTTGTGTCATGTCTTTCTTTTCATTTGTGATTTTGTTAATTTGGATACTATCTCTGTGCTTTCTAGTTAATTTGTTTGTTTAAGTGGTATTCTATCTTGTTTATTTTACCAAAGAACAAGATTTTAGCATTGTTGACTTTTATATAGTTCTCTTTGTTTGTCCAATAACCCCTAAGGAAATAGAATAAAGTATTCAAAGCCTCCCAACCAGCCTTCTGGTTTCCATCTGCATGCCAGAGCTAAACCTGTGCGACAGTTCTGCACACACAAATCCTACCTGGAAAGAGATGTTTTTTCAGAAGTGCTGACATACCTAAGATCACAGGCTCACAGGCACACATGAGGACAAGCTACAATCAAAGACATCAAGACCAGCTAACACCCGAGATATTCAGATGGTGAGAGACAAGTACAAGAACATAAGAAAACATGTTGCAACAGAAAGCAAGACTACTTTCCTTCATCAGAGCACAGTTCTCCCACCACAGCAAGCCCTGGATAACCAAACACACGAAAAAAGCAAGATTCTGATTTTAAATCACATCTCATATTGATCATAAAGGACTGTAAGAAAGACATAAATAACTCCCTTAAAGAAATACAGAAGAACACAGGTAAACAGGTAGAAGACATCAAAGAAGAAACACATGAATTCCTTAAATAAATACAAAAAGACACAACCAACTATGTAAAGGAATTGAACAAAACCATTCAGGTTCTAACAATTGAAGTAGAAACAATCAAGAAATCACAAAGGTAAACAAACCTAGAGATAGAAAAGCTAGGAAAGAGATTAGGAGTCATAGATGACGCAGCATCACCAACAGAATATAAGAGATAGAAGAATGATTCTCAGATGTAGAAGACGCCATATAAAACATTGACACAACAGTTAAAGAAAATTCAAAAAGTAAAAAGCTCCTAACTCAAAACATTCAAGAAATCAAGGAAAGATTGAAACTAAGAAAATTGTTATAGAAGAGAGTAAAGATTCCCAACTCAAAGGGCAAGCAAACATCTTCAACTCAACTATAGAAAAAAAAAATCCCTAACCCAAAGAGATGCCCATAAATATGCAAGACGCCTACAGAACACCAAATAGATGAGTCCAGAAAAGAAGTTTTTCCTGCCCCCAAATAATTAAAAACACAAATGCACAGAACAAAGAGAGAACATTGAAAGCAATAAGGGAGAAAAGTCAAGTAACATATAAAGGGATATCCATCAGAATTACATCAGACTTCTCAACAGAAACTCTAAAAGCCAGAAGAGCATGGGAAGATGTCATACAAACTTTAAGAGAACAAAATTGCCAGCCCATGCTACTATATTCATCAAAACGTTCAATTACCATAGAGAGAGAAATCAAGATATTCCATGACAAAACCAAGTTTAAACAACATTTTCCCACCAATCAAGCCCTTCAGAGGATAATAGAAGGAAAACTTCAAAACGAGGAGTGAAACTACACCCAAGAAAAAGCAATAAACTAATCTCACAACAAGCCTAACAGTAGAGAAACAAACGAAAATAATTTCACCTCTAACAAGAAAAAATAACAAGAAGTAACAATCATTGTTCCTTAATATCTCTGAGCATCAATGGACTCAATCCCCCCAATAAAAGGACATAGACTAACACAGGGGTTACATAAACAGGACCCAGCATTTTACTGCATACAGGAAACACACCTAAGTGACAAAGACAAACACTACCTCAGATTAAAAGGCTGGAAAATTTTTCCAGGCAAATCATCCCAAGAAACAAGCTGGTATAACAATTCTAGTATCCAATAAAACAGAATTTAAATCAAAAGTTATCAAAAAATATGAAGAAAGAAACAATATACTCATCAGAGGAAAAGTCTACGAAGAGGAAATCTTAATTCTGAACATCTATGCCCCAAACGCAAGGGCACACACATTTGTAAAAGAAACATTATTGAAACACAAAGCACACATTGAACCTCACACAATAATAGTAGGAGACTTTAACATCAAATTCTCATCAATGGACAGATCAAGGAAATGGAAACTAAACAGAAACAGTGTGAAAGTAATAGAAGTTGTGAACCGAATGGACTTAACAGGTATCTACAGAACAAAAGAATATGCCTTCCTCACTATTCCTCATGGTATCTTCTCCAAAATTGACTATATGATCATCACAAACATTCTTCAACAGATACAAAAAGACTGAAACAATCTCATGCATCTTATGAGATCACCACACACTAAGGCTGGTCTTCAATAACAACAAAAACAGAAAGCCCACATAAACATGGAAGCTGAACAACTATCTACTCAATTGTGGGACTGTATAAGGGTATCCTGGGTCATGGTTGAGCAGGTACTTAGAACCCAGAGATTCTCCGTGGAATTCTGCGTGAGAACCGGCAGGAGTTCGGTACCTCCCATCATCTAGGATCCTGAAAACAGCCACATTTCCATAGAGTCACATAGGCCAGGCTTTAGGCCTCAAGCCCTAGAGATTTACACACTAATGAAGGGCAGAGGGCAGAGCAAATTAAACATTCCTCCCCCCAGATCCTCCCCTAATCCTCCCCCTTTCTCCCTCCCTATATAACTCGGGACGGCCCTGAGTTTTTGGGGGTACGCCTAGATCCATCTATTATCCGTCATGTCAATAAACCTTTTTGAAACCAAGGACTTCCTCGTGTTACTGGGGCCTGCCGCCGCCAAGGCCCTCAGGCCGCTGGAACCGTAGGATATTCTTCCCTGATGTGGGACCTGCCACGGCGGCGCAAGCTTGCGCCACTGTGGCGGCCTTTTTTAAATTTTCCCCACATTTGGCGCATCCAACGTGGGGCACAGACACCACGGACTTCAAGGACTGGGCCACCCCAGTCTGCTACAGAACGCAGCCGAGCTTCCCGCCGCCTTGTCCCGTGCTGTGAGAAATCAACTCAGTGAAGATTCTGCGCTTCTCCCATGCTGACTAAAGCTACAGCTGTTTAATCTCTCACTTAGAAGATCTCTGTGTTCCAGCCACGAGGACCCACATCTCCAAACAAGCTGGCCAGGCCGCCGAGTCTGCTAAGCAAGTACAGTCTCTCCCACGGGTGCTGCTAGGGCCTCTTTCTTCTTCCCCTATCCCTCTTCTCGGCTGTGGGCTATCCGACGTGAGCCCACATGCCCCCCGTCTCAGCCCTCCGAGCCAAGGGCTTGAGACCAATCGGTCCCTGGCTGCCCCAGAGCACAGGGATCCCCAACCCCTTTCATTTTCTCGGCAGTGGGTTGTCCGACGTGAGCCCACGTGCCCCAAGAGCTCTGCATCCCCGTGGAACCTGAGTGAAAATTCCCCATGCTGGGCGGGGCCCCGCCGCGCTCGCCTGGTGTCGCAGGGAATAAACTCAGCCAAGATCCCGTGTACTCCTGCCCTGCTGACCTACTGCGTCACGGCAGACACACGGACACACAACACAACAGAGATTCACGCCCGCGCATGCCCACGCATGGGCCTACATCGTTCCCTACAGGTGGTAGAGGATCCGGACAAAGCCAGCTCCAAGAGTATCCCCTGCTGGCGTCTGCCAAGACCCTCTCCATGGAACCGTGAGTAACTCCAGCCTAGTCCCTAAGACTAGACGGCTCTCTATATCCTTTCTCCCTCTTTCTCTCTCCACGTGTTTCGGGCCAATGTTTTCTCTAAATCTTAGCTACCACTAACTCCTGCCTGACTCAAAAGACTAGATCTCTCTCCCTCTTCTCCACGTGTTCGCTACAAAATGGTGGAGACCCCTTAATCGCCATTCTTTACCCCTCCCCCCAAGAAATCTCCCGCGCTCTGCCTGCCAAGAGGTTTGCCCCTCCCCCAGGGGTTAACTTTTCGCGCTAAAATTCCTCCACTCCCCGCCATTTGCGGCCGGCTGGTTACAACCCAGCTGACTTGCCTGTAAAACAGAGCTGGCTCTCTGTTTGTCCCTTCCCCACTAGTCCCCTTCTAAGTCATTTGCAGCCAGCCATCACCCAGCTGGTTTGCCTGTTAGCAGAGAGTCTGAGACTCCATCTGCGCCCCTTCGCCTTTGTCTAACTTACAATTTCTTTCTCAACCTCTAGGTGTCTCTCTGCCGTAGCTCAGTCAAACACAGCCTTTCACTCCTTCTGACTCTGTTACCAAACTTCTATGTTTTTCGCTTTAAACTTTTCTTCAAAGTTAGCCTTTCTTTTCTCTAAGAAAAACAACAGGGGGAATTCCTTGGCCTCTCTGCTAGAACATCCAGGTGGTAACCCAAACCACCACATGGCAAAACAGGCCTTTCCTCCACTACTTCTAAATCTACCATTAATGCCTTTTCCCCTAACAGGAATGCCTAGAACAACAGTGTTTGTGCTTTTCAACCCAAAATTTTTTGCTTTTGTTTAAATGTCTCCTTTTCACTCATGATATATTCTCAACAATTTTTTTTCAACTTTTAAAATTTCTTCAAGATATGAAAGTCATCTAAATTTACTTCCACAGGTTAAATCAAGAAGCTGATCAACATCTTTCAGCTATTAATTAACAAATAGTTTCCTTTTACCGACAAACTGTTGCTGCCTACATAATTAATATGATTTTCTTCCACAGCCAGCTAAAACAGACTCAAAGGTGACTTCTAAAACTAAAATTTCTCCAAACACCTTTGCTTTCTAGGATCTCAACGACACACCATGACGTACCTGATCCCAAGTAGCCTAATGCTTGCTACCCCTTTACAGACATCCCCCTGCTGGGGTGCCGCTTCTCTGTTGTGATTATTCTACAGGTGCTCCCACAAGTCCAACAGAGATTTATAGAGCCTCCTGGAACCTGCCTAGGATGCCATGCTGTCTTCTTACAGCCACACCGCCTGACTGCAGATTCCAGAGACACGCTGAGATCCAGAGACACATGCCAAGATCCAGAGATGCTGAGTCCTGTGGACAGATTCAGACCTTCCAGCTATAAATGAACTCTTTTGCCAAAGTCAAATAACTAAAGTTACATGTTAGTGAGGAAAATGTAATGTCTATCTAGACTAGTCAGATATTACTACCCTCAAACTGTATCACATAAATTCAATCGATTCAATGATCCCTTACCTTCCCTACCCCCCACCCACTCCCCTTTACCCTGTGACGTAATTATGCTAATACCTCTGGCCTACATAGTGCTTTCTTTCGACTTCCTCATCCAAAATTTTCACAGTGACCCCCTTTTTTAAAAAAAGTAAAGGGAGGAGATGTGGGACTGTATAAGGGTATCCTGGGTCATGGTTGAGCAGGTACTTAGAACCCCGAGATTCTCCGTGGAATTCTGCGTGAGAACCGGCAGGAGTTCGGTACCTCCCATCATCTAGGATCCTGAAAACAGCCACATTTCCATAGAGTCACATAGGCCAGGCTTTAGGCCTCAAGCCCTAGAGATTTACACACTAATGAAGGGCAGAGGGCAGAGCAAATTAAACATTCCTCCCCCCAGATCCTCCCCTAATCCTCCCCCTTTCTCCCTCCCTATATAACTCGGGATGGCCCTGAGTTTTTGGGGGTACGCCTAGATCCATCTATTATCCGTCATGTCAATAAACCTTTTTGAAACCAAGGACTTCCTCGTGTTACTGGGGCCTGCCGCCGCCAAGGCCCTCAGGCCGCTGGAACCGTAGGATCTTCTTCCCTGATGTGGGACCTGCCACGGCGGCGCAAGCTTGCGCCATTGTGGTGGCCTTTTTTAAATTTTCCCCACACTCAATGATATCTTGGTCAAGGAAAAAAATACAGAAATTAAAGACTTTAGAGTTTCATGAAAATGTAGGTACAACATACCCAACTTATGGGACACAAGGAAAGCAGTGCTAAGAGAAAAACTCCATAGCTCTGAGTGTTTTCTTAAAGAAATTGGAGAAAGCATGAACTAGCAACTTAACAGCATGTCTGAAAGCTCTAGAACAAAATGAAGCAAATAGACCCAAGAAGGAGGCTTCATTGCAGGGATGCATGGATGGTTCAATATTCAGAAATCTATCAATGTAATCCAGCATATAAACAAACTCAAGGGGAAAAAGACACATGATCTTTTCGTTAGATGCTGAAAAATCCTTTCACAAACAAATACACCCAAGAGCAGGAAATAAACTCAGGGCTGAAACAAACCAAGTAGAAACAAATGGAATTATACAAAGAATCAACAAAACCAGGAGCTGATTTTTGAGAAAATCAGGAAGATAAATAAATCTCTAGCCACACTAATCAGAGTGCACAGAGGTAATATCCAGTTTAAGCAAATCAGATAGGAAAACATAGACATAATAACAGAAACTGAAGAAATCCAAAAGAAAAATTATCAGATACTACTACAAACTCAAAAAAACTGGAAAACCTAGATGAAATGGATGATTTCTAGAGAAATAACAGGAACCAAATTAAGTCAGGATAAGATAACCATCTAAATATTCCCATTACCGCTAAAGAAATAGAAGCATTCAATAAAAGTATCCCAACCAAAAATTTCCCTAGAACAGATGGTTTTAGCACAGAATTCTCTCAGACCTTCAAAGAAGACGTAATGCCAAACTTCTTAAACTATTTCACAAAATATAAACAGAAGAAACACTACCCAATACATTCTATAAGCCACAGTTAATGCTAATATCTAAAACAAAGACACAGCAAAGAAAGCAAATTTCAGACCAATTTCCCTCATGAACATTGAAGCAAAAATATTTAATAAAATTCTTGCAAACTGAATCCAAGAAGACATTAAAACCATCATTCAACATGATCAAGTAGGCTTCATTGCAGGGATGCAAGGATGGTTCTATATTCAAAAATCCATCAAGGTAATCCATTATATAAACAAACTCAAGGGAAAAAAGACACATGATCTTTTTCTTAGATGCTGAAAATTTCTTTCACAAAACACAATACCCCTTCATGCTAAAAGCATTAGAGATACCAGGAATTCAAAGTTAATTTTTAAATATAATACAAGGAATATACAGCAAGTCAATAGCTAACATCAAACTAAATATAGGGAAAATTGAAGTAATCCTGCTAAAGTCATGACAAGACAAAGATGTCTACTCTCCCCGTATGTATTCAATATACTAGTTGAAATTCTAGGCAGAGCAATTAGGCAACAACAGGAGATTTGAGGGATACAAATTGGAAAGGGGTAAGTAAAGATGTCACTATTTGTAGATGATATAATAGTATACATCAATTACCCAAAAAAATTCACAAGAGAACTCCTACAACTGATAAACTACTCATTAAAGTAGCTGGATACAAAATTAACTCAATCAAATCAGTCACCTTCCTCTACTCAAAAGATAAATGGCCTGAGAAAAAAATTAGGGAAACAGTACCATTTACAAAGGTCATAAATAATATGAAATATCTTGGAGTGACACTAACCAAGCAAGAGAAAGATTTTTATGACAAAATCTTAAAGTTAAAAAGCTTCTGTAAGGCAAAGGACAATGTCTATAGGAGAAAATAGCAACCAACAGGAAAAGACCTTTACCAACCCTATATCCAATAGAGGGCTAACATTCAAATTATATAAAGAGCTCATGAAGTTAGACTCCAGAGAGCCAAACAAACCAATTAAAAATGGGGTACAGAGCTAAACATAATTGTCAGCTGATGAATCTCAAATGGCTGAGAAGCATGCAACACCACAGGATGAACAACAATATAAACCAACCAAATGTCCCCAGAGCTCCCAGGGACTAAACCACCAACCAAAGTATACAGGTGGAGGGACCCATGGCTCCAGTTGCATATATAGCAGAGAGTGACCTTATCTGGCATTGGAAGAGAGACCCTTTGTCCTATGAAGTCTCAATGCCCCAGAGTAGGGAAATGCCAGGGTGGTGGGGTGGGATTGGGTGAGTTGGGAGGATCACCCTCCATAGAAGAATGGGGAAGGGTGATGGGATACTGGGGTTTTCAGAGTAGAGACCAAGACTGCGAAAGGGGATAACATTTGAAATGCAAATGAATAGAATATCCAATAAAAAAAGAATTGTTCAACATTCTTATTCATCATGGAAATGCACATCAAAATGACCCTGAGATTCCAGCTTATACCAGTGAGAATGGCTAAGTTAAAAAATGCAGGTGATAGCAGATTCTGGCAAGGATTTGGAGAAAGAGGAACACTCCACCATTGCTGGTGGAATTTCAATCTGGTACAACCACTATGTAAATCAGTTTGGCTGTTTCTCAGAAAATTGGAAATAGTTTACTTGAGGACCCAGCTATACAACTCATGGGCATATACTCAAAAGATGCTCCAACATATAACAAGGACACATACTCTATTATGTTCATATAAGCCTACATTATAGATGCTGTAAACAACTCAGATGTCCCTCGACAGAGGAAAGGATATAGAAAATCTGGTACATTTACACAATGGAGTACTACTCAGTTATTACAAGCAATGACTTCATGAAATTTGCATGCACCTTGGTGGAACTCGAAAATATCTTCTGTGAGGTTATCCAGTCACAGAATAACACACATGGTATGCACTCACTTATAAGTGGATAAAAATCAAAAAGAAGCTTGGAATACCCATACTACAACTCACAGACACTATGAAACCCAAGAAGAAAGAAGACTTCACCAAAGTGTGGATGTTACAGTTCTATTCAGATTGGGGAAGAGATTAATCTCTGAGAAGTAGAAGGAGAGAGGGATCTTGGAGGGAAAGAGGAGGTAGAGAGAAAATGGATGGCCAGTTCAGATACCAGAGAGATGGGGGAGATGTACAGAGGGTCAGGAATTTGAAAGGGGAAGACTAGCAATTGGAGAGGGGGTCCTGGGGGTAGCCATTAGTAAATCCCAGATGGCAGGGACCCAAGAGGTTCCTAGGACACAATAGGGGGAACCTTAGTTGACATTCACATCAAAGGGGAGATAGAGCCTATAGAGGCCACCTCCAGTAGATAGTCACTGTCCCCAGTTGAGTGATGAAGCCACCTACCCATCCTAAGATTTTTAAACTAGAATTGATCCTGTCTAAAGGTAATTCAGGGACAAAAAATGGTGCAAAGACTGAATGAAAGACTATGCAGAGACTGCCCCACCTAGAGATCTATCTCTTCTGCAGTCACCAAACCCCAACAATGTTATAGATGCCAAGAAGTGCATATTGACAGGAGCCTGATATGGATGTCTCCAGAGAGGGTCTGATGGAGCCTTACTGATACAGATGCTGAGACTTGCAGCCAACCACGGAACTGAGCACAGAGATTTCAATGGAGGAGTTAAGGGAATTTCTGAAGGAGCTGAAGGGGTTTGTAATCCCATAGGAAGAACAACATTATCAACTACCCAGACCCCTCAGAGGTCCTAGGGATTACTCTACCAAACAAAGGTTATACATGGAATGATCTATGGCTCCAGATACATATATAACAGAGGACTGCCTTATTTGCCATCAGTGGGAGGAGAGGCCCTTGGTCCTGTGGATGCTCGATGCCCCAGTGTTGGGTAATGCTAGAGCAGTGAGGTGAAACTGGGTGGCTGGGTGGAAGAATATCCTTATAGAAGCAGAGGGAAGGGGATTGGGATAGGAGGTTTCAGAGGAGAAATCAGAAAGGGGAATAACATTAGAAATGTAAATAAATAAAAAATAATCAATAAAAATTAAAAAAATCTCTTCCTGAAACTACCACAGATACTTTCTCTCCATAGTATGGCTTTTGGAGGTCAAATTTAGATCAACAGATTTGGCTGACTGTGGGGCTGTAGCTCACGCATGGGCGTGGGATCCTTTGGTCAGAGTTGTGGATCTCACATGTCTGTCATGGCTCAGAGGGACAGAAGTGCTGGAATTTGACTGAGTTCTCTCTATGTGGCACTGGGCAGACATTGGGCTATGAGAAGCCTCTGAGCTCTGCCCGGGTGTGGAGAGGTCTCAATCTGAAATCCTGTGGGGGCAGAGCTCATGGTTTGGGGGTCTCTGGGCTGAAGTAGCTGACTGGGAGACCGGTAGTCTCTGCCTTTGGGCTCCCAGATGCCACTGGGAGCGGCAGAAGAACTGAGATGGAGTGGGTATATGGGCTAGAAGGGCCCACAGCTGAGAGGGATGAGAGGGAGAGAGGCTCTAGCAGAACACTGGGGGAAGGAGATTCTAGGTCAAAGCAACTCGCTTGGTTGGGTCTTTGCTGGCTTGGCTAATTTGTTTTAGTTTGTGGCCTGCATGGCAGGAACATAGAGAAGTCTTCTAGTGGGAGATTAAGCAGCGGCTTGGGAGTCAAAGGCCCCCCTCCATTGTTTTCTACGCCAGGCCCCAAAGACAGAAGGAATTCTCTGGTTTTAAAAGGTTTATTATCATGGTGGAAAGTGGATGAAGCTGTACCCCCATACACCTAAGATGGGCCTTTGGTTAAATATCATTTGTAAGGAGGAGGATCTGGGAAGAATTGCTTAATTGGGTGTACCCTTCTGCCTTAAGTATCTCATTAATATGGAGATCTCTTGAGGCTTTGCCTCCTGTAGTCATGCCCTCTACCTGTGAAGGGGCTGGTAGGGCCCTTGCCCTATGTGACTAAAAGGCACTGGTCAATGAAGGACTTCTGCAATGTGTCAGGAGCCTGCAGTCTGGGAGCAAGGCTGAATATCTACCGTCCCATTTGTGTCCGGGGTTCGAGACCTGTGCTTGAACAAGAAACAAGCTATCCTTTCTCAGTCCCACAGCAGGCAACAAGTTCTTTTACCTTCTCAGCAACAATGCTAGATCATGATTAAAGTATCTACAAATTATGAGATTACTGTGCTGCTTACTAAGCTAAAGAGGGAGATATTGTCTGCATATTAGACACATATAACCGTTATGTTTAATGCAAAAATGATGAAAGATTTTCCATTGACATTTAGAATGAAACAAAGATGTGAACAAACTCTACTTTCCTCAAATATACTAGAATGCTGAGCCATTGTAAAAATTAAAGAAAATTAATATATACATGTTTGTAAAGGAAGTTATAAAATATTAACTGGATGGGACTTACTGTATGCAGGCCTAAATACAAAAGAATATTCATATAAACTGTCATTTTGTTATGACATTAGTAAACATTGATATACATATGCAAGCCTCATTTATAAACTTATTGGAATAATAGAATGGCAGTCAGGGAAAGACATTGGACCTCTAATACCAGGCAAGGTTGTAAACAAAGGCATAATTCATGTTACTACATATAGTAATCAATGTGGCTCACTTATAAATCCTCAATGTATAGCATTTAATAGCAATAGCCATTCAATAATTGTTCTGAGTGTAATAACTAATGAATCAGCTAAAGAGCTATATAGTCACTAATTTTCAAAATCTATGTGATGATAGTAGTTGTATTAGTAATAGAGTCCACATATATAACAGATATGGAATAAAGACTCTAAAAGCAAAGACTATATGACAGTAAAGACAGAAGGAAAGAATCATTATTCAAGGAGAATGATTATAAACCAAATTCTATTACTTAGTGTAGAAATTTGAATGTGAGGATAATCACTAGTTTTACAGTAGTTGTTCATTGAAGACATTGCAAGTATTGTTTTCTTATCATAATACCAATTCAATTATTTGGGTTTTTTATTTGGAATCTCATTAGAATATAAGTAACTGATTATATTTATATTTGATAGACTAGGATGAAATATATAAGCATTGTGAGAAACTTATTGTTTAAGAAATTGACCAACACAGGCTGGAAAATTCATGTTTGCAAATTCTTGGGCTTTATTATAAATAACAAATAAAAATTTCAATTGTATGAATGAAATACAATTTTCATATATGTAGTTAATGCATTGAAAGTTCAAAGTTAAGAAAAACATCTTTAATTAGGTTAGCATTTTTATTCAGGAAATTATGTATATGGTCTCCAATATCACAGTTTAAGATTTAATAAGAAATTTAAAGGATGATATTTGCCTTATGAAGTCAAAAAGAAAAAGGAAATAGTGTTACAATGTTGTCAATAAAAATGTACCCAAAGAAGCCCTTTATAATACCTTTAAAGGTTTTTGAAATCTAAATTTAGTAATATGACAGATTTTAATTTCATTATCTCCTTTATGATTTATCTTTAAAGGACAAGAACAACATAATACCTACTTTATGTGTCACCTAGTATAAGTTTTGTTTTCCATGTATGGCTATTTGGGACCTTATCCAATTTAAAGTTGTTAAATGATGAGTCACTAAAAAATGTACCATGCTTGGTACAAGAAATTATTCCTTTGCATAATTTTATTACAGAATCTTTGCAAGATGTTGTTTTTATTTACTATTCATGTCAAGAAACTAAATTTTAAATCACTAATGTAATTTAAAAGACCTTCTGAAATAATGCATTTAAGATTCTTGCTAGAAATGAGGTTTCTTCTCTTGTAGGCTAAATTTCGACCTTCTTGTGCTAAGATTTGAAGGAGAAAAAAAGAATGTGAAAAAGTTTAGTAAGCTGTTTTGATTTTAAAATTTGACAGGTTTCTCAGCTTGAATGTATGCCAAGAGGCCAGCACCTGTATTCATCTTTGACTGAGTAAGCCACAGTACTAGAGCACACAAGCTGAGAACTGTACTTTGTACAACCGGGAAAGCAAGGCTGAGTCTCAACTAATTAGAATTCCTGTAGGCTTTAACAACGGGACTACAAAATACAGTAATTAACCCATGACTGCAAAAACATGTCACTTTGATGCTTACGAGATGATGCAAACTAGCTTAAAATTACCCAGTTCAGAAACAATCACTTAAAATCTTCTTTAAACTGATACATGGGTTGTATATTTGAATATGAATATATATATTTACATATATATATACATATATATTTACATATATATATACATACACACACACACACACACACACACACACACACACACACATATATATATATATATATTTGCAACAACCAAAGCTGAGACTAATTTAATTTTTGAATAAAAAGTATGTTGGGTTCACTTACTGACTTTGCTTTTGTGGAGTTGTTTTCTAGAACAAGGAGTAAATGAAATAAAATATACTGATGTCTTAATATTTTAAAATCTCAAGATGTGCCTGCCTGTGTGATAAATAGGGCAATTGTCATTTAAGAAATATGTTCATATTTGACATACTTTAAAGTCAGAGGCTATTGTTCTCAGAATTGAACAAAAAATTCATTGTTAGATAGTAGTACTGATTTTAGATACTGAAAATGAAGACATGCTCACATAAATAAATGTCATATTTTTAAATGAGCAAACAATTTCTATTAGAACAACACATAATTTATGTAGGAATTGAAGAATTTTTTTCATTTTTTCTTTTATTAAAGTTTAACTTTTATCCATATATTATATATTCTGCTTATATTTCCCCTCCCTAGTTCCTATGAGATCCTCTCCACCTCCCTCCAATCTGAATCCACATGATGTCTGTTTCTCCTTAGAGACCAAATCGCCATCTAAAGAATACTAAGAAAACACCCCCCCCCAAAAAAAAACTAGAATAGAATAATACAAACAACTAGAAGAACAAACCAACCTAGCAATCAAAAGTAAAACAAGAGTCAAAGAAAAAGTACAATAGAAATAAAGATACAGAGACAATACACACATTCCTACAAACAGGAAATCAGAAAAATAGCAAACAAATAAAAAAAAAGCAAAACCGGAAGCCATGACATATATGCAAACAGCTTGTAAGATTAATGAAAGGAAGAACAATGAAATAATGCTTTTACAAAACACTGTGAAACAAAGGACACTCAAGGATGCCACTGAGTTGATTTTGTGTTGATCACTTACCACTGGAGTACTAGGCATAGTCTCTGCCCTTAAGAGTGGTTCATTGGAAAGAACTAATATTTCATTTATGAGTTGTTATCAATTGGAGATAGCTTTTTATGGATGGCAGCTTTTGTCTGCTTTTTTAAGTGCAAGGACTCTATATATGTATATATATGTATATACATTGTTTTGATTTCCTGTGTGAAGGAATGTGTGTATTGTCTCTGTATCTTTATTTCTATTGTGCTTTTTCTTTGACTCTTGTTTTTCTTTTGATTGGTTACTAGGTTGGTTTGCTCTACTCTAGTTGTTTGTATTGTCCTATTCTAGCTTTTTTGGGGGGGTGGTTGTTTTCTTTTATATATACATACACACACACACATACACACACACATACACACACACACACATATATATATATATGTATATATATACATATATATATATAATCTTCATCTCATTTTGCTTTTTATTTTTATAGGTTTCATTAATAGAATTATTTGCATGCACTTTAAGGTCCTTTAATGTCCTTGAGCATACTTATAATAGCTTTTCAAGTCCCTATTTGTGTTTTAGTTATATAGTATTTCTCAGAGCAATCTGTTTGTCTCTAGTAGAGACATAGTATCCTGGGTTTTACTGATTGCTTTCATTTTTCTTTTTTTATTGGATGTTTTATTTACATTTCTTTTTAAATTTTATTTATTTATTTATTTATTTATTTTTTGCAGGAATACATCTTCCCTTTAATACTGCAGATGACAATTCACCACAAAGTAACATCTCCAAAACCCATGCTCCCGGGATCCAGTGTGAAGGCATACTACCTATGTCACAATTAAGCCACAGAAGACATGGGAGGAAACTGACTACTTGAGGGGTCTAAAGCCCCTACAATGCAATCTTTCCCTTCTAAACTGCTGGGGGACATGCAGCTTTGGTGTCCTGAAAAATAAGAGATGGCAAAATACAGGGTAATTTCACTCTGAAATATACGGCTTTTTTTTTTTTTTAGCTACTTCTGAAAAAAATTAAATAACCTTAAAAAAATACAAGTAAGGATTTGTAAATTGGGAATCACCTAGAAAATCCTGCCAGTTATTGATAGGAATTTAAGCTAGAGGTATTACACACAAACAAAATCTGTATCACATCCATAAATATGTCGAGTCCTGATAACACATTTTCATTTTTCCAAACGAAAGTACAGTGGTTCATATTCTGCTCTTTAGCAGTTCAGGAAAAAAAACATCTGCAATACTGACATCATCATTCGCCAAAAACCCAGCTGACTGAGGAGACCAACCCTTGAAGAATTCATAAAAAAACAACTGAGCAATAATAAAGACTAAGTTAAATCAGGCCGGAGAGGCTTCAGACTGTGAAAAGCAGGTTGTTAGATTAGATCTGTTGGGTCTTTTTACTAAATTAAAAAAATATATATTTACCATTTGTAGTGGCTGAAACTACAACCCCTGGGAAGCTGAGAGAGGGCTACCACAAGTCTAAGGTCAGCCTACGCCATAGAGTGAGTTCCAGTCCAGCCAGAACTACATAGCAAAACCCATCAGCTGGGTATGTTAACAGCTGCCAGGAGGCTGAGTCAGGAGGACTTCAATCTTGAGGCCAACCTGGGTTGTATGCAAAGACAGACTCTATCTCAGAAAGAAAGAAAGGAGGACTGAAAGGAGAAAGAAAAAATATATAAAATGCTTTGGGCCCTGTCTAACATGGTTGGAATGGTAACTACTGGCCAAGCCCCCACCCAGAAATCACCTCCTGCTTAGAACTTCAGTATGCTTTAGTATTTGGATGCCCACAACCCCTGCAGTATCATTAAGCACATGATTCATAAGACCTTCAGTCTTTCTGCTAAGCCCAGTGACTAACAAGTCCCTCCTGATGGCTGCTGAGAGGTGGGTAAATCCTGAACTTAGCAGGTTATCAATATTATCAATATACTTGTGGTCTTGAAAGGAACATCATCCTGTTTAAGAGGGAAAAATCTGATGGAGAACAGAATGTAACAATTCCTAGATAGCCACAGATGTCTTGTGAAAAACCAGAGCCTAAGTACCAACCCTTGAAGGAAACCTCTGGGCACAGGGTGGTTGAAGGAAGCAGGGATGGTTCTGACGCCAGAGTGAGACCCGCAATAACTGATTGACAGTCAACTCACAGAGTAAAATGCAGAATGAAATGACATAACCAAGGTTTACAGGGTATCTAGAAATATGTTTTATGCTTTAAAAAAATTGCAATGCACTCCAAAAAAATTTTTTTCTGATTATTCATGTACAAGAGAAGGCACTGTTATCTGCATAAATCCACTGATTCTTCATGGCAAAAACCTGAGACATGCGCTGATACACAACTCTAACCGCTCAGCGTTCAGCCCTCAGAGCGGATGCTTTGTCCTTTCCAACCAATGACTCTGCTTTTTAAAAAATTTGGTACATTACAGTAGCTGTTAATATATATATATATATATTCCAGGGTAAGAAGGGTCAAGGAAAAGGGAGCGCATGTCCGTGGCCGCCTGATGCTGTTGACACAGCCCCGTGTTTTCCACTTAGCCCACTATCGCATACTAAGCAGCAGCAGTGATGCAGGTGCATGGTGGACGCCCCTTCCAGTTGTCGCTGTGCACAATTCCAAAATTAAAACTCAGACAAGATGCTCTTGTCCTCAAATGTGAATCTGCCCTGCTGCCAGTGTCCTTCGGTGCTCTGCCAATGTGTATACCTCCTGCAGCTTTCTTTTCTGATCCTCACCGAGTGGTGCCACCAGCAGGTGTTACCAGGGAGCATCCCAATTCTGCACAGTCAGCAGAACTTGTGTAAAAAAACTGGAACTCGTCCATGCTGTTGTCGAGGTCCAGTGGGATGCTGAAGCCCTCAAGGGCTGTCTCCTCCAGCACTTCTTCATCCCAATCATCCTCCTCCTCCTCTTCACCTATGCCCATTTGTGACTGCATAGCCTGAGCACTGATACTAGTCTCTTCCTCTTCCTCACTGGAAATCTCATTTTCCTCTGTGTCATCTTTCTCTCCTTTTGAGTGTTTTTCACGGTTTACTGTTTGCCATGTAGCACAGACCTACTTCAGGCCAAGGAAAAGGAAGAGAATGGAGGGGAGGATCTGTGCAGCCACAACATCCACAGCAGGAGGTCGGTTCTGCAGCTCCAAGAGCACACTCAGTTCTATTATACACATCTTCCGGTCATGGTGCCCAAGAAAGTAATCGGTGTTGTCCATCCACTGGTTTATGAACTGTGACGTGACAGGTCCTAGGTTGTGTGGCAGCTGGACTTGCTCCAGTGTGTGGAACAGCACCTCAGGGCTATAGTAAAAAGCTGTGATGGCCACCTGAAGACACATTGTGTGCAGCTCAGTGGTCTTGACCCCACGGGTTAATCTCTCCAAGATGAGTTGAATGAACAGAGCGATACACTGGTCAATTCCCCTTCCTTTGCACTGAAGAATGATGACTTTCAAGAGTTTTGCAGCATAGCACTCTGCATCTTCTCCCGACTCTCCACACAGTACCTTCCTGCACATTGTGAACAAGACTTCCAAATGCTTTGGGTTTGACATCAGAGCGTTGGTTCTACTGTCATGTAATTATGGAGGAGAGGCATCATGTTTGTAAAGTACTCGAAGTAATCCTGCTGGAAAATTTCATACAAGACACCCAGGAGCTGCCACATCTGCAGAGAGATGGCGTGGCAGGTTAAATTGTATGCTAGGGAGAGGACTTCCTCATAGAACTCAAAGATGTGCTTCTGTAAAACAAGATCAATGATTCGTAGACAGAAGCTCTCCAACTGCTGTATAATCTCTGGATGATCTTGCATGACTGTTAAGATAGTGTCGATGGTGTGTAAAATTCCCATGGCCATGACAGTTTTGTCTTCAATTTCTTCATATTCATCACTTTGAAGAACTTTACCAAATATCTCAGCCAAGTGTTGGGTTGTGTCAACATCGATGGAGGCCACGTCCTGACTGTACTCACAGATGAGCTTCTGGATGACATTGGTGACTTCATCATTCTCCATCTCTCTGATGATGTGCAGCAGCTACTGCATGATGATTCTCACGTACGGTTTCATGTACTCCTTGGCTTGTATCTGGTTGGAGATCAGTGACTGCAGTGCGAGGGCAGCTTCCACCTTGACAGGCATCTCCTCGTCTTCAATCAGGCTCTTCTTGGCTAATTCTACTGCATTTCTGAGGTTGAGCTCATTGTGAAACTTCAAAGAACTAAATGCATGCAGCACCTAGCATGATCCAGCTCGAAGATATCCCAGGTTAGACTATAATAATGGAAATACATGATTCTGCAGCAACAGCTCAATTTGGTCCTTGAATAAACTCTTCTTCAACAAAATCTCAGCCAGGGAATCAATCACATGCAGGGCTCCATCTTTCTTCCTTGGGTCAAAGTTCGGGTCTGTTATTATCTGATAACAGAACGCCATCATTTTTGACAATACCTCTTTCCTTTTCTTTGCAGCTATATACAAGAGCATCTGGGCTGCTGTGGTGGGAGAATCGTAATCTTCAAAAATATCAAATTTCATCCTTATGTACTCATACGGATCTTCTTGCCAGAGCTCTTCATCCTCATCTTTGTAACACATCATGGAAAAAAATCACATCTTCAAAGATATTCTGTATATGTGGCTTCATCTGCTTCCAAGTCACAGCATGGACAACCCCTTGGTTTAGATAGTTGAATGCTTGCTGAAGAACACGGGGGCGCTATGTACTCTTTCTCTCTGTATTGGTCTAAAATTTTTAGTAGTACCTGCTTAATTCCCACTGCATAGGTTTTCAGAAAAAATTCAGAAAATTCAAAGTACTCTTTTGTGACATCTCCTGGGCTTCCATACCGTTCAAAGAGACGATCGACAATATGTAGAGCCCACTTCTTACACTTCCACCACATCAGCTCTGGTCGATCATCCTCATCAAGTTGAAGAGTCTCTGGAGGGACCGTTCTATCAATGATGGTCCGAAAGATCTCCATCCACGTTGTCATGGTCTGGTGATTCACCAGCTGAAGAGGCAGTGTATACTGAACGAGAGCATAGAAGATTTTCAGAATCTGTTTCTGTAGCAACACAGAGTAATGGGAGGCACCCGGAAGCAGCTGCAGGATTTGCTACTGAATTCTAGGCAGAAATATCTTCATGGCTGCCAGAAGAGGCTCTCTTTCTTCCACTTTTTTATATTCATAGGTCTTCACCAGCTGATATAAGCACAGTAAACTGCCAAGCCAGCTCCCACTGTTTGGTGACTGCAAGCGGAGACACATTGTTAACTGGACTCTCACCAGATCTGGAGACCAAATTATCCCTTCCACAATGTTGTCACGGATTTGCTGCCAGTCATTCTCGTGGATACTGAATGGAAATATCACTTCTCCTAGTGGAAGCTCTCTGTCAGGCCAGTACTGTGTCACCATGTTCTTCAGGTAGATCACAGCTGCCTGACACACAGGGAACTCCACATGGTCGGAGACTATGATTCAAAGCAAGCTGCGGGCAAAATTAATAATCTTGTAGGACTGGTTAAGCTCCGTCTCAGCTGCAATCTTCAGCTTTGGGTCGATAGTGCCCTTCAGCACCTGGATGTTCCAATTGAGATCCATGTCCGTGGGTGGGAGCTAAGGTCCCAGAGTCAGGTTGCAGCCAGGATGTCTCCAGCTCACTCTGCCACAGGGCACCACCTCACCCCTAACCCCTGCCGCTGCCACCAACGATGGCAGCTACTTGCTGTGCCACTCTGACTCCAGGCTCCCTATCCTCCCTCCTTCTCCCCCACAACTCTCCTTATTTACATTTCATATGTTATCCCCTTACCCCATTCCCCTCACCCCTCCTCCTGCTTCTCTGTCGACGTACCCCAACCCCCCACCCCATTTCCACCTCCCCACCCTCAAATTCCCACCCCAAAGCACATCCAGCCTTCATGAGACCAAGGATCTCTTCTCCCACCTATGCCCAGCAGGGCCCTCCACTCCTACATATACAGCTGAAGCCATGGATCCCTCCTTAAGTGCTCCCAGGCTGGTTGTTTAGACCCTGGGAACTCTGGTTGGTTGGTATTGTTGCTCTCCTCATGGGGCCACAAACCCTTTCAGCTCCTACAGTCTTCACTCTGACTCCTCCATTGGGAACCCCGTGATCAGTTCAAAGGTTAGCTGTGAACATCTGCCTCTGAATATGTCAGACTCTTGCATACCTCTGAGGAGATATCTGTATCAGGCTCTTATCAGCATCCACTTCCTGACTTCCACATCAGCATCTACCTTTGGCGACTGCACATGGCAGCATCTCCACAGAAGCAGACCAGCTCTGTGGCTGCCCCAGCCAAAAGGACCCTACTGATTGCTTTCTTATGATGATTTCTATGCATCTGTGTTTAGGATCATTGTAATTCTACACACTGTTTTCTAGTTTTGTGTTTTTGGGTGCCTGTTCTGTTGCAAAAGTTCTGTTGTTCTCTCTAGTTCTTAGATGAGTGTGGTAGATGTGTGTGTTGCCTCATAGGGAATGGTTCTGAGACCGTGCCAGTTGTGGCAACTAGGTAGAATATTTTGTAGAAATTGGGAACTGACACCAAGGAAATGAGGATGGTTTAGAGGATCTATGGGTAGTATGAGCAGGGGAGGGAATGTTGGGACTAAATGTACCACCCAGATCTCCACAGATACCTGTTAATAATAATGTTCTACTGGGGAGTATGCAAAACCTAATTTTGAAAAACAAAAGAGGTTTTCATAATTTTAACTACTATTTGATAATGAGAAGAAGGAAAGGCCACAGCAGGTTAGGAATTATAATTCGAGGAGAGGTAGAAGAGTTATTATTTCCTACCCGATTTCCTAGCTAGCAGGTTCGTGTTGACTGAATTAAAGAAATTTAAATCTTAAACATTATACCCTCAGAGTTTGTTTTATCACCTATCAATTATTGTAGCAAAATTAGGCAAGTAATACATCTGAGTTTAATTTATCATTCTATTTTAAATTGGGAACTTATTTTATGGAACCATTTCTTATATTTGAAACTCACAAATACATTGAAGTATATACATGTATATGCATATAATTAAACATTTTTACTACACTCTATGATGTATTTTTATTTAAGCATGATTTTGTATTTCTGTACTCATTTATTAAAATCACTTATGAATGTTTCTTTCTTTTAAAATATAAATCAATTTCATTTATAGTTATTCTCATATTTTCCTTAAGTATTATTTTCTTCTTTCTTCTAAATATCCCTGAAGATTTTTTTGTGGAAATTTTACACAATTTTCCTATTACGTTTTAATTTTCAGTGCATGACAAATCTTCATAAAATTTATCCATGTGTTTAAAATCTAAGTATCAATTTAATTTTTTTCTTACCATGATAAGGAACTGGGAATTATACTAATATTCCTTTTTTTTTATTTAAATGAAATGAATTGATGAGGTTTTCCAAAGGATTTAACCAGAATTGGGCTTTCAAAATCTACATTTCAAAGCTCCTGAGACTTTCACTATTTCTTATTTACTGAATCCCCACCCAACTATAGGAAAACATATTTCTGATTTTTGATCACCATAAATGGGTTTCCATTTAAAAATGGCATAAATGAATTTATCAATTAATCCATGCTCAGCTTCTCTTGGAAAATATTATAGTCATGGGATTCATTCATGCTATAATAACATTTTATTTATAAAAACATACTTTTGTTTCTGTAAATGATAAAAAAATCATTTTACATTTGAAAAATACCTAAATGTTATATCATTGTTTAATAGTATGATTGTTTGTATTTTACTTACGTTTTTAACTTTTGATATTCTGATTAATATGTTTTATTACTGATATAATTTCTATTTCCTTGATAATTAAATATGTTGAATAGCTGTTCTCAAAAGGATATAAAAATAACTGGTACTTTTCCAAGTATTTATTTCTTTTATATTACTTAAATTCATTTATCTGTGGAGTGGTAAAAATATTTTATATACACACAAATGTCCACCTACCATACATATACCACATCTTATAACACATATATCAATTTTATGAGTTATATTTTCAGTTTTAGCCCATAAACTTTAATAGCTGCAACTTCTTTTCTTTTCTAGTTATATTTTCTGTGACTTAAGTATAAAACATTTGCATATGCTAGGAAGACAAAAATATACCACTATTCCTCTAAAATATGAATAATCTTATCATTCCCATCTAGAAATATGCATTATTTTATACATTTTCTGAAAAAACATGATTAGCAAGAGAAAAATTAAATATGTGAGAATATTGGAACTTAGCAAATTAACATGATATAAGATTAATATATGAAAACTAACATTATTTTTATAACACAGCAATAAAGTAAACAAAACATAATAGAAAATTCATATTTACAGTATAAAGAATACTAAAGTTTTAGTGGAAAATATGTGAAATATAATTTTAAAAGATAGTTTTACTTTCTCAGCAAGTAATTGTATCAACTCTTAATCATCATCCTAATTTTCATAAAATAATAGAAATCTGCTATTGTTCATAGTAAAAAGTGAAACATGAATTTGAGACTAATTAATATACTTTTGTTGCAATGAGGATAATTTTCTTTGTAAACTAAGTTGTCCTTTCTTTAATATAAACATATATTCTACACAGAATTTAATTACATACAAAAGTACATGCAGCTTTGTTCTTTACATTGACTTTGGATTTTCTGTTGCAATCCTTAAACCAATGATTTCATTCAAATAATGACAGTTTTATGAAATAAGGATAGTTGATAATTCTTAGTCTTATGATGCTTCAGTCATTTGATAACAATATTTCTTTAGAAATATACATTATAATAACCCCATGCATTTACTATTTATTTAATCTGGCTTATAAATCTATATAATTTTAATTTATATGCTCCTTAAATTTAATTTATAGGCTACTTTACAATTTATATGTTGAATTATTAACTTTAGGGAGCTTATAATATAAACTGATTTAGAATTCAGTTAACTGTGTATATAATTAAACAATATACAAAATTTGAATACAGTCATGGGATACATGAAAAGAAGATATACAATACATAGGGAAAAGGCATACATGTATAAGCTATGTAGCCTAGAATATACATTTCTGACAGTTTCTGACAGGAACTAACCAGTCTCGTACCTTATTCTCAGGCTTTTGTCTACCAGAACTTGAGATAGTAAATTTCTATTACACATTTACACAGATTGTAATATGTTGTTACAACAGCTCTGCAAAATATAAACACATATGATATATAATAAAACATATTTCATATAATAAACAAGGCTTCAAAATTATCTCTTTGTACCTCCAAATCCAATAAACCTGCAGTGATCGAAGGACATAGGAGTTACAAATTCAGTTTAAAAGAAGCATAAATCAGTGAGTCACACATACGAGAAGACACTAGAGGATATATTAGAGTAGTACAAATGTTAGAAGTCCATGTCCTTAAATGAAAGGCACAATGATGGCTAAAAGATCTCAACTGTTGATGCCTTGTTTACTTTGAGACTTCTTTTTATTTTTTTATTTTTTTATTTTCCATATCTGCTTTTATACCATTTTAATTACATGCTAGTATTAAGGTCAGTTCTAGGTTGAGGAACTAGCAATACAATAGTTGCAAACAATCAAGGAACAAGCAAGACAATAAACATAAATAGTCAAAGAACAAACAAGGCATGAGACTTCATTATATATCAAACTTTTGGGACTTCTTCCCCACAGGATTCCCTTTGCACTGAAAACTGAGTTTGTCACATTCAAAAACTGTGTGTTAGTTACTTTTATATGACTGTGACAAAACATTCAAAATGAACTATTGAAAATAGGATAGCATATTTTGCTCACCATTTTGGAGATTTTAGTCCCTGCTCATTTTCACTTCTTTCGCCTTTACTCTGAATCTGTGGTAGGATAGTACTGAATCAATGCAGAGCATGATAATTAAACCAGCTTTCTCCCATTTCAACCAAAAAGGAAAGGCAAGGAATGAAAAGAGAAGTTATAACAGCTTTTTTTCTTTCTTTAAGTATATTTTTCTCTCATATACCATATCCTGACCTATGTTTCCACTCCTTCCTAACCTCCTAGTCCTCCTTACCTTCTTCTCCATCCACTCCTACTCCATTCAGAAACGTTCAGGTCTCCTAGGAATATCAATCAAATATAGCATATTAAGTTGTAATAAGACTAGGAATCTCTCTCTCTTACTAAAACTGGTAAAGAAGACCCAATGAAAAGAAAAAGTGTACCAAAAACAGACAGAAGAGTCAGAGACTGCCTTTGCTAGCACTATTAGGAGTCTCACAAAAAGACCAAGATACAGAACCATAACATATATAAAGAGGACCTAGGTTCCATGCAGGCTCCATGATAGTCTGTTCAATATCTCTGAGAATTTATGAGCCCAGGTTAGCTGATTCTGTGCTTACCCTGTGGTGTCCTTGACCCTTGTATCTCCTACAATGCTTCCTCCTCTTCAGCTCTGCCTAATGTTTGGCTGTGCATCTTTGCATTTCTTCCATCAGTTGCTGGATGAAGCCTCTCTGAAGGCAAATAGGCTAGGCACAAATAGGTGAGTATAACAGAATATCATTAGGAATAATTTTCCTTGATTTTTTTCCTATTTGTTTTTGTCCTAGGACTCTGAGTCATCTAGCTTCTGGACTCTGACCCTCCAGGCAGTATCAGGGGTGGGCTCCATCTCATAGCATGGGTTTCAATCTGGAACAGTTATTGGTTAGCTACTAGAACAAAGTTGGTACCACCTTTACCCTGGCACAGCTTGCAGTCTTAATAGATTGTAGATAGAATGTATTGTGTCTGGGCTGATGGTGTCCTAATTCCCAAATGGATGTCTTGCCTGGTTACAGGAGATGGCTAGTTAAGGCTCTATATCCCCCATTACTAGTAGTCTTAGCTTTGGTTACCTGAGCAGATTTTTGGAAGTTTCCATTGAATTAGGTTTCTAGCTCATCTCCCAAATGCCTCCAATTCGAATAGTTTCTCTCAGAATTCTCTACCTCCATCTTCCCACTGCCTGATTACTCCTCTACCCATGCTGACCCCCTTCATTACACTCCACTGTGATATGTATTCTATTTCCCTTTCTAAGGGAGATTCATGCCCACCCCCAGACATCTTTTTTTACTTAGCCAGAACTAAAGGAACTTTTTCCTCTTCACTCTTGCCCTATCATAATCAACTTCAGTAATGGCTGCCACACAGTATTTTTATTAATTACCTGACATTCCTTAACTCAATGTTCGCTAGTTTTTCTCACCAATGACTAATTGTGGGAGAAAAGGAAGACTTCTCAATCTCTCATTCCTTTCCCCTTTCAGCCTTAAATTTACCCCAGCCTGTAAGATTTTTATACCAAAACCACCACTGCAGATTTTTTTCTTTTAAATAGAAGCTAGTTCTGTCATTGAGCCATTCATCCACTTGCCTGTACTTGCTTCTCCCTGACCTTACTGGAGCTTGATGTACCCATTAAAAGCACATTTCCTTTGACCAGCTTTCTCAGAAATTGTTTTTATGAATTGAAGATTCAACACAAGTGCCTCTGGGTAGATATTTAAATTATAAATCGTAACACTCCACCTCTTGTATGTGGCTGCCTTTATTTCCATCTGTTATTTTCTAAAAACTTGGAGACTGTATTTCCTTGTAGGAAAGACAAAGGAAAAATGTTTAATTTCTGAGGTGTTTTAGTTATACAAACTAATTTTATGTATTAGGTTTTATCTACTCCTTTCACACTAACTCCCTTCAGAAGATTCTGAACCTCACGGGCTAAATTTAAAACTCCATAAAAAGAGACAACATTACTCTTTATAGTTTGGCCCTTATCTACCTCTTTCAATCATATATGGTGGTTTTTATAACTTTGGAGACAGTCTCAGGGACTTCCGGAAGGAATTATAAAGGAAAAGCTGATAAAGTAGAATTGCAGAATCTCACATTTGGAATCTCCTCAACCTATACTGTCATCTATTTTATAAGATAGACTTTCACTTCTTTTTTTTATTAGAAAACTATTTCTAAACCTGAAGATTTTTCATAACTGCTGATATATTTCCACTCCTTCATTTTAATGAGAAATAAAACCTGAATTTTAATGAGGCAGAAATTGATTAATAAGTGCGTATACATAAGTTAATAAAAGACACATAGTCTAACTTGTAACAGTTTCTGGATGGCTATTTCACCTAGTAATTGGATAGTATTTAATTTTTGTATATTTAATTTAATTATCTAGTAAATAATATGAATTATGTTGCATATGAAAAAGAACAGGTTAAATAACCTAATCATTATTTCTCATATTTTCAATAAAATATCTAGTTTATAGTTCTAAGGCTTGAGGTGAATTTTTTTGTAGAATATAAACTCAAATATTCCACATATTTAGATGAATTGGAGTATAAATTATAACAATCATTAGAGTTTACAACTTCATCAAAATTGTTAGACTTTCTGACTTAATTTTCTTCTCTGTGAAATGAGCATACAGTCACCTTCAAATGAAGTTGTTGTGGGGAGAGGTCAAATGAAATATCTGAATGTACCACACATAGTGTCTGATAACACTTTTCAGTCAGAATGACGTCCATTTTTCTTCCTCTTTCTATTAGTTCTATTATTATTATTATTATTATCAACATGAATTAACATTTCTATGGTTTTTAAGCATACCTGTATTAATTAAACCTGATTTTTTTTAGATTACAAGAAAATATATCAGGTAATAACAATTAGTAGGTATTCTGCCCATTAAATTTCCTTTGTTGCTAATAGCTCATATTTCAGAATGACATCAGCAAGCTGGCAAAATATAAAGCCTCAGATTCAACTTCCTTTCACAGAATGTTTAATAAGCATTATCCACAGAAAAGATGATTATTTTGAAAAGTGACAATACCTGAAAACAAGCACGAGGTAGCCGCCACATGATTGAATGAAAAACAAATAAGAAAAATAAAAAAATAACAATTTCACTATTATACTACAAAACTACCCTCAAATTCAAAGTTAGATTAAAAAATATATAAAGGATTTTCTAGGTACAGTTTCTATAAAGGGAAATGAAAGCCAAAGGCATTTATGTGATTTTTAAAGAATTTGGAGATGTTTCCAAGGAAAACCAGTCCAGTTTCAGTACACAGAGAATACTAAAGGAAATGGCACTGCAAGGTCACCAATACCAGGAAGAAATCAAGAAATATGATAGAATTCATAGTGACCAGCATATACAACTTAGTGTTGGTCTTTCCAGATATTTCACCAGACTACAGAAAATACACAATCTTATACAACACTCATAAAGCTGAGTGGGATATGTTTCAAAATCACATTGTAAGGTATACCTAGGTTTCTAAAGATACCTAGACTGTGTCTTTAGACTGTCAGTCTCCCTGTCTAGTCTTTGAGCCTACTCCAATTACTTCACTCAGGAAAGAAGATACATGCCAATGACTATCAATATAATGTACAGAGGCTAGCAGAGTGGTGGAAATTGTCTCCATCTATTATAGTGTTGATGTGTTAGACTGGTTTGAAAATAGAAGCTCAACTAATGGCTTCTGTCCATCATAAAGGCCATTGAAAGATTCTGCTCATAGCAGAGAGAATACAAAGCCTTGTGGTTCAGAAAAATGCAAGAGCATTAGCTAATTTTCAGTTTGATTTTGAATCTATGATTTCATACAACAGTAAGTACACTTCTAGTAAAATGAAGAAACCTGAAGGTAAAGACAACCCATATAATTTAAATAATTTTGGGTCTTTATTTTAGAGGTTATCTCTGACTGTCCTCAAAACTAATCTTTATGTATATGTATATGTATATGTATATGCATATGCATATGCATATGCATATGCATATGTATATTACCTACACAATGTACACACAGTAACAAAACATTTTTGAACAGTGCTCTTCAGATGTTCTTTATTCTTTTCTCTTAATTTTGTTCATCAGCAGATATCCCCATGCAAGTTTTTATAGTTAGCATATAATAAAGCAACTACCAAAGTCCCAGTCTTATAAAAGAAGTTTGCAATTCTGACCATCTGGTGTCATCTATTGGTTAGATGGTAAAATTACAAAGCTTGTTTTGTGTAGTTTTCTTGAAAGAATCTGACTCCTAACTTTAACAATATCATAAGAAATTTTTAAATTTTAGTGTCTTCACTAGGGATTGTTTGATTTCCTTATTATTGACTATTGTTTAGAATGCGCCAAAAAGCGCAGATAATGATAGCATTCACTCCAAAGTTTTTCCACTGGGGAAGAAATACACCAAGAGAAAATTGTCAGGAATAATACAAATCTTTCCTCTCACTTTCACTATAACACACTACAATGCAGTATAAATTAATAACTATCTTCTTAAGTATTCAATGACAGTAGTGTAAAATATATTTATTTTTAATTTCTTATTAGTATAGTACCATTTCAAGTGTTGGGATTTCTTTTCCTTATGCATTTGTTTTAACTTTAAAAAAATGGCATAAAGATAACAAAGCCAAACTACCAAAAAGGAAAAAAAATAACCATTTCATATGCTGAAAAAGCTGTTCACAGATATTTCATCATAGCAATAATTTCTCAGTTCTGGAACAACTCAATAAAATAACAAAATATTAAAGAAATGTTTTAAAGAGTTTGAGTATTTATGATATATCTGTTTATCATTCAATTTCTATACTACATTTCATAAGATTTCATAAGATAAGCTACTGTGTATAGAAATAGAAAAGGAAAAAAATGTTTTTACAGATAATATATTTCAATGAAACCGGATAGACCAGTATGTTTGCTCTCTGGCTTCAGAATCAGTATTATTATCAAGGAATGAAGTTCTATTTTCCTTTCCTTAGCATTTATAATATAATGCTTAATATTTCTACCTTCAGTATTTTAATTTTTTAGTTCTTTATTTTGAAACATGAAAGCTTGAAAAAAAATACCAGCTGATCAAAAAACAAATTAAGAATGTCAAATGCTGTGGTTGAAAGTGACTGTCGCAATCCACAAACTTCCCCTATTATTTTTCTTTTATTGGATTTTTTATTTACATTTCAAATGTTATCTCCTTTGCTGGTTTCCAGACCCTCCAAACTCTCTATCCCATCTCTACTTGCCTGCATCTATGAGGATATTCCCCCAACCAACCACCCATTCCCACCTCCCAAACCTCTAATTTCTCTACACTGGGGCATCTAGTCTTCACAGGACCAAGAGCCTCTCCTCCTATTGATGCCCTACAAGGCCATCCTCTGCTATATATGCAGCTGGAGCCGTGGGTCCCTCCATGTGTACTCTTTGGTTGGTGGTTTAGTCCCTGGGAGCTCTGGGATGTCTGGTTGGTTAATATTGTTCTTCCTATGGAGTTGCAAACCTCTTCATCTCCTTCAGTCTTTTCACTAACTCCTCCATTGGAGAACCCATAGGGGTCCCCATGCTAAGTTCAAAGGTTGGCTGTAAGTATATTCTCTCTATTTGTCAGATTCTGGCAGAACCTTTCAGGAGACAGCTATATCAGACTCCTGTCTGCATGCAGTTCTTGGCATCTACAATAGTGTTTGAGTTTGGTGATTTTTTATGATATGGATCCCCAGGGGGTTAGTCTTTGGATGGCTTCTTTCCTTCAGTCTCTGCTCCACACTTTGTCTATGTATTTGATCCTGTGAATATTTTATTCCTAAGGACTGAAGCACCCACACTTTGGTCTTCTTTCTTGAGCTTCTGGTCTGTGGTCTGTGAATTGTATCTTGAGTATTCCAAATATTTGGGCTAATATCCATTTATCAATGATAATATCCATTTACCATGTGTGTTCCTCTGTGATTGGGGTTACCTAACTCAGGATTATATTTTCTAACCATATCTATTAGCCTAAGATTTTCATGAGTTTATTGTTTATAATCGCTGAGCACTACCACATTTTCTTTATTCATTTCTCTGTTGACGGCCATCTGGATTCTTTCCAGTTCCTGGCTATTATAGATAAGGCTGTTATTAACATAGTATAGCATGTGCCCTTGTTATATGTTGGACAATCTCTTGGGTATATGCCCAAGTGATATAGTTTAATCCTCAGATAATAGTATGCTCAATTTTCTAAGGAACCACCAGACTGATTTCCAGAGTGGTTGTACCAGCTTGCAACAATACCAACAATGGAGGAGTGTTTCTCTTTCTCAACATCCTCACCAGCATATGCTGTCACCTGATATTGTGATCTTAGTCATTCTGACTGGTATGAGGTGGAATCTCAGGGTTGTTTTGATTTTCATTTCCCTGTTGACTAAGAATGTTGAACATTTATTTAGGTGCTTCTCTGACATTTGGTATTCCTCAGTTGAGAATTCTTTGTTTAGCTCCTTTTTTTCAAATAGAGTTATTTGATTCTCTGGATTCTAACTTCTTGAGTTCTTTGTATATATTGGATATTAGCCCTCTAAAGGATGTAGGATTCATAAAGATCTTTTCCCAATCTGTTAGTTGTTTTTTGTCCTATTGACAGTGTCCTTTGCCATATTTTATCAGTGTCCTTTGCAATTTTATCAGGACCCGTCTTTTTATTCTTGATCTCAGAGCATAAGCCACTGGTGTACTGTTCAGGAAATTTTCCCATGTGGCAATGTGTTAGAAGCTCTTCACCACTTTTTCTTCTATTAGTTTAGGGTATCTGGTTTTATGTGGAGGTCCTTGATCCATTTGGACTTGAGATTTGAACAAGGAAATAAGAATTGGTATATTTGCATTCTTTTACATGCCAACTTCCATTTGAACCAGCACCATTTGTTGAAAATGCTTTCTTTTTTCCAGTGGATGGTTTTAGTTCCTTTGTCAAAGATCAAGCAACCTAAATGTGTTGCTTCATCTCTGGGTCTTCAATTCTGTTCAATTGATTAACCTGCTTGTTACTGTACCAATACCATGCAGTTTTGAGTCACTAGTGCTATGTAATACAGCTTGATATCGGTGATGGTGATTCCCCCAGCAGTTCTTTTATTGTTGGGTATTTTGTTGTTCTAACTGTTTTTGGATTAAATACTCTATAGATATCTGTTAAATCCATTTGGTTCATAACTTCTCTTAGTTTCAGTGTGTCTCTGTTTATTTTCTGTTTCCATGATCTGTCCATTGCTGAGAGTATGGTGTTGAGGTCCCCCACTATTATTGTGTAAGGTGCAATGTGTGCTTTGTGCTTTAGTAAAATTTCTTTTATGAATTTGGGTGTCCTTGCATTTGGAGCATAGATGATCAGAATTGAGAGTTCATCTTGGTATACTTTTCCATTGGTGAATATGATGTGTCCTTCCTCACCTTTTTTAATAATTTTAGTTCAAAGACAATTATCTTTGATATTAGATTGGCTTCTCTAGCTTGTTTATTGGGACCATTTGCTTGGAAAATTATTTTCCAGCCTTTTACTTTGAAATAGTATCTGCCTTTTTCACAGATGTGTGTTTCCTGTATGCTGCAAAATGCTGGGTCTTGTTTATATATACAGCCTGTTAGCCTATGTCGTTTTATTGGGGAATTGAGTCCATTGATGTTAAGAGATATTAAGGAAAAGTGATTGTTGTTTCCTGTCATTTTTGTTGTTAAAGAGTTGGAATTATGTTTTTGTGGCTATCTTCTTTTGGGTTTGTTGAAGCAATATTACTTTCTTGCTTTTCCTAGTGTATAGTTTTCCTCCTTGTGTTGGAGTTTTCCATCTATTTTCCTTTGTAGGGATGGATTTGTGGAAAGATATTGTGTAAATTTTGGTTTTTTTTTCCTCAAATATCTTGGTTTCTACATCTATGGTTATTGTGAGTTTTGGTGGGTATAGTAGCCTGGGCTGGCATTTGCACTCTCTTAGGGTCTGTCTGACATCTATCCAGTATTATCTGGATTTTATGGTCTCTGGTGAGAAGTCTGGTGTAATTCTGATAGGTCAGCCTTTGTATGTTACTTGACATTTTTCCCTTACTTGTAATATTCTTTGTTTTGTCCATTTGGTGTTTTGAATATTGTGTGATGGGAGGAATTTTCTTTCTGGCCAGTCTATTTGAAATTCTTTAGGTTTCTTGTATATCTATGGGCATCTCTTTCTTTAGGTTAGGGAAGTTTTCTTCTTTAATTTTGTTGAAGATATTTTCTAGCTTTTTAAGTTGAGAATTTTCACTCTCTTCTATACCTATTATCTTTAGGTTTGATTGTCTCACTGTGTACTGAATTTCCTGGATGTTTTGGAAAACATTTTTCATTTTTAATTTAATTTGTCTATTGTGTCAATGCTTTCTATGTTATCTCCTGCACCAGAAATTCTCTCTTCTATCTCTTGGATTCTGTTGGTGATGATTTCCTCTATAACGAGTGATCTCTTACCTAGGTTTTCTATCTCCAGCACTGTCTCCCTTTGTGTTTTCTTTATTGTTTCTATTTCCTTTCTTATATCCTGTATGGTTGGATGGTCTTGTTTAATTCCTTCTCCTGTTTTGCTCTGTTTTCCTATAATTCTTTAAGGAATTTTTGTGTTTCCTCTTTAAGGGCTTCTCCCTGTTTACTTTTGTTCTCCTGTATATTTTTTAAGGAAGTTATTTATGTCCTTCTTAATGTCCTCTATCATCATTATGAGAAGTGATTTTAGATCCAAATCTTGCTTTTCCAGTGTGATGGTGTATCCAGGGCTTGCTATGTTGGGAGAACTGGGTTCTGATGGTGCCAAGTAACCTTGGTTTCTGGTGCTTATGTTCTTAATCTTGCCTCTTGCCATCTGGTTATCTCTAATGCTTCCTACTCTCCCTGTCTCTTAAGGGAGGCTGTTCTTCCTGTGATCTTGGTTTTGTCAAACCTCCTCAGAGTCTAGCTATCTCTGTGATCTTGTGATTCTGGGATCCTGAGATCTGTATATATCAGAGCTCCTGGGACTCAAGCTGCCTCTGGGATCCTGAAAACCTGGTGTGACCAACCTCCTGAGATTCTATGACCCTGGTCATGTCAAAATGCCTGGGAGTCAAGCTTCCTCTGGGTGTTGTGTGACTGAGTGTGGAGGTAGCGCCCAAGGTCTGCTCAGGGTACAGACATAGATCCTATTTATCTTTCTTAAAGTGATGGGTTCTAGTTTGTCTATTTTCCTGAAAATTTTGTGATTTCTTTTGTGTTTTTTGGTTGTATAAAATTCTGTCATGTATATGCAACATATTTCCTTTAACCTTTCCTTTGTAGAGGGACATCAAGGATGATTACATTTCCTGGATGTTGTGAATAGTACAACAATAAACAAAAAAACATACATGTTCAAGCACCACTGCTTATGTTGACTTAGAGTCTTACAGGTATATAGCTGAGTAGTATTGCTATATTCTGTTTTGCAACATGATCCCATATTCATACTGTTTGTACAAGTTAAGATTCTCACCAGTAGGAAGAGTCTCTCCCTACTTTCTCACCAACAATCTCTCTCTCTCTCTCTCTCTCTCTCTCTCTCTCTCTCTCTCCATCTCTTCCTCCCTCCTTCCCTCTCTTCCACTATCTTTGTGTGGGTTTTTGCATATGTCTATATGTGTGTGTATGTGTCTGTATGTGTGTATTTATGTTGCAGCAGAGCCATTATGTGTCCCTGAACGTTGCTCTGGAATTCCCTATGTAACATAAGCTATCCTGGCAGTAACAGTTCTTCCAGAATCTGCATTCTGAGTGGTGGGATTAAAGGCATTGAACAGATACCTGGCTTTTTTTTTTAAAAAGAAAGCCCTTCTGACTAAAGTGGGGATTTTCAAAGCTGTTTTTATCTGAATGTGTTTGACGCAAAGGATAATTTATGATTTTTAAAATGTTTATTGGCCATATTTGCTTCCTCTTTAAGAACTGTTTGTTCACTACTCATTGCATTAGCCCATTTATTTAGATTATTTTATTTTGATATACATTTACATTTTGCAGTTCCAGATATATACCCTATATTATAGGTAAGTTTGATGTGTAGGTAGCCAAAATATTTCTCCCAGTCTTGTTCTTGTTTCCTTTGTTGTGTAGGCTTCTCAAATTTATGTAATCTTATCTGTCCATTCTCAAGATAAGTTCTTGTGCTATTTGTAATCCTTTTCAGAAAGCACTTGCCTATGTTTACATCGTGACATGTTCATTTGTACTTTTTTTCTAGCAGTTTCAAGGTTTCATGTCTTTTATCAAGGTATTTAATCCATTAGGTATTGATTTTGTGTAGTAAGCTCTAAAGATCCAAATTCATGTGCATATCCACTCTTCAAGCAGCATTTGTGCTCTTTTCACTCCAATATGTTGTGATATTAGGTATGAGGAGCTTCTGGATACTTAGTTATTTAACTTAATTAGTTTTGGTTGCTTAATTAGTTTACAAACAATAATGTGTTACTAACAGGTTGCTTGTATTAAAAACAATACCACGGGACATTTGACAAACTCATCGAGAAGCAAGTCCCCATATCTACTCATATTACAATACAAGAATAATATGTTGTTCATCTTTAAATGCTCTCCCTGATCATATTGACTGGTGGCTTTGGATTTATTCATTTGTTATCTAGTTCTACAGCAATATGTATTATATTGTGCAATTGATTATGGTGTTAGAAGTGCAATTTACATACTACATAAAGTGAATTAAGTTAAATTTCATCAGTTAAGCACAGAGGCCTCCACAAACAATACCTCCCTTTTCAGACACCATCCATAAGCTAGATGATGGTGTTTGACTACCCTTTATTATTATTATTACTATTACTATTATTATCATTATTAAATGTTTTACTTATTTACATCACCAATCTTGTTCCTATCTGCCACACCCCGGCAGAGTTCTTTCCCCATGACATGTCCTGTTTGCCTCTGAGAGGATATCCCCCAACTCTGGAGTATTATATCTCTACAGAATTAGACATACCCACTCCCACTGAGGCCAGACATGGCAGCCCTCTGCAACATAACTTCCTGGGGCCTCAGACCAGCCACTGAATGTTTTTTGGTTGGTGACTCAGTCTCTAAGAGCTCCAAGTGGTCCAGGTTATTGGACAATGTTAGTCTTCCTATGAGGTTGTCATCGCCAAATTCTTCCCCTAACTCTTCCACAGGGGTACAAGACCTCGAAAAAAATGCTTTTTGTCTCAGTCACCTGGTAGTAGAGCCTCTCAGGGACAGAGGTGCTGTTCTCCTGTTTGCAAGCACAACACGGAATCAGTGACAGTGTCAAGGATTGGTGCATTCCATGGAGTGGATCCTAAGTTGGGCCTGTCCATATTAGCCGGTTAGTTGACTGGTCCACCATTCCTTCAGTCTGTGCTCCATGTTTTCTTCCGCATCTCTTTTAGACAGGAACAATTTTGCATGAAAGGTTTTAGAGGTGGCTTGATGCCCTGATCCCTACACTAGGGTTCCTCTCCTCAGGGTTCATATACCCACTGTTAGAATTCTGTCTAAACTGCACCCCACAGTTACTTGGCAACAGCCAGATATACCCCTCCCTACAGTTACCTGTCAACAACCAGGTAGACCTGGCCCACTATAAAAGGGGCTGTTTGCACCCCCTCCTCTCTCTCCTGCTTTCTTCATCTCTTATTCTCTTGATCTCTTGGTCTTCTTGGGCTCTTCCCTTGCCCCCTTTCTTCCCATTCCCTTTCCCTTCTCTCCAAGTGCTCATGGCCATCCTCTACTTATCTATTCTTTCTCTCTCTTTTCCTTTTTCTGCTTCTACTACACTCTTAACTCCCCTCCCCATGCCCTGAATAAACTCTATTCTACACTATTATCATGTGGCTCGTCCTTCAGGGGTAAGGAATGTCTCAGCATTAGTCCACTGAGATATACCCTTCTCTCATACCTCATCACACTCCCATAGAACATACTCTATCATTTTATAAAGACATCACCCACTGTTGGCCATTTTAGCTAAGGTAACACTCATTGAGTCCTTGAAGACTACCTCATGCCATGTCACTGAGATTTAGGATTTTCCAGGCTTTCCTGACTTCCCTCACTCTAGCAGCTGCATATTTCCATTCATTCTGCTGGGCTTCTGGGCCATCTGTTCCTGTATCCTTATCACCACCCCTCTCCCACCCACATTGCTCTCTCCTTCTGCATCCCATGACTATTTGGTTGTCCTTTATTAGTTGGATTCAAGTATCCTCATTAGGTCCATACTTGCTTAACTTCGTAGAAACTGTGGGGTGTATCATTGGTTTTCTGTATTTCATAGCTAATATCCACTTATCAGTAACTACATAACATGCATGTCCTTTTATATCTGGGACAAATCACTCAGGAGGATATTTTATAGTTCCAATTCTTTGCTAGAAAATTCACAATGCCCTTGTTTTTAATGCCTGTGAAGTATTACATTATGTAGATCTACCATACTTTCTGCAGTTTTCTTCAGTTGAAGGTCATCTGGCTTGCTCCCTGTTCTGGCTATTACTAACAAAACCACTATGAACACATCTATTCTTATGATATAGGAGAGCAGTTTTGGGTATAAGCCCAGGAGCAGAATAACTGGGTCTTTGGGTTAGGACTATTTGCAATTTTATGAGAAACTACCATATTGACTTCCAGAGTGGTCGTACAAATTTTCAATACGAAAACCAATGGATGAGTGTTCCTGTTTCTCCACATCCTAACTAGCATGTGCAGTTGTCATTCTAATTGGTGTAAAGTAAAAAAAAAATCTGTATTGATTAACATTTCCCTGATGATTAAAGACTTTGAACATTTGTTTAAATTCTTCTATGCCGTTTGAAATTCCTGTTTTGAGAATTCTCTGTTTAGCTCTCTATCATAGTTTTTCTTTTATTATTGGATATTTTATTTGTTTCAGATGTTATCCCCTTTCCACATTCCCCACCCCTGTCCAGGAACCCCCTATGCCATTCCCCCTTCTCCTGCTTCTATGAGGATGTGCCCCCACATACTCCCCATATCCACCTCCCCAACCTTGATTCTCCCACACTCAATAGCCAGCCTCCATGAGACCAAGGATCTCCTTTCTCACCTTTGCCCTACAAGGACATTCTCCCCTACATATATACCTGGAGTCATGGGTCCCTCCCTATATGCTCCCAGGTTGGTAGTTTAGACCCTGGGAGCTCTGGTTGATTAGTTGGTATTGTTGCTCTCCTAATGGGCCACAAACCCTTTCAAATCCTTCAGTCTTCTCTCTAACTCCTCCATTGGGAATCTCTTAATCAGATCAATGGTAAGCTCTGAGCATCCACCTCTGAATACGTTAGACTCTGGCAGACCTCTAAGGAGACAGCTATATCAGGCTCTGGTTAGCATGCACTTCCTGACATCCACATCAGTGTCTACTTTTGGTGACTGCTCATGGGATGGGTACACAAGTAGAATGGTCTCCAGACGGCCCCTCCTTCAGTTTCTGCCCTACACTTTGTTTCCATATTTGCTCCCTTGATTACTGTGTTACTCCTTCTAAGAAGGAACAAAGCACCCACACTTGGTCTTCCTTCTTCATGAGCTTCATATGTTCTGTGAGTTGAATCTTGGGTATTTCAACCTTGCTGGGTTTAATAGTCTCTTCTGACATCTGTGTTCAGGGGGAATACAGATATCTTCAGAACCAGATATCGGCTGAGTGAAGGTTCAGGGGAAAAGTCACTATGACTCTGCCTATGACTCGCTTGTCCTTATCTAAGCTGGTATTATCTGCCAAGTCTACCTATTTACAAGGTCTATGACTACTCAGGCCTGTAAATTTCCACAAAAGCCGCCTGTTTACATTAGCTTATAGCCATCTGTTTCAATGTTTTTCCACTGAGACCCAAGACTTGGTGTTAGAATACATATATGACAGGCCTATTTCTGATTTTAGGCCTATGGCTGATTTTAGGCCTTCAGTGTCTAAGGAGGGCTGCCCCTGACATCTTCTCCCTTCTCTAAGTATAGAAGGGCTGTGGCAATTCTAAACTTGCAA
>NW_021604563.1:6713920-6798712 GCF_004785775.1 Grammomys surdaster
TCTCTCTCTGATTTTTCTTAGGGCCTTCACTGACCTATTTCATGCTCTCTTTCACCCTCCTTGTCTTGTCTATGTAAAGGCAACCTTCTTCTTTAAGGGCTGTACACAGTCAAGAGCTGTACACAGCCTTTTCTATTGTAATAGAGTAAATCAAGTCCAATAAGGATCTTTGCGATATTAGGAGGTCTCTTCAGACTGTGAAATGAGGGATTTCTTCAGATTAGTGATGTCAATCTCTAGCTGTTTGATGTCCTTGTCAGTGGCCCTTCAAGTGTCTGAGTAGTGGAAGTTCGGAGGCCAGCATTTGGATTAGAACTTCTAACAGCAGACATCACTGGTGATTCCTTTTACCTGGAAAGGAAAAAGAAGGGAATTCTCAGTGAGATTTCTCTTACCTGGATGTAAATTGTTACTTATCGTATTTATGGTTGGGCCTAGCTTTGTGGGGGTATCTATTGTTTTATTTATCTTTTTCGTAGCCAGTTAGCTGTGCCTTCTGTGGTATCAGGCAGGCATATCAATCCTGGGCTCCATAAGGGAACTGGGTCTGGGCCATTCCCTTTAAGGGTAAGAGGGTCCTTACCCATATCTGTGGCAAATTTTGTTGGTCTCAGTGGTGCCAGAGGCAGTCAGCAGCAGATTTGCCAAGAGCTTTCAGCTTTAGAGAGATAAAAGTGAACAAGGCATGATGAAGAGTATTTCAGGGGGACTCCTTTTGTGGGAGTATCATTCCCCTTCTTTTGTTTTTTAAGTCAATTTTTCAGAGTTCTTGTAAAATCAGGGCAGAAGTCCCAACAGTCGAACCTTCCACACTCAGAGAGTCGTGAAGACCCTATTTAAGGATATATAAACCTATATTGACAATCTTTTATCAAAGGAGTGTTATAGCGCCACCACCAACTAATCAGAATGTATAATATATCGATTAGTAATAGCTTTTTCTACTTTTTGTGAGATTTCCTCTCTTTTGTCAATTAATAGTTGAGGAAAATTAGGATGTACATCTCTCTTGAAAATATTGAACAGAGACTTAAATTCTTTTGTGGAGAGCTTAAAATAGGATCTTAGCCAATTAGCAACTCCTAGAAACTTTTGAAAATAATTTAAAATAAATAAACTCTCTCCCTCTCTCTCTTTTTTTTTTTGGACCTTTTATCTGTTTGGTTTTTTTATTGGATATTATACGTATTTATCTTTCAATGTACTCTCCTCTCCCATTCTCCCCTAAAACCCCTTTTTCCATATCCCCTCCTCCTAATTTTTGTAAGACTATGCTCAAAACATCCTCCCAGTCCCATCTCCCTGCTCTCAAATTCCCACACATTAGGTGATCCAAACTTTTGGGGACCATGGCCCTCCACTTAACAACATCTAACAAGGTCACCCTCAATTCCTTATACAAGTGCATGAGTCCCTCCGTTTGTGCTCTCTGGTTGGCGGATTAGACTTTAGGAGCTCTAGTTGAAACATTTAGTACTCCTTCTAGAAAGGACCAAAGCATCCACACTTTGGTTTTCCTTCTTCTATGTGAGTTTTATGTGGTCTATACGATGTTTCTTAGAAATTGTGAGCTTTGGGGCTAATATCCACTTATCAGTGAGTGCATACCATAAATGTTCTTTTGAGATTGGATCACCTCACTCAAGATGATATTTTCCACCTTCGTCCATTTGACTAATAATTTCGTGAACTCATTTTTTTTTAATAGCTGAGTAGTACTCCATTGTATAAATGTACCACATTTTCTGCATCCATTCTTCTGTTGAAGGGCATCTGGGTTCTTTCCAACTTCTGGCTATTATAAATAAGGCTGCTATGAACATGGTGGAGCACGTGTCCCTGTTGTATGTTGAAACATCTTTTGGGTATATGCCCAGGAGTGGTATAACTGGGTCCTCAGGTAACACTATGTTTAATTTTCTGAGATACCGCCAGACTGCCTTCCATAGTGGTTGTAACAGTTTACAATCCCACCAACATTGGAGGAGTGTTCCTCTTTCTCCACATCCTCGCCAACATGTGCTGTCATCTGTGTTTTTGATCTTAGGAATTCTGACTGGTGTGAGGTGGAATCTCAGTGTTGTTTTCATGTGCATTTCCCTGATGACTAGGGATGCTGAACACTTCTTTAGGTGCTTCTCAACCATTCGAGCTTCCTCAGTTGAGAATTCTTTGTTCAGCTCTGTGCTCCATTATTTAATAGGGTTCTTTGATTATCTAGAGTCTAATTTCTTCCGTTCTTTGTATACCTTGGATATTAGCCCTTTATCAGATGTAGGGCTGGTGAAAATCTTTTCCCAATCTGTTGGTTGCCGCTTTGTCCTATTGACTGTGTCCTTTGCTTTGCAGAAGCTTTGCAGTTTTATGAGGTCCCATTTTTCAATTCTTGATCTTAGAGCACAAGCCATTGGTGTTCTGTTCAGGAAATTTTCTCCTGTGCCTATGTGTTCCAGGCTTTTCCCCAGTTTCTCTTCTATTAGTTTCAGTGTGGCTGGTTTTAGGTGGAGGTCCTTGATCCACTTGGTATTGAGCTTTGTACAAGGACATAAGTATGGATCAATTTGCATTTTTCTACATGCTGACCTCCAGTTGGACGAGCACCATTTGTTGATAATGCTGTCTTTTTTCCACTCTATGGTTTTATCTCCTTTGTCAAAGATCAGGTGACCATAGGTATGGGGGTTCTTTTCTGGGTCTTCTATTCTATTCCGTTGATCCCCCCACTTGTCTCTGTCCCAATACCACACAGTTTTTACCACTATTGCTTTGTAGTACAGCTTGAAGTCAGGGATGGTGATTTCCCCCAGAAGTTCTTTTATTTCTGAAAGTAGTTTTCGCAATCCTGGGTTTTTGTTATTCCAAATGAATTTTAAGATTGCTCTTTCTATCTCTGTGAAGAATTGAGTGGGAATTTTGATGGGGATTACAATAAATCTGTAGATGGCTTTTGGCAAAATAGCTATTTTTACCATATTAATCCTTCCAATCCATGAGCATGGGAGATCTTTCCATCTTCTGAGATCTGCTTTGATTTTTTTCTTCAGGGGCATGAAGCTCTTGTCATACAGGTCTTTTCCTTGCTTGGTTAGATTCACACTGAGGTATTTTATATTATCTATGACTATTGTGAAGGGTGTCATTTCCATCATTTCTTTCTCAGCCAGTTTGTCTTTTGAGTAGAGGAAGGCTACTGATTTGCTTGAGTTAATTTTATATCCAGCCACTTTGCTAAAGTTGTTTATCAGGTTTAGGAGTTCTCTGGTGGAAGTTTTGGGGTCACTTAAGTATACAATCATATCATCTGCAAATAGTGAGATTTTGACTTCTTCCTTTCCAATTTGTATCCCTTTGAACTCCTTGTGTTGCCTAATTGCTCTGGCTAGGACTTCCAATACTATATTAAATAAGTAGGGGGAGACTGGGCAGCCTTGCCTAACCCCTGATTTTAGTGGGATTGCTACAAGTTTCTCTCCATTTAGTTTGATGCTGGCTACTGGTTCGCTGTATATTGCTTTTACTATGTTTAGGTATGGACCTTTAATTCCCGATCTTTCCAAGACTTTTATCATAAAGGGGTGTTGAATTTTGTCAAATGCTTTCTCATCATCTAGTGATATGACCATGTGTTTTTTTTCTTTGATTTTGTTTATATAGTGGATTACATTGATGGATTTCTGTATTTTGAACCAACCCTGAATTCCTGGGATAAAGCCTACTTTATTGTGATGGATAATTGTTTTGACATGTTCTTGGATTCAGTTTGTTAGAATTTCATTGAGTAATTTTGCATTAATGTTCATAAGGGAGATTGGCCTGAAGTTCTCTTTCTTTGTTGGGTCTTTGTGTGGTTTAGGTATGAGCATAATTGTGGCTTCATAGAATGAATTGGGCAGTGTACCTTCTGCTTCTATTTTGTGGAATAGTTTGAAGAGTCTTGGAATTAAGTCTTCCTTGAAGGTCTGATAGAATTCTGCACTAAAACCGCCTGGTCCCGGACTTTTCTTTGTAGGGAGACTTTTAATGACTGCTTTTATTTCTTTTGGTGTTATGGGATGGTTTAGATGGTTTATCTGGTCTTGATTTAACATTGGTAACTGATACTTGTCTAGAAAATTGTCCATTTCATCCAAATTTTCCAAGATTTTGAGTATAGGCTTTTGTAACACGATCTGATGATTTTTTGTAATTTCCTGGGTTTCTGTTGTTATGTCATCCTTTTCCGTTCTGATTTTATTAATTTGGATACTGTCTCTCTGCCCTCTGATTAGTCTAGCTAAGGGTTTATCTATCTTGTTAATTTTATCAAAAAACCAGCTCCTTGTTTTATTTTTTCTTTTTATAGTTCTTTTTGTTTCTATTTGGTTGATTTCAGCCCTGAGGTTGATTATTCCCTGCCATCTACTCCTCTTGGGTGTATTAGCTTCTTTTTGTTCTAGGTCTTTCAGGTGCTCTGTCAAGCTGCTAGTGTATGCTCCCTCCAATTTCTTTTTGTAGGCACTTAGAGCTATGAATTTTCCTCTTAGCACTGCTTTCATTGTATCCCATAGATTTTGGTATGATGTGTCATCATTTTCATTAAATTCTAAAAAGTATTCATTTCTTTCTTTATTTCTTCCCTTACCAGATTATCAAGGAGTAGGGTATTGTTCAGTTTCCATGTGAATGTGGGCTTTCCAGTGTCTTTGTCATTTTTGAAGACCAGCCTTAGACCATGGTGATCTGGTAGTATGCAGGGGATTATTTCAATTTTTTTTAAATCTGTAGAGGCCTGTCTTGTGCCCAATTATATGGTCGATTTTGGAGAAGGTACCATGAGGTGCTGGCTATATTCTTTTGCTTTAGGGTGAAATGTTCTATAGATATCTGTCAAGTCCATTTGGTTCATAACTTCTGTTAGTTTCACTGTATCTCTATTTAGTTTCTGTTTCCATGATATATCCATTGCTGATAGTGGGGTGTTGAAGTCTCCCACTATTATTGTGTGAGGTACAATGTATGTTTTGAGTTTTAGTAAGGTTCCATTTATGAAAGTGGGTGCTCTTGTATTTGGTGCATAGATATTCAGAATTGAGAGTTCATCTTGACATCAATGGACTCAATTCCCCAATAAAAAGGCATAGGCTAATGGACTGGATACACAAACAGGACCCAGCTTTTTGCTGCTTACAGGCAACCCACCTCAGCAACAAAGACAGACACTACCTTAGAGTAAACGGTTGGAAAACAATTTTTCAATCAAATGGCTCTAAGAAACAAGCGGTAGTAGCCATTCTAATATCAAATAAAATCGACTTTCAACTTAAAGCTCTCAAAAAGGGCAAGGAAGGACATTTCATGCTTGTCAAAGGAAAATTCTTTCTTTCTCTTTAAAAAAAAAAAGGGATGTCATTTGTAACTGTTTTCAAACTAAATAAAGTCATAATTTGTACACAGGTAAGATTAAAGGATTTTTAATTATGTAAATGTACTCTTAATACTTTCAAAATGTGAAAACATTGCTGGCTGTATCATAGCATCCTGATTGCTACAGAATTTAAACTAATGAGAACAAGATACAATAATCCTCCTTGTTTTTCACAAATAAAAGAATGGCCTCATTTAATATGTATATTCCCTTTTATGAGTATATAATCGAAAAGGCCGGAGGGAAGTGAAGAAATTAGCATCATATCTCTTCTTTACAAGAGTCAAATGTTCCAAGGATGGGTAAGATTCTTCACAGAGCCTTACCAACCTAAGACAGAAGTACATTACTTTTGATAATGATAAGGATTCCATGACAGGTAAGGAAGGCATTCTTGTCAGAATGACCTAAGGCAGGCTCAGTCTTGTTTACGAAATAAAAAAGGGGGAGATATGGAGAGCATTTAGGGCTTCTTGGCACAAATCTGACATGGGCCAAGGAAATGAAATGGGCTTCAGGGAGAAATCCTACAGTAGGCTAAAACAAAGAAGTAATTTCAGGCAGAAATCTAAATCTTAGGTTAGAACCAAGAAGTAGACGTCAAACATGAAAATCACTTCCAGCTAGGATAGGGAAGTAGGCTCAGATATTTTGATAATCCTTATAAGCCCTTAGAAACAGTGTTCACGGGACTTTATTTATTGCCTTGATTGTTCTTTGACTATTTGTGTTTTTTGTCTTGCTTGTTCCTTGACTATTAGCATCTATTGTATTGCTAGTTACTCAACATAGAGCTGACCTTAATACTTGCATGTAATTAAAATGGCATAAAAGCAGATTGGAAAAAAATAAAAAATAAAATAAAAATTGAAAAAGAATTAAAGAAAATCAAACCATTTGCTAGAAAAGTTATTATATGAGAAAAACTAAGCCAGTTCCATGGAATAAATAAATTAGAATATACATTTTCAGATTAAAAGAGCTAAATATATGTGTTTATAACCAATTCTTTTAAAAATATATTTTCTCCTAAATGATATCATGATGATTTTAATTTAATTGTTGGAAGAACTATATAAGTAGAAACTGAATAATATTGGATACACAGCTATTTGGTAAGTGTATTTTTCACTTGATTTTAAATTGAATGACAGGAATCTGACATTTTATTTATTGCTCTTCTATTTGTAATAAAAATATTCTATTACACATTTACTTGAACAGGAAATTATAGTAGTATATACATATTACCAGATTAGTGCTTCAAATCTACTGTGAATTAATAAATGCACTTATAAAGCAAATTGGTACAATCTTTACAAAAGGCAATATTTCTTTAATGATTCAGGAGCTGAATTTTCATAATTCTTGTTGATGCTTTTACTCACTACATTTTTCTTTATACATTACATTCATTTCATATTTTTAGAGAATGAAAATCAGTAAGTAGCCGTTTTTGAAATGGATGTAAATCTTCTAGATGACTTCTAACTATAATTATTTCTGTCACAAGGAAAAATGTTAAATGTCACAAATCACTAAGAAAAATGTGTATGCATAGCCAGTGCTACCATAAGGAATTCATAAAATTCAAATATACCACATTATCATGGTACCATCTGGAAAATAAAGTAAAATTGCTTTCAGAAAAATAAAAGACACTTTTTATTGTTGTTTTAGTTTTCCTCTGAGATTTTTGCTTCATTTATTTTGTTTTAACGAACTCAAAAGGACAGAAAATATCAAAAATGTATAAATCATTTAAATATCATTTCATATATTTTGTAAGGTTTTCTATATCATTTACATCTATTTAAAATATATGCTAATTATATTTTAGGAAGACATTTTTCAGTTTTGTTGCTCAAACACAGGGCCTTTCTCATGTAATGATTTTCAATTCATTCTATTTTGTAATATTTATTTCCTTTGAATTTTTTACTTATGAGAATTATTAAGTTTATTATATCTAGGAACAAATAAACACTCACAGTTTATGACTTTACAAAACCATCTTTCCATGAGACTCTCTAGAAGCTGAATTAATTTTCCCATCCCAGTGTCTTGATAGTTATAATTCTAACTGAACTTGATTTGACTCTTTTTTAAAGAAGTATTTTCTCAAGATTTCAAGTGTGTAAAGAACTGCTCATTTGAAATAAATCCAGAAAAATATGAACATATTTACTACTATAAAAAATTCCGAAAAATATTCATTTTGTCTTTCCATTTTTTAATTTTCATGGATACAAATTCCCATGCTTTTAAAGTACTATTTTTCAAAGATTCAGGCTGCTTACATAGTTCATAACCTTTTGATTCACTGTTCCTTCTCATCATTTCCTTTTTTACATTTTGTTAGGTATTGATGGAAGTAGATAATGCAGACACAGTGGGTAGTATTTAGCCAAAGTTTCTTCACATGACCTTAGAGGTTTTTAATGTTTAGATCATTTTACATCCTCTGAATTTCAGGTTTTTAGACAAATCTATTTTTTTAATATCTACTAAGATAATAAAAAACCAAGTTTTATATATATATATATATATATATATATATATATATATGATCAATTTATACTTTTAACATCATTTTTCCTACTGTTTTTGAAGTTTTGTGTTTGATTTTGGTCTTAGGGAAAAGAAGCAAATTAAAATCTTCTATTTGTTCACATTCTTTGAAACTGAGAAGAATTATATGGAAAAACAAAATACCCAGGAGAACCAAAACAATTCTGAACAACTCATTTCAGTAAATATATATCACATTCTTAGTCATGTCTTTTCTATTTTTTTTATTGAAAATAAATTTTTTTGTGCAAAATATTTTCTGTACAATATTTCCTCTCCCAACTCTTTTGAGATTCTTCCTCTCTTCTTATGTGAAGAAGATGAAGCACAAGAAGAATTAGAAGAAGAAAAAGAAGTAGTCATAGAAGTAGAAGAAGAGGAAGAAGAAAGAAACAAACAAATCAGAACATGACGAAACAAACAGAAAAAATGCTTAGAAAACAAATGAAAGCCATACTTTCATACACAGGAATCTCATAAAATCACAAACTGGAAGCCATGATATATACAAATCTGTCTTGTAAGGAAGAAAACTTTTCTTAATCACACAAAAGTTTAAAATGAATAAATAAATGCCCTGACTAAACATTATGAGAGAACATCAAAAGTTGCTTTCTCTTTTGGCCATCTAGTACTGAGTGTTCGACAAGCCATTAAGAGTGTTTTGAATGTTCAGTGAGACTCCTATAGCAGAAATTAATTTTTCATTTGTGAAAAGTTGATATTTGATTATATCTTCTTGGTTAAGAATGGAGGCTTGTTTCCACTTCTCATCTTAGTGCTGGACCCGATCTGATACAGATTCATGCAGGCCCTAGGTATGCAGGTTCAGTATTCTGAATTCCTATGTGGATCAGCCCTGTTTTGTTTGGAAAGCCTTGTTCCCTCAAGTGTTTTCTATTTCATGATTTATAACCTGGCATAGGATCTAATCTGTGTTCCATGTGTTAATGGAAAGAAAATGCATATTTATTATTTGTAGGATGTAATGTTCTACAGTTCTCTCTATGGTAGGTCCATTTTATCTCGAGCATGATTATCTTTTCTGTGTTTTTTGTTTGTTTGTTTGTTTTTCCTTTTTGAATTGTTTTTGTGTGTGTTTTCTGTTGGTATCTGTCCACTGTTAAAAGTGGGACATGAATGTGCCCCAGTAGTATTGCTTTAGAGTTTGTATTCCTATATATTTGTTAATATCTAATTTAAATAGATGAGTGGTTTAATACTGTTCTAATCTGCTTAAGATGGCTGATAAAATGTATTAAACTGTGTAGCTTCAACAATCGGTGTTTGTGCTTTCTTTTATATAGACTAGAAATTTAAAATTGAAGAAGAAAATGCTGGTTTCTATATTCTTCTGGCATTTTCTATGCAGAAAGAGGTGAGGCGAGGCAAAAAGAAAGGAAGGTGTACAGGAGCAGAGAGATAGAAAAAACATGTTTCTGGTGCCACTTTTTAAAATCACCAATATTATCCCATTGGTGACTCAACTACATACTCTCAGTTAAAGTCAGGTATCTCTGAATAATCCTATCACCAACATAGCTATGTTGTGGGTTATAATGTAAGCATTATTTATTTATTTATTTATTTATTTTTACACTCCAGATTTTACTCCCCTCCTGGTCTACCCTATGACATTTCCACATCCCATGTTTCCATGAGGATATCCCCACTTCTGCACCTCATACCCCACCAGCCCTTGAAACTCCCTGGGGCCTCCAGTTTCTTGAGGGTTGGGTGTATCTTTTCTGACTGAAACCCAGACCCAGAAATCCTCTGCTGTATATGTGTTGTGGGCCTCATATCAACTGGTGTATGCTGTCTGGTCTGGTGTTTGAGAGATCTCAGGGGTTCAGATTAATTGACACTAGTTTATTATATTTTATTTTGCAAACACATAAGTAAAAGCTGATAAACTGACATCTCATTTCAGTGTAAATAATGATATCAAGAGAATAATGAAAGTACATAACAAATTACTTCTTAGATTTTTTTTTATAGAAAAAGTACAGATGGTGTGAGGAGATTATTCAGTTAACAAAATAATTCCTACTCAGGCATGAGGACACATCTTCAGATCCCTATCACCCACATAAAAAGAAAACATGACTGTAACCCAACAAGTGGGAAAACAGCAATAGCAAGTTCTATGGGAGCTTGCTGACCAGCTAGTTTTAATGAGTCTATGAGCTCTGGGTTCAATGAGAGATTCTGAATAAAAAATTTAGGACCAAGAATGATGAGAAAGTCACCTGATGTTAAACTTCGGCCTATACACACATGCAGGCACACACACAAACACACACACATAGACACATACATGCACACACACATAGACACACGCACATACACACACACACACATTTATGTGTTTAACACATACTGTTGCATAAGAAACATATCTGGGTAGTCACAACACACACACACACACACACACACACACACACACACACACACACACAGCTGCTTATCCTTAACAGACTAAAATAACAAATTCACCAAAGTCCAACTTTAGGTGTTAATGATATTTTACTGGGGTTTCTAATAAAAATATGTTTGTGTGGTTACTTACCATAGCAAGAATAACTCACAATCTTTTGCATCATCAAAAAACAAACATGAAGTTATTCAAATAACTTGAAGGCAGTTCAACACATCTAAGAGATCTCTCCTCGCTGAAGCTGAGCTGATTTGAATCTCTTACTCCAGAAATTGTTCATAGCTGGTTAAGCGCCTTTGAGAATCTTTCAAGTTTCCGTTTTTTAGTGATATTTTCTTTGCCTCCTGAGTTTCATGAGCAACCATTTCATGGAAAAATGTTTCAGTTCAGATGGACCTGATATAAAAAAGTCATTATATCACAATTCAGACACATGTGTGGGCACGTGCACACACAAACACACACAGACACACACACACACAAACACATACATACATACATACATACATACATACGTACATACTTTATAAGTATAATATCTATTAGCATAGATTATTCTGATTCTGGTTTTAATATTGAATATCAAGTATTAAAAATTGTCTATGAAAACTAAACTAGAGGATTTGATACAAAGCTGCACATTCAGAAAGTCCCTATATATTGGTTTTATAATTTAAATATTTTCTGTTTATACTTTGTAATTGGCATTTTGATCATGGATGTGATTGTTCAAGAAAAAAATCAACAGTGCAAGTAAAAACAGTTCATGGAATAAGTATTGAGTAGTTCAGTGTCCTGTGAATGTTTTGATAGTGCTTGATAAACTTTCCAAGGAGGTATGAAAAGTTTTCAATGAATTACATTGATACAATGATTACTGAAGAAAAAAAGAAACAACAATACTACTTAGTACTGTTGAGAACATATTTACAATGTTATGAAAATTATAAGAAAGGCGTTAGTTTTCAGTTTCAGAATTTGAAATAAGACTGCAATTTTGATCTTCAATTCACTATTTTAACAATTAGCAAGTTCTTTATTTCTCTTAAAACAAAATTAGCAAATACTATTTGTAAAGACTGAAATAAGATTAAATATAAAAACCATGTTGCACAAGGAAAAAAAGTGCACTAAATAAATATTTGCTGTAATTTCATATGCACTGTTTTTGAAATCCTTGGTAAAACCAGAAATTTCAGACTGTGTTTATTTTAATTAGGAAATTGTATTTTTATAAGAGATACTATATTTCATGTTATAAAACTGCCTTTTATGGCTGACATCTGTGGCTCTATACATTTTATTTCTCTTGTGTCTCTGTGTGCAAAAAAGTGTTGCTTAATATTACATAAACATTAGTAATCTTCCTTATAAGAAAATACTTTATGAATAGATTGCCAACAACTACATAACTTACGGTATGTGCTACTTAGTATTTAACTAAAAATATCAGAAATTCTACTTCTCACAGTTGTTTTTTTTATTTAAGTACAGAATTTAAAATCTTGTAAAATCACATTATTATTATTATTATTATTATTATTATTATTATTTTGCTCCAGTAAATATGCTTCTAATCCAGGCTTAGGGAAGAATCTCTAATTAAACAGAAGAGGGCCACATGCAAAATGAAGACATGAAAGTAGGAGGGGAGCTTGATGAAAGGAAACATTACAATGGGAGAATAAAGGGGAATTGGGAGCAAAATCATGTAAAATTTATTATATAAATATATGAAGTCACCAAGGAATATAAAAAATGCAGTCATTTGATTTTATATTTAAAGTTTACTTCAGCTTCTAGGCCATAAGATGGCAGTGTTACTCTTTTAGATGCTTTGTAAAAGGCATTTAGAAAAGTCAACATTTTAATATATGCTATAAATTATACACTGTTATGTACACTATAAATTATGCATTTAAAACTTCAATTTTATATATCTTAAGTTGAATATATGATTTTGTTACTGGATTTTATGATGAGATAATTAAATAACAGTTATTAGAATTATTTCTCATGTTACTGATGTTACCCAGCATATTTAAGGGGTATATACTTTTGTTACCTGCAAAAAGTATTTCGGGAAATGTCAATTCTGATGCTGCAAGGATAGAGTATATATTCTAAGACAATGAAACAGAATTGTTATCAGGAAAATACTATTTATTTTTTGAATCTTCAATAATATATCAATAACAATGGAAAGAGAGGTTATTGAGTATGTCCCCCCACACATATTTGTACATATGTGCGTACTCCTTCCTCATATATTTGCAGTTATAGAGATAAAATCCAAGACCTGATATACATCACACAAGGGCTCTACCACTGATTATGCTCCCTGTCTGACTAACTGTTTTTTAGAAAATTTTTCCTGTTTCTATGTCAAACAGCTCACAACCACTGTTAACTTCAGCTTTAAGAACTTTACTCTCCTTCTCACGTCTACATAAACATACACACACATAGCTGATGCACACACACACACACACACACACACACACACATATACTACCAGGGCTAGTGTTACTGGTGGTCATGAGTCATTTCACATTCATGCTGTGATCAAATTTGGGACACCAGAAAAAGCAGAAACTACTCAAACACTGAGCAATCTTTTTAATCCATCCTGATTTTTTTCTAAAGATATATAGGCATAGCCATAGAATCATATTTATATTTACAGTATATATTTAATGTTTTGGTAACTAGCCCAAGAAAAGTATTAGACCAGCTTGGATGAAAAGTTCTAGAAGTTGCTACTTATGTGGTGTTTGACTGCCATCAGGAAAGAACATTAATTCTCACATCTCTACAAGATCAGATAGATGAGAGTTAATCTCTATAATTGCAACTTACTTATATGATCAATTAATTTTATATACACTAGTATTCAATAAATATTTTGTGACTTCATTTTCCTTAACCATTCCAGTTTCATTATGTTGGAACATTTAGACTCTTGAAATTATTGAATATACTTTTTTTTTGTTTTGGTATAGTATCAAATATAAGAAAATTTGCATAAATGTACTTAGATAAATTGTTTATATTATAATTTAGGTTATATTTTTATATGCCTTCCTCTATGAATTTTCTCCCAATATATAATTCATACAAATTAAAGTGATAACACATTGACTTGGGGAACACATGTGAATAAACATGCTAGAACAGAGATGTTAGTTTTCTGTTAGAAGAGAGAATTGAATGTAAATAAAGAAATTTCACAAAATATGGAATTCACATTTTTTACATAAACAAAAATATCTTATAAAATAAAAAAGAACTGAGAGATTACAAGACTTTTTTTAAAAATGTCGTTGACCCCAAAGAGTACACAGGCATCAACCCTGGAATCTTCTAGACTTCAAAGGACAGCTAGGTCAGATTTACATGTATGTATTTTAATGCATTTTACCTTGATATATTTGGGTGTTTTGTAGACATTGATATATAAGCATAGATTTTTTTTTCCTGAAATAGTTATTCCTTGCAGTTTGGCTGCAATGTGATGGGTGGGTTACTCAGACTGTTTACAAAGTAAATTTTGTCGAAAGTAATGAGTTCTCATTTGCTTTAGCTTTGTGAAAGATTATGATTTATTAATTAAATTTATTAATTTTATTAATTCTTAATTAAATAATTTAGTTACTGTCCATATGCTGCCACCTTCTGTTCCCTCATCACGGAATTCCTCTCCCAGTTCCCTCTCCCCTTTGCCTCTGAAAGGGTTCTCTCTGGCATACATCCTCCCTAGTGCATCAAGTCTCTGCAGGATTAGGCGGTTCCTCTTCCCTTTGAGAACATATAAGACAGCCCTCTGATACTTATGTGCCTGGTCCTTGGAACAGCCCATGTATGTAATTTGGTTGGTGATTCAGTCTCTGGGATTTCCCAGGGGTCAAGGTTATATTTTGGATAATAGCCTTTTTTTGGATAGAGAGTTAGTGAAGCCTTTTCCAAATCTGTTGGTTGTCATTTGGTCCTATTGACAGTGTCCATTGCCTTACAGAAGCTTTTCAGTTTCAGGAGGTTTTATTCATCAATTGTTGATCTTGAAGCCTGAGACTTTGGTGTTCTGTTCAGGAAATGTTCTCCTGTACCAATGTATTCAAGGCTATTTCTTACTTTCTATTCTATTAGATTCAGTATATCCACTTTTATGTTGATGTCCTCCATCTACTTGGACATGAGCATTGTGCAGGTTGATAAATATGGTTCTATTTGCATTCTTCTACATGCAGATTACCAGGAAGAATAGCACCATTTATTGAAGATACCTTCTTTTGTCCATTGTATGATTTTTGGCTGCTTTGTCAAAAATCAAGTGTCCAGAAAATCTTGTGGATTTTATTATTATTATTCTGTAGTATAGTTTGGGTTCAGAGACGGTGATGCCCCCAGAAGTTACTTTATTGTTCAAAATTATTTTGGCTATCCTGGATTTTTGTTTTCCCATATGATGCTGAGAATTGCTCTTTCAGGGGTTTAGAGAATAATCTATTCTTCCAGAGGACCTGGGTTCAATTCCTAGCACCAATATGGCAGCCTACAATGATTTTTAACTCTAGTTCCATGGGATCTGACGGCCTCATGCAGACATATGTGAAAGACACAATGCCAATTCACATTAAGATAGATGATAGATAGATGATAGATAGATGATAGATAGATAGATAGATAGATAGATAGATAGATAGATAGACGGATGGATGAATAATGGATGGATGGATGGATGGATGGATGATGGATGGATGGACAGACAGATGGACAGACAGACAGACAGACAGATGGATAGATGATCAATCTTATAGAACCAATTTGGGCTACCTAGAACAAATAAATTCTCTGCATAGTGGATGCTATAAGGCAAGGTCATTGTATGCATTTTCCATTTTGTACTTGGCTATTATTCTTTTTATTTATTATCAAATTATGACTAAGATAAGGAATCCTCACTAGGCTATTTACATAATGCTGTTTGGATCTTCATGCTATCAGAATTGCAGGCCAATTTAATATAACGTTTTAACTGACAAATAACTCAGGGTTAGTTTGTGATAGGAACACACAATCTGCTTATGGTACAAACCAAAATTATGGAGTGAAATCATGTTTCTATATAACTCAGTTATCAGAAAACCAACATTAAACCTTAAAAAGATTATCAAATTCAGTGTAAAAATAGGTTTATCATCGTTTTTTATTTTAATATTTCATCCAGATTTACTGGACAGCTAGTTCTCTATCTTTACCTGTAAAATTATTATTGGATATTTCAGCACTTGTGGGTAGTATTTTTCAATATCTGCCTTTTGGTAGGAGTTTGAGACTAATTTTGTGCTTCACTTTAGTAAAGCAAATTCAATAGGTGGTATATTTTTTCTTTAATTTTTTAGTGTGTGAGTCTCTCTCTCTCTCTCTCTCTCTCTCTCTCTCTCTCTCTCTCTTTCTCTGTGTGTGTGTGTTTGTGTGTATGTGTGTGTGTACATGTGTGTGTGTGTGTGTGTGTATGTGTGTGTGTGTATGCTATGTATTTTGCATTCATTTGTGTACCATCTGGGTGCAATTACTGCAGAGGAAAGAAGAGGGCATCTAATCCACTGTAATTGGAGATAAAGATGACTGTATGCTATTCTGGTTCTGGGAATCAAGCCCAGGCTTTCAGAAGAGCAGCCAGTGGTCTTAACTAGTAAGCTGTACCATTGTTCCCAGACTAGGAAACATTTTTATGTAAATTTTTTAATTCAAAGCTTTATTTTGTTAAATTTTCCTTCAACTGACTCATAAACATTAAAAAACCTCACATTTATTGAGCAACATATTATTATTGTTACTATTATTATTATTAATATTATTATTATTATATGTTTTATTATTTACAACAATTCTCAAATTCAAATATATTTTGACTTATTGTTCTTTTTGTCCATCATTTCATTTATAAACCATCCCTTGTACCAGAAGTTCCATAGGATGGCAAGATGTATCCAAATGGGATTCCATCTCCCCCATTATTTGGTGATTTCACTAAGATTAGCTTCATTTATGTATGTATTTCAGTAAATTTCACTGTATAAGATTTCAATACTACCACTCAAATGTACCCTAATTTTAGCTGTCTCTCACTTTATTCTCTCCCACAACCAGCTCTCTTCTCATTGGTCCCACTTGATCTTCACATTCTAGTTCAGCCACCTATCCATAGTTATCTGTTCTGTTTCCCTTTCCTAACAAAAAAACATTTGTTCTCTATTTTCCCTTAATTTATTCCTCCCCTGTATGATTCCATGGATTGTAGCTTGGTTCTCTATTGCTTTCATATCAGATATCCACATATAAGTGAATATATTCCATATTTGTCTTTACAGATCTTGGTTACCTTACTTAGAATGTTTTCTCCCTAGTTCCATCCATTAGCCTACAATTTTCATGTGTCATTTATGTAATGACTGTGAAATAATCCATTGTGCAAATGAACCACATTTCTTTTATCCAATTAGCTGTTGAGGGATATCTCAGTTGTTGCCATCTTCAGGATATTATAAATAGAGCAACAGTGAACATGGTTGAGCAAGTATCTCTGTGGTAGTATGAAGCATACTTTGGGTATATGTCCAAAAGTGTTGTAGCTAGATCATGTGGTAGACATATTACCATATTCCCAAGGCACTGACACAATTATTTTAATAGTGGTTGTATGAATTTGCACTCCTACCAGCAATGCATGAGTGGTTCCCTTATTCAACATTTGCATTAGCAAGAGTTGCCACTTATGTTATTGGTCTTAGCCATTCTGACAGGTGTGACATGGAATATCAAAGTAGTTTTGAATTGGCTGTCCCAGATGACTAAGGATGGTGAACATTCTTTAACTATTGCTCTGGCAAAGTTTCATGTATTGAAAATTGAAGGGTGTGGTTCTGATGCTATTCTGTTTGTTACTCAATTGATTCTTGATATGTCAATAAAGAAAGCCAGGGGCCAATTGTTGGGCAGAAGGTACAGGGGGAACTTCTGTGTGTCTCAGTAGGAAAAAAAAAAAAACAGATGCAGGGAACGAGAGAGGAGCTTTCTGCCATGCTTGGGAGGAAGAAGAACACAACAAGCATGTAAGGTCTCGGGGGAAGCTGAGACTTGTGACCACTTCTATAGCCAGGTAGCCAAGGATGTTGGACAGGTTCTAGGTGGGACTAGTCACTAAAGTTTAGGGCAAGTGGAGAGATGGAGACAATAAATTAGTAAGAGCACGCTTTTCCAGGCTGGAGATCTTAATGCCCAGCAATTGCACCTAGAAGGCAAGTTTTAAAGTAATAAATTCTGTGTGTGTGTGAGTGTGTGTGTGTGTGTGTGTGTGTGTGTGTGTATGTGTGTCCATGTGTGTATGCATGTGTGTCTTTTATCTGTTAATTCAAGAGTCATGGGATGGTGCTGGTAGTTTGGTCAATTCCTGGAGCAAAGACGAGTAAAGCAAAAGGGAAGCTGGTTGGGAGCTTGTAACTGGGCCAGTCCTGGAGCTAAAGGTGGTAGACACGCAAGAGAAAATTTTATGTTTAGGTTTAGGTTTGTAACCCATTTTAAATTGGGTTATTTTTCATAAGATATATTTTGTTCTTATTTCCCACTCTCCCATGATCCTTTCCAGCTCCCTACCCAAAGAAAAGGAACTAGTATTTTTTAAAAATAATTCTGTCCTAGAAAGTAGACAACTTCTACTTTCCCAGAGACCAGGCATGTGACGAAGTCCCAGAGGGTTTCTAGCTGAGACTACCAGCAGTGGGGGATATGGATCCTGAGATGGCCACTTCCTGTAGTCTGGCAGGACTCCCAGTGGGGATTAAGACAGAAACAAACGCACAAAGCCTTCAACTTAAAATGTGCCCTGCTTTCAAGATGTCCAGGGGCAAAGAACAGAGTGTAAAGGAATGGCTAAATAATGACTACCCGAAATTGAGACACATCCTACAGGCAAGAACCAATCCCCACCATTCTCATTGATACTTCATTTTACTTGCAGACAGGAACCTAACATAACTGTCCTCTAAGAAGCTCCACACAACAGCCACTGGAAACTGATGCAGAAACTCACACCCAAACAGTAGAAAGAGCTTGGAGAGTCTTATGGAAGAGTTGGGAGAAAGAGGACTGGTACTCCACAGAAAGATCAAGAGCGTCAACTAACTTGGACCTTTGTGGGCTCCCAGAGACTGAGTCACCAAAGAGTGAGCATGGGCTCTACCTAGGTACTCGGCACATATGTAGCAGATGAGCAACTTGGTCTTCATGTAGGTCCCCCAAAAAACTAGAATAGGCTCTGTACCTTAGCCTGTTGCCTACCTGCCTGCCTCTGGATCCTGCACCCCTAAATGGACAGCCTAGTCTGACCTCAGTGGGAGAGGATTGGCTAGTCCCACAGCAACTTGATGTGTGCACTTGGGGATTTAGGGGTTTGTGGGGTTGAGAGTTGGAGGATGAGAAAGGGAGCAGTAGATGGAGGATGTGGGAGAGTTGACACCCAGAGGGGACTTCCCCATTCCAAGGTGAAACGGGGAACGACTTATGTGAGTGGGCACTCGGAGGAGAGGAAAGACTGATATTCGATTGTAAAGAAATAAACAAATTTAATAATAATATTTAATTTATAAAACAAAAACATTTTACAGATGAATCTTACAAAATAGAACATTTTACTTGAATATTATAAACTTAGAAAAAATCTAATAATTGATAACATGCATAATAGCTGAGTATTTTCTCAGCATGACATTTAACCATGGGTGGTGGTATATACCTTGATCCCCATTACACCTGATGCAGGTGCATCAGTAGTTCAGTGTTATCTTTGAGTATAAAGAGAATTAAAGTTTGCTATGAGACACACAAAAATCTGTTTCAAGGAGGGGCAAGCAAGATAGATCATAAGGTAAAGGCAAGTACTACACAAACAATGATTTAAATTGGATCTTGGAACCCACATGCTAAGAGAGAACTCAGTCCCACAGACTCGTCCCCATATTTCCACACATGCTCTGATGCATACATGCCCATTCACAGAGTAACCTACAAAAAAATAAAATAAGTGAATATACATATATGATCCAATAATTTAAAAATATTTATTTTCTGCAACTTTACATAAAATATTGTCAAAGACTGATACTATATTAGGCAACAACATACATCTCAACTAATTTATGAAGACTAAAACATATGAAGTCTCTTATTTTGACCATAATTCTACAAAACTAGAAATTAATGCTAGAGAGACCTGTGGAAAATCAATATGGTGGTTAAACAATATGCTTCTATGGTTCTAAAAACTAATTGTCAATAAAATGATTGAAAAAAAATTGAGAAAAATTAAAATAGTAGTAAAATCTATTCAAGCCAGTAGGATATTGTATAAATGATTTTTAAGAAGAAAGTTTTATCAATAAATGACATGAATATTAGTAAATGTCTAAAATAAATTAGCATTGCACACCAAAGAATTAAAAAATCTAAGAATAGAATAAATACAATCATAAATTATTGAAGTCTGGAAATGACTCACATAAAAAGTCCAGGTTCATAAGTCTCAAAATACATGGCAGAAGGCATGATCCAGGAGGGAAAATAAGGATCATATTTAAGTTAAGGTACCCAGATTCAAGGAATCTGACAACAACCATAAAAGGCTACAGAAGAAAACTGAGACCTCATCTGACCCAAAGTTTGGCTTCCAGGTCAGAGATCTGAGGGGAAAGTAGACTGTGCCACTAGACAAAAGATCTGGTAAGGTTAAATTAGCTCAGACCAAGTGATTCCTAGACTTGAGAACAGTAGGTGTAGAAACTTTACTTGCCTACTTCTACTTGCTCTGGAACACATAACCACAGCATACAACTGAGAACCATGGTAATCAGTAATGTAGCATAAAAACCTGGAGTTCTCCATGTTGATGAGGTATCTATATAGGCCCAGAATGTCAAAGCAATGACCCTACATTCCTTGAGTAAATTGCATGTACAACTTTCATCAAATTAAGAAGTTTGAACAAGCAAGGGCCATCTCTCTTTATCAAGGATCACTGCAGTGGGGGTATAGTTCTTCATAATTAAAGAACCTATGCCTAAGTCTCCCAGAGAAGGCCTCCTCTCCTCTACCTGTTCTGTACTCTTGACACTTATTCATAATCAAATATGGTTCTAACCCAGACCCTGGCCCTGACCTTTCATGCCTGGAGTGTGGATGCCCTGAGGGGAAGTGTGGATAGGGACCAGGTTCCCTACTCACAGCAGTAAACTGGCATTGCTCAGGTACACAGGAGACTGAGAGAAGCAGCAATCTTCCTAGACTCTGTTGTTTCACATTGCAGGAAAACATAGACTGAGGGCTCCCTTTACAGACTTAGATAAGCCCTCCCTGAGCAGTATGTCAGTGACACTCAAGGCAACCCAGTGGTGAGGCAGACATGCAGCCCAGAATAGATTTACACTTGAGTAGGACAGAGGTAGGGACCAGCCAGAGTTCTGATAACCTCTATATACTGTCATAGACATTAGAGAATGTTTTAAAGATAGAGGCTAGAACCTGTAACCATGAATAACCATCCCACAGAGAGAGATTACCTTTGAAACCTGCAAAGTCCTTATAAATTCCTTCATTAAGTAAAAGTAATTTTTAATAAAATTAAAGAAAAGAAAGAAAAACAAAAGCAACAGGGTCATAGGAGATGTGAAAGTGAAGACAGTACATTGTTTCTAAACCCTGCTAATCTCCTGATAAAAACCATCTATAAAAATGCAACTCAAGGAAGCCATGCATTTACCCGAAAAGAATACAGATAACTGACTAGAATAAAGAAATCTATTCAAAATATGAAAGTAAAATTCAATGAAGAAAACAGTACCCTAATGTAAAAGTTCAGTGGAAATCCTCATCAATAGAATGGATCATGTGAAAAATAGAGTATTAATGCTGGAAGACAAGGTAGAGGAATAGGATTTTTAAGTAAATGTTAATGATGAAATAAAACTTAAATAAATGAAGCAAAGATAAAGCTTATGAAGTCCACAAAAAGACTAAGGTCTTTGAATTATGAGCATAGAAAAAGAAGAATATCAAAGGCATAGAAATTATTTTCAAAAAAAAAATCATCAATGAAAAATTTGCAAACATTCAGAAATAGATCCACACATATGCAAGAAGCCTAAACATGGACAGGACAAAAAAAGAAACCACAACATATTTTACTTAAGTACTAAAACAGAATAAACCGGCTTTTAAAGTTACAAAAGACTACATACCATGCATTTCCTTTTGGGTCTCAGTTACCCCACTCAGGATGAAATTTTCAAGTTCTATTCAATTGTCTCCCAAACTCAGGATGTCCTCATTCTTAATAGCTGAGTAGTATTCCATTGTGTAAATGAACCATATTTTCTGTATCTATTCTTCTGTTGAGGGACATCTGGTTTGTTTCCAGGTTCCGGTTATCACAAATAAGGCCTCTGTGAACATAGTGAAACATGTGTCCCTATGGTATGGTGGGGCATATTTTGGGTATATTCCCAAGAGTGGTATTGCTACGTCTTCAGGTAGATCTATTTCCAATTTTCTTAGGAACATTCAGATTGATTTCCAGAGTGGTTGTACCAGTTTGCAATCGCACCAGCAATGGAGGAGTGTTCCTCACTTTTCACATCCTCGCCAACATGTGTTGTCACCTAAGGTTTTGATCTTAACCATTCTGATTGGTATGAGGAATAAAAAAAATAAATAATCCCCAAGATACATTCCACAGAACTCAAAAAGTATGACAAGCTGAAGGTCCCAAGTGAGGATGTCTCAGTCCCAATTGGGAGGGAGAAAAAAGCAATCACAATTGGGGAGGGAGGGACCTGGGAGAGAAAGTATACACAGTGGGTGGGTTGAGGGGAACCTGATCTAGTACTGGGTGAAGGAAAAGGACTGAAGCCCTGAGGGACAGCAGAAAGAATGGAAACAGGCAACATAGGAAAGACCTGGAAGGAGGGAGATTCTCAGGACTCAAAGGGAAGGACTTTAGATGAAGTGCCTGGAAGTGGGGAGAGGTAACTTTGGAGGCCACCTCCAGTGGGAAGACAGAGCATCAAGTGAGGGAGAGCATTGCCATCCCACAGTCAAAATTCTGACCTATAGTTGTTCTTGTCTGAAAGAACTACAGGAATGGAAATGGAAAGGAACCTGCAGAAAAGAAGGTCCAACGACAGGCCCAAAGTGGAATCCAGCTCAGTGGGAGGTCCTGGGGCCTCACACTATTACTCAGGTTATGGAGTGCTCACAAAAAGGGACCTAGCATGACTGCCTCTGGAAGACCCAGCAGGCAGCTGAGGTAGTCAGATGCAGATATTTGCACCCAACCAATGGACAGAACTTCTGACCCCTGTGGTTGAATTGGGGAAAGGCTGGAAGAAGCTTAGGAAGAGGGTAACCTTGTAGGAGGATGAGCAGTCTCAATTAATCTGGACCCCAGGGATCTCTCAAACACAGGACCACCCAAAAGGCAGGATACACCAGTGGATATGAGGCATTCCGTGCTTCAATTTCAACTATATCACTCTGATAATATGGCTCAATAATTAAAGCTTTTACATTATAAATATTATTCTGACTAGCATCTTAGTTTTTAGTGACAGACTAAGAAAACTATTACAACATAGAAATCTATGGAGCAAACTCAGTGGTTTATCTCATTTATATGAGAAGTAAACTATTGCTGTCATTAATTATGAAACATTTTACAAGGGAAACATGTTTTAAAATCACCTAAGTTTCCATCTCTTGAAAACACTGTTAATACTTCATTTAATTTAAATTTTGATATCTTCTTTCCTTGACATTTTGCTATTATAGTATTTATATGGTTTTGTGCTTCAATAACTATAAACTAAATATTATCATCAGCATTTCAATGATATGAAATAAGTCCCTAGGAATACAAAATCTATTTAATAATAATGAAACAAACAACGAAACAAATCCCCTAATCAAACAATAGAACAGCATTCAAGGCAGAATTCTTTAAAATTAAATTATAAATAACCTCAAAATATTAAAAAATAGCCTGTATTAAAAATAACTTTAAAAAAGAAGTCATGACTTCCTCCCCTGCCTGGTCCTTTGGGCTGAGGCAGACACAGAGTTGGTCTGCTCCTATCCTGTGGAAATACTGACTCCTGAGTCATCCTAGAAGAGCCGCTGCACTCAGAGCAACCGAGGAGCCACTGCATTCAGAGCAGCAGACACCAAGGTGGTTTGCACTTGGGAGACATCATATCCTGAGCCATCCTAGAGGATCCACTGCACCCAGAGCAGGAGGATTTCCAAATCCAAGAGGTGGCCTGAGTCCCAGGAGTTCTTCCCCCCAGAAGATTAGGATCATAAGACTACAGAGACATCTGGACTCTGAGGACCTCTGCAACAAGCAAGATAACTGGAAATACAGACTCCAGTCTCACACAGTGAGGGCAGGTAAAACTAGAGTTAACCAGATGGCGAAAGGCAAGTGCAAGAACATAAGCAACAGAAACCAAAGTTTCTTGGCATCATCAGTACCCAGTTCTCCCGAAATAGCAAGCCCTGAACACCCCATCAAACCTAAAAAGCAGGATTCAGAATTAAAATCACTTCTCACGATGATGATAGAGGATTATAAGAAGGAATTAAGTAACTCCTTTAAAGAAATACAGGAGAGTACAAGTAAATAGATAGAAGCCCTTAAAGAGGAATCGCAGAAATCCCTTAAAGAAATGCAAGAAAACACAAAGAAGGAATTAAACAAAAACATTCAGGATCTGAAACTGGAAATAGAAACAATAAAGAAAGTTCAAAGGGAGACAACCATGGAGATAGAAAACTTAAGAAAGAGATCAGGAGTCATAGACGCAAGCATCACCAACCGAATACAAGAGATAGAAGAGAGAATCTCAAATGCAGAAGATACGGTAGAAAATATTGACACAGTTGTCAAAGAAAATGCAAAATGCAAAAAACTCCTAACTCAAAACATCCAGGAAATCCAGGACACAATGAGAAGACCAAACCTAAGGATAATAGGTATAGATGAGAAGGAAGATTCCCAACTTAAAGGGCCAGTAAATATCTTCAACAAAATTATTGAGGAAAACTTCCCTAACCTAAAGAACAAGATGCCCATAAACATACAAGCAGCCTACAGAACACCAAATAGACTAGACCAGAAAAGAAATACCTCCCATCACATAATAATCAAAACATCAGTTGCACAAAACAAAGAAAAAATACTAAAAGCAGTAAGGGAAAAAGGTCAAGTAATATATAAAGGCAGACCTATAAGAATTACACCAGACTTCTCACCAGAGACTATCAAAGCCAGAAGAGCCTGGACTGACATCATACAGACCCTAAGAGAACACAATTGCCAGCCCAGATTACTATACCCAGCAAAACTCTCAATCACTATAGATGGTGAAACCAAGATATTCCATGACAAAACCAAATTTGCACAATATCGTCCCACAAACCTAGCACTTCAAAGGATAATTGATGGAAAACGCCAACACAAGGAGGGAAACTACAACCTAGAAAAAGCAAGGAAGTAATCTTCCAACAACCCCAAAAGAAGATAAATATACAAACATAACTTTACCTCTAATAACAAAAATAACAGGAAGCCACAATCATTTTTCCTTAATATCTCTTAACATCAATGGTCTCAATTCCCCAATAAAAAGACGCAGACTATCCGACTGGATACACAAACAAGACCCAGAATTTTGCTGAATACAAGAAATGCACCTCAGTGACAAAGACAGACACTACCTCAGAATAAAAGTGTGGAAAACAATTTTCCAAGCCAATGGTCCCAAGAAACAAGCTGAAGTAGCCATTCTAATATCAAATAAAATCGACTTTCATCCAAAATTAATCAAAAAAGATAAGGAAATACACTTCATACTCATCAAAGGAAAAATCTACCAAGGTGAACTCTCTATTCTGAACATCTATGCTCCAAATGCAAGGGCATCTACATACATAAAAGAAACTTTACTAAAGCTCAAAACACACATTACACCTCACACAAAAATAGTGGGGGATTTCAACACTCCATTCTCAGCAATCTACAGATCATGGAAACAGAAACTAAACCGAGACACTTTGACATTAACAGAAGTTATGAACCAAATGGACTTAACAGACATCTATAGAACATTTCATCCTAAAACAAAAGAATATACATTTTCTCAGCACCTCATGGCACCTTCTCCAAAATAGACCATATAATTGGTCACAAAACAACCCTCTACAGATACAAAAAGATTGAAATAATCCCTTGCATCTTATCAGATCACCACGGACTAAGACTGGTCTTTAATAATGACAAAACCAATGGAAAACACACATGCACATGGAAACTGAACAACTCTCTACTCAATGATGACTTGGTCAAAGAAGAAATAAAGAAAGAAATTAAAGACTTTTTAGAATTCAATGAAAATGAGGACACATCATACCAAAATTGTGGGACTCCATGAAGGCAGTGCTAAGAGGAAAACCCATAGCTCTAAGTGCCTACAAAAAGAAACTAGAGAGAGCATACACTAACAACTTGACTGCACAACTAAAAGCTCTAGAACGAAAAGAAGCAAATACACCCAGGAGGAGTAGAAGGCAGGAAATCATCAAACTCAGGGCTGAAATCAACCAAATAGAAACAGAAAGAACAATACAAAATATCAATAAAACCAGGAGCTGGTTCTTTGAGAAAATCAACAAGATAGACAAACCCTTAGCCAAATTAACCAGAGGGCACAGAAACAGTATCCAAATTAATAAAATTAGAACTGAAAAGGGAGACATAACAACAGAAACTGAAGAAATTAAAAAAAAATCATCATATCCTACTACAAAGGCCTATACTCAACAAAACTGGAAAACCTGGATGAAATGGACAATTTCCTAGACAGATACCAGGTACCAAATTTAAACCAGGAGCAGATAAACCATCTAAATAGTCCCATAACCCCTAGGGAATTAGCAGCAGTCATTAAAAGTCTCCCCACTAAAAAAAGTCCAGGACCAGATGGTTTTAGTGCTGAATTTAATCAGACCTTCAAGGAAGACCTAATACCAATTCTCTTCAAACTATTTCACAAAATAGAAACAGAAGGAACACTACCCAATTCGTTCTATGAAGCTACAATTACACTCATACCCAAACCCCACAAAGACACGACAAAGAAAGAAAACTTCAAACCAATCTCCCTTATGAACATCGATGCAAAAATACTCAATAAAATTCTCGCAAACCGAATCCAAGAACACATCAAAACAATTATCCATCATGATCAAGTAGGTTTTATCCCAGGGAAGCAGGGATGGTTCAATATTCGGAAATCCATCAATGTAATCCACTATATAAACAAACTCAAAGAAAAAACCACATGATCATCTCACTAGATGCTGAGAAAGCATTTGACAAAATTCAACATCTCTTCATGATAAAAGTCTTGGAAAGATCAGGAATTTGAGGCCCATATCTAAACATAGTAAAAGCAATTTACAGCAAACCAGTAGCCAACATCAAGCTAAATGGAGAGAAACTTGAAGCAATCCCACTAGGATCAGGGACTAGACAAGGCTGCCCACTCTCCCCCTACCTATTTAATATAGTACTGAAAGTCCTAGCCAGAGCAATTAGACAACAAAAGAAGTCAAATGGATACAAATAGGAAAGGAAGAAATCAAAATCTCACTATTTGCAGATGATAGTATACTTAAGTGACCCCCAAACTTCCACCAGAGAACTCCTAAACCTGGTAAACAACTTCAGCAATGTGGCTGGTTATAAAATCAACTCAAACAAATCAGTAGCCTTCCTCTACATGAAAGATAAACAGACTGAAAAAGGAAATTAGGGAAATGACACCCTTCACAATAGTTGCAAATAATATGAAATACCTTGGTGTGAACCTAACCAAGCAAGTGAAAGACCTGTATGACAAGAACTTCAAGTCCTTGAAGAAAGAAATCGAAGAAGATCTCAGAAGATGGAAAGATCTCCCATGCTAATGGATTGGCAGGATTAATATAATAAAAATGGCCATCTTGCCAAAAGCAATCTACAGATTCAATGCAATCCCATTAAAATCCCAACTCAATTCTTCACAGACTTAGAAAAGGAAATTCTCAAATTCATATGGAATAACAAAAAACCCAGGTTAGCGAAAACTATTTTCAACAATAATAGAACTTCTGTAGGAATCACCATCCCTGACCTCAAGCTGTACTACAGAGCAATAGTGATAAAAACTACCTGGTATTGGTACAGAGACAGGCAGGAAGATCAATGGAATAGAATTGAAGACCCAGAAATGAACACATACTCCTATGGTCACTTGATCTCTGACAAAGTAGCTAAAACTGTCCAGTGGAAACAGGGCAGCATTTTCAACAAATAGTGCTGGTTCAACTGGAGGACAACATGTAGAAGACTGAAAATTGATCCATTCTTATCTCCTTGTACAAAGCTCAAGTCTAAGTGGATAAAGGATCTCCACATAAAACCAGATACACTGAAACTAATAGAAGAGAAGGTGGGGAAGAGCCTCGAATACTTGGGCACAGGGGAAAAGTTCCTGAACAGAACACCAATGTCATATGCTCTAAGATCAAGAATTGACAAAAGGGACTTCATAAAATTGCAAAGTTTCTGTAAGGCAAAGGACACTGTCAATAGGACAAAACGGACAACCAACAAATTGGGAAAAGATCTTTACCAATCCTACATCTGATAGAGGGCTAATATCCAATATATACAAAGAACTCAAGAAATTAGACTCCAGACAACCAAATAACCCTATTAAAAAATGGGGTATAGAGCTTAACAAAGAATTTCCAATGGAAGAAACTCGAATGGCCAAGAAGCACCTAAAGAAATGTTCAGTATCCTTAGTCATCAGGGAAATACAAATCAAAACAACTCTGAGATTCCATCTTACACCAGTCATAATGGCTAAGATTAAAAACTCAGGTGATAGTAGATGCTGGCGAGGGTGTGGAGAAAGAGGAACACTCCTCCATTGTTGGTGGGACTGCAAGATATAAATCAGTGTGGCGATTCCTCAGAAAATTGGACATAGCATTACCTGAGGATCCAGCTATACCACTCCTAGGCATATACCCAGAAGATGCTCGAACATATAACAAGGACATATGCTCAACTATGTTCATAGCAGCCTTATTTATAATAGCCAGGAGATGGAAAGAACCCAGATGTCCTTCAACTGAGGAATGGATTCAAAAAATGTGGTATATTTACACAATGGAGTATTACTCAGCTATTAAAAACAATGAATTCGAGAGTTTCCTAGGTAAATGGATGGAACTAGAAATCATCATCCTGACTGAAGTAAGCCAATCACAAAAGAACACACATGGTATTCACTCACTGATTATCGAATATTAGCCCAGAACCTTGAAATGCCCAAGATGCAACTCACAGGCCACATGAAGTTCATAAAAAAGGAAGACCAAGTGGGGGTGATTCAGTTCTTCTTAGAAGGAGCAACAAAATACTCAAGGGAGCAAATATGGAGACAAAGTGAGGGACACAAACTGAAGGAGGGGCCATTTGAAGACCTTTCCACCTGAGTATCCATCCTATGTGCAGTCACCAAAGGTACATGCTGATGTGGAAGTCAGGAAGTGCATGCTGATAAGGGCCTGATATGGATGTCTCCTCAGAGGCCTTCAATAGTCTGACATATTCAGAGGCAGATGCTCACAACTAGCCATTGAACTGATCATGGGGTTCTCAATGGAGGAGTTAGAGTGAGGACTGAAGGAGCTGAAAGAGTTTGTGGCACCATGAGGAGAGCAACAATACCAACCAACCACAGCTCCCAGGGTCTAAACCACCAGCCTGGGAGCACTTAGGGAGGGATCCAGGGCTTCAGCTCAATACGTAAGAGTGGAGGGCCCTGCTGGGCATAGGTAGAAGATGAGATCCTTGACCTCATGAATCCTGGACGCCCCAGGGGGTGGGAATTTTGAGGATGGGGAAGTGGGAGTGGGGGGGTAGGTAGGGGTTACATCCACAGAGAAGGAAGAGGAGTGGTAAGGGGATAGGGGGGTTCCCGGTTGGGTGGGGGATGGGGTAAGGGGACAACATATGAAATGTAAAAATCAAATCCAATAAAAAATTAAAGAAAAAAAAGTCATGAATTTGAAGAAATTATGGAAAAATATTTGGGAAGCTTTAGAGCTTCCTACCTTGAGTTAGCACTTTGCCATTCACTTGTGATCGACTTAACATAAATACCCTGAGGAATAACCCTTTTATCTTCCAAGTTGTTTCTTGTTAGCATTTTTATCACAGGAAAATAAAAGAAGTAAATTAAGAAAACATTTTTCAGTAATAACTGATATTAATGATTTTAAATCCCCTAACAAAACAAAACCAAAAGCAAACAAACAAACTAACAACAATCCCCCCAAAACAAAATAGTACCAAATTTGATTATTAAATATGATTTAGGATTGTGTTGGCTCCAGGAAACACTGTTTGCCATCAAAGATATGCGCAACTTTAGGGATAAAAGTTTTAAAAAGTTATTAAAAGCAATTAAAACTGAAAATCAAGTAAATGTAGCTATTCTAATATCTGACAAAACAAATAAACCCCCAGAAAACTGAAGTCTGAAAGATAGTATATATACCTTTACACTTGAGTAGATAATGAAACAAGAGGATAGTATAAATCTAAACATATACACACTAAACATAGGTCTACTCAATTTCATATAACATGTACTACTATAGGTAAACATACAAACTAATCCCAACATACAGTGGGTGCCTTCAACATTCTACTCTCACAAACAGGTAAATTATCAGGATAAAACTTAAAAAGAGAAATACTAGAGTTGACTAATGGTTAGATAAATTTAACTAACAGATGTCTACAAAGAATTCTACCCAAACATTAAAAATCTTCATTTTTAATCCATGGCTTGTGTAACAGTCTTCAAAAATAATCACACGTTAGGACATTAAACTTAAACCAATATAAGAAAATTAAGAAAACATCTTTTGTTCTCTCTGACTATAATGAAATAAAACTAGATATTAACAAAAACAGTAAACAGAGAAAGTACTCATTTATGGAGATTACACAATGCATTATTGAGATGTGAATGTGTCCTTACAGAGAAAAAAATGAATACATTTCTAAAATCTTAGGCACCAATGAATATCTTATTTCTATTCTATTGCTCTGAATACTGTTGTAGTACAATGAATTTAGCTTATCCCTAACTAGCTTACAAATAAATTAGAATGAGACTATAGTTATTTGGCTTCACCAATTATATGGGATAACTTCTAATCTATTTTTCTTTCTTTTTTTATTAGATATTTTCTTTATTTACATTTCAAATGTTGTCCCCTTTCCCAGTTTCCCCTCCCCCTGGAATCCCCTATCCCATTCTCCTTCCACCTGTTTCTATGTGGATGTTCACTCACCCACCCACCCACACCTGGCTTCCTGACCTGGCATTCCCCTACACTGGGGCATTGAACCTTCACAGGACCAAGGGTCTCCCCTCCGATTGACATCCTCCCAAGGACATTCTCTGCTACATGTGAGGCTGGAACCCTGAGTCCTTCTGCATGTATTCTTTGGCTGGTGGTTTAGTCCCTTGGAGCTCAAGGGACAGGTGTGTCTGTTTGGTTGATATTGTTGTTCTTCCTATGAGGTTGCAAACCCTTTCGGTTCCTCCAGTCCTTTCTCTAACTCCTCCATTGGGGAGCCCGTGCTCACTCCAATGTTTGGCTGTGAGCATTTGCCTCTGTATTTGTCAGGCTCTGGCAGAGACTCTCAGGAGACAGCTATATCAGGCTCCTGTCAGTATGTACTTCTTGGCATCCAGAATAGTGTCTGTGACCAGAGACTGTATATAGGATTGTTCCACAGGTGGGGTAGTCTCTGGGTGGTGTTTTCTTTAGTCTCTCTGCTCCATACTTTGTCACTGAATTTCCTCCCATGAGTACTTTGTTCCCCATTCTATGAAGAACTGAAGCATCAACACTTTGGTCTTCCTTCTTCTTGAGCTTCATGTGGTCTGTGAATCTTATCTTGGTTATTCGGAGCTTTGGGGTTAATATCCAATTATCAGTGAGTGGATACTATGTATGTTCTTTTACAACTGGATTACCTAAGTCAGGAGGTACCCTTCACTCTTCTTTTTCTTTTTTTCATTTGTTTCAAATGCAATTGTTTATTCAAAATTACAAAGTGGCATGACGCGTGTCTCCTCCACATTTCTCTGAAAAGACATTCTACCTTCAGGATGTTTTTAATACTTAATCCATGGACACTAAGCCTATTTATTACAAATAACAAAGTATTTGCAGGAATTTTAAGTATCCTTCTGAAACATCTAGGTTCCTTTTAACCTCAATATGTAAACACTACCTAAAAAGTTGTCAGGACAAAAAAAAGTCTAAACATGTTCTGTGCAGAGATCTTTCTATATCTTTTTGCCTTTCTGGTGTGGATTCTAAAACTGGAGAAGTTATCTGCTTTGGAAAATTTCTAAAGCTTGTGTTCTCTGACACTAGCAAAGGCGAGAAGCTGGGGTCAGCTCTGGTAACTGGTTTGAGTATAGTAATTTGCATCCCAGTGGTTTAAACTGAGATAGCCTGATCAGGCTGGCCATATTGTGAGTAGAAGTGATCTTTTCCCAGGAAGTGAGATGGATAAGTCTCTGGAGAACAGCTTTGCTGAACTGGTAGGTCAGACTTTTGTGATCTCCCCAGTTCTGGCATAATTCCTCAGGGCTCTGGCCATCTTCTGGTAAGTCATGGGTTTCCAGTTGCCTTTTCTTTCCCCCCAAAATTCAGTGAGTTTTTCTTTGTTTTTAAATATAAACTGAAATACACCTTTGGCTTTGTTGATCCACTGAATATAAGACACCACCTCCAAATTGCCCAGGAATTTGCAAAGGTATTCAAATAGCCTAAGCTTCCTCCTGTCTCTTCCTCTCTTTTTAAGAAGAGGGCTTGTACCAGTTGGCTTTCAGCTATGTTCTGCAGGGATTGATGGAAGCTTCCTTTCAAATACAAGTCTGCAGAACCATTTGTTACACTTCTCCAGTCATAGAGGAGATTCTCTGTGGGTAACATTCCATAGTAGTTAAAGTTGCCTCTGATGTGAGGATAAGGGTTAATGGTAGACATGTAATTTTTATTTTCTGGGGGCTAATGAATTTCTGTAATTGAATGGTGGGTCAATACTTCAAAGGCATCTTGAAATGGTTGGCCCATACTGTTTTATTCAACTCAACAAGTCATTATTCATGACTTGAAGTGTCTTGGGTTGAGGAAACTCAATGGCCAGTAAGGATGTTCATAGTAGTTTTCACAAGGCTCTGGGTTCAATAACACATTCTGTCCAACGCAGTGTCCAACAGTGCAAGAAAGAGACAAATTCCTTTTCTGGCAGGGACAAACTCCTTCTCTGGGATCCCCCAGGATGATATTTTCTAGTTCCATCCATTTGCCTAAGAATTTCAGGAAGTCATTGTTTTAATAGCTGAGTAGCATCCATTGTGTAAATGTACCACATTTTCTGTATAGAAAGAATGAAATAGGCTTAAATTCATTCTTCTCAAAAAGGACTTTCTGAACAGAACATCAATAGCAGAGGCATTAAGAAAAACAATATAAAAATGGAACTTCATGTAGCTAAAAGACCTCAGTAGAACAAATGACATCATTCAAGCAATGGGGATGCTTAAACAATTAGAAAAAATCTTTTAAAGCTATACATCTGATAGAAGATTAATATCTAAAATAATTAATGTCTGATTTAAAGAACTAAAACCAAAATTAAATGTCAATAAAACAATCTAATTACATGCAAGATTTAAAACTAAATGGAGAGTTATCAAAAGATAAAACACAAATGACTAAGAAACATGTAAATAAATATTAAAAATCTTAGCAATCAGGAATCTACAAATTAAAACTTCTTGAGACTTCATCTTACCTCAGTCAGTCAAAATAACAAAGATCAATAAAATTAATTATAGCACATGCTGGTGATCATCCAGGAAAAGAATACTTACTCATTACTAGTCATAGTGCAAAAGTAATGCAGCACTATGTGCATCAATGTGAAGATTGCTCAAGAAGCTGAAAACATATTTATTCCAATATCCAGCTGTACAACATTTGGGCACATACACAAAGAACTCCACATTTTACTGCAGAGATAACTTTCCTCTCCATGGTCATGAGTCCTTTATTCATATTAACCACAGATTGGAAACAGCCTAGATATCCATCAAGTGATGAATGAATAATGAAAATATCATATATTTATATAATGGGACATGATTTTTCAGCTGTTAGCAAAAACAAAAATATGAAATTTTCAGGTAAATGGATATATCAAAATATAATCATATTGAATGTGGTATCCTAGATTCAAAATGGAAAATATTGCTTCTATTTTCTTATATATGGAGTTACATATTTAAGGTTTCAAAACCTGTGCTTCAACCCAAATAACCACAGATATTATGCTTCTAGAAAGAAAAAAAAAGAGGGAGGAGAATAATGTTATAAATATATAAATGGGAACTAGAATAAGAGGCTTAAATTGAGAATTTGCGTGTTGAGCAGTATAAAGAAAGACATATGGGGAAGGACAAGTAACAATAAAAGTTTTTGAAAAATGTTATGGAAACCTACTACTGTAGAAGCTTCCTAAAATATGTACAAATATCTGAAAAAATAATTTAAAGGGTGTCATCATACAATGATGGTAATAATGTCAAATGTATATATTTTATTCCACTACACAAAATCTACAGGGCCAAGAATGGGTTATATCTTGTTTTTTAATTGGTCAAATTGTCCCATATACCTATGAAACACTCCAGTCTATTACTAAGGTTATTGGTAACTCTCCACAACCTGATGGCACTATTGGTGAAAATATAACTTACTTACATATCATCAAACATGAAGTAATTGTGCTGGAGCTCAGTTGAAAATTTTACCCCTACTCTGGTACTAGAAGGTACTATTCATACTACTGGAGGAAGAAAATAATAACCTATGTCATCTATCTGCAAGACACTAATACAATGTTATACAAGTAACCAGCCACAATTTAAATTGGATTGAAAGCCTACTCCATGAAGTAGGACCCATACCTGATACTGCTAAATTGGCCAAGACTAATATGTTGAAACTCGATAGATTATTGGCCTAGGGAAACTTACTATTATTCTGCTAAAGGAACACAACACTAAGATGATTCCTTATGACAAATGGGTATATTTCAATTTATTCCAGTTCAAATCAGAGATGCTTATTGGAGTAAATTACAATTAACAAAAAGATCTACAGCTAGGTAATGAATATATAGAGAGAGGCTTAGGAGTACTCAGCACTAAACGGGATGTCTTTGTCAAACTCCTTCCCTCAAGCCACAGGGAACTATATGAAAGAGGAGGTGGAAAGATTTTTAAGACTCTAAGGTGTTTGAAAACTCTAACAATAAAGTATTTTCCAGAAAACCCATGAGTAATACAGACAGAAATTCATAGGGATTGTTACAGCAATCACAAGATCTACACATGTATAAAACCAAACAAAATTCCAATGCTGAGAAAGGAAATTAGACACACAAAGTTCCCCAAACAAGGAGATATCTGCAACAAATACCTGCAGGGAAAAATCAGCTTTCTTGATTAGAGTGTCAAAGATATATTAACCAAACTCCATGACAGGCTTCATGCCAAGGAGTAGCTGGACAATACAAAACAGACAAGAGCGTGTGTGTGTGTGTGTGTGTGTGTGTGTGTGTGTGTGTGGTTTAATTTTAACATTTACTCTTTACATAAATTACATCCTAACCATAGTTTCACATATGTCCATGGTTCATGGTTTCCTCCTACCCTCTCCCCTAGATTCCTCTTCAATTTTTCTAAAAAAAAAAAAAAATGTGCAGGCTTCTCAAAGATATCAACCAAACATGACATAACAAACTGCAATACAAATGAGCACCAACTCTCGCATCAAGGCTGGACAAGACAACTCAATAGGAAGAAAAAACCTCCAAGCACAAACAAAAGAATAATAGATGTCCCCTACTCCCACTCATAGGAGTCCCACAAGGACACCAAGTTACACAAATATAACATATATGCAGTGTACCTAGATCAAACCTTTACAGAGTCCATAACTGTCACTTTAGTCCCTGTGAGTCCCTTTGAATACAGCTTAGTTAATTTGGAGGATAATGTTCATTTATAAGTGAAAACATGTATTTTTCTTTTGGAGTCTGGATTAGGAAGATTGTTTTTCTTCCATCCCCTTGCCTGCAAATTTCATTATGTCATTGTTTTTAACAGCTGAGTAATATTCCATTGCATAAATGTACCACACTTTTTTTTATCCACATTTTCAGTTGAAGGATTTCTAAGTGGTCAAAAGTTACTTGCTATTATGAACAAAGCTGTTATGAATGCAGTTTCACAAATGTTCTTTTAGTAGAATATTCTTTAGATGTATGCTCGAGAGTGATATAGCTGGGTCTTCAGGTAGATTGATTTGCAATTTTTTTTGAGGAAATTAGATATTGATTTCCATAGTGGCTGTACAAATTTATACTCCTACCAGTAATGGAAATATGTTTGTTACCTATGTTCCACATTCTTGCCAGCATAAGTTGTCACTTGAGATTTTTATCTTAGTCATTCTTAATGGTGTAAGATGGAATCTTAAAGTATTTTGAATCACATTTCCATGATGGCTAAGGTGAATTCTCTGTAGAGAATTCTCTGTTTAGATCTGTACCTCCCAATTTTATTGAATTATTTGGATTGGTGATATCTCGTTTGTGAGTTCTTTGTATACTTCAGATATTAGGTAGGCCTCTGTAAGGTCCATGAAAAATCTTTTCCATTACATAAGCTTCTGGTTTTTTGTTTGTTTGTTTTTGTTTATTTGTTTTGTTTTTAGTTTTTTTGTCAATTGATATTATCCATTGGCTAAACTCCAGGACATCTCATTTCTTGCCACTCTTAGGGTCTGGGCTATCAGTCTTTTGTTTAGGAAATTATTTACTATGCCAATACACTCAAGGCTCTTTCCAACTTTCTCTTCATTTGGGTTTAGTATATCTGATTTTATGTTGAGGCTTTTGATCCATTTCAACTTAGGTTTTATGCAGAGTGATGAATATGGATATATTTGTATTGTTCTATGTGTTAACATTCTGTTAGTCCAGCATCATTTATTGTAAATACTTTCTTTTATCCATTGTGTATTTCTGGTTATCTGGTGGCCAGAAAAGTGTGGACTTATGTCTCAAATTTTAATTCAAGTCCTTTGATTAACATATCTGTTTTTATGATAATACTTTGTATATTTTTATTTCCATAGCTCTGTAATATAGCTTTAACTTAATAATATTGATATCTCCAGATGTTCTTCTATTGTATAGAATTGTTTGAGCTATCTTGTTCTTATTTTTTTAAGTTATTTTTACTTGATTTTTTCCCTCTTGCCTCTTGTTTCATATGAAGTTGGATATTGTTCTTACAAGATCTGTAAAGTGTATAGTGATAAATTTTGATGGGCATTACATCTGTAGATTGCTTTTGGTAGGATGGCCATTTTTAAACCATTGACCCTACAGATCCATGAGCATAGAAGATATTTCCTTCTTATAGTGTCCTATTCAATTTCTTTCTTCAGAGACTTGAAGTTTTGTTATATAAGTCTTTTACTTGCTTGGTTAAAGTTACAGATAATATAAAATGTTTTGGCTATTATGAATATGCATTATTTGACTGATTTCCTTCTCATCCAATTTGTCATTTGTGTATAGGAGGACTATTAAGTATTTTGTGTGTTATTCTTGTATCCACCCACTTCAGTAAAGGTGTTTATCAGTTCCCAGATAGAATTTTTGAGCTTGCTCATGTACATTATCATATCATCAACAAATAATTATATGTTTACTTCTTGAATTCCAATTTGTATTCTCTTGATCTCTAACAATTGTTTTATTGTTCCAGCTATAACTTCAAATATCATGTTGAATAGATATGAAGAGAGTAGACAGCTTTGTCTTGTTTCTGGTTTCAGTATAATTGCTTTAAGTTTCTCTTCATTTACTTTGATGTTTGATATTAGCATACTATAAATTGTCTATCTTATGTTTAAGTATGGTCTTTTTGTCCTTAAGCTCTTCAAAGTGTTCATCAAGTATGGGATTTGAATATTGACAAAGGCTTTTTCAGCATTTATTTATGATCATAATTTTTCTTTCAGTTTATGTATATGGTGGATTACATCAAGAGATTTTTATATGACGAACTGCCCCTTCATCCCTGGGATGAAGTTTATTTGATCATAGGGAATGAACTTCTTGATGTATACTTGGAATCAATTCACAAGTATTTTATTGAATATTTTGCATCTATGTTGATAAGAAAAAATTGTCTGCAATATTCTTTGCTAAATCTTGGTATGGTTTGGGCATCAGGGTGAATAATATCCTCATCAAGTGAATTTGGAAGTATTTCTCCTCTTTTATTGTGTGGAATAATTTGAGGACTATTGGCATTAACTGATTCATTGAATGTGTGGTAGAATTCTGTACTACATGTGTCCGTCTCTGGTCTTTTTTCTTTTCTTTTCTTTTCTTTTCTTTTCTTTTCTTTTCTTTTCTTTTCTCTTCTCTTCTCTTTTCTTTTCTTTTCCTTTCTTTTCCTCTCTTCTCTTCTCTTCTCTTTTCTTTTTCTTTCTTTTCACTCTTTCTTTTCTCTTCTTTTCCTTTTTTGTGTTTGGGACACATTTAATAACTTCTTCTTTTTAAAGATTCATCATTTTTCTAAAATGTTTTGGGTTATCATGATTTAATTTTGATAAGTGGTATGTATCTATTTTGAAAATCATCCATTTCATTTGTATTTTCCAGATCTATAAAGAAGGGCTAATGAAATAATATCTAACTATTCTTTGAATTTCAGCACTGTCTATGGAATATCCTTTTCATTTCTGATTTTGTTAATTTACATACTGTCTCCCTCTCTTTTAGTTACTTTGGCTAAAGGTTTGTTTGTCTTGCTGATTTTCTCAGAGAACCATCCTTCTTGTTCATTAATTTTTATATTTTTATCTCTGTTTTTATTTTATTGATTGTATCCACCAGTCTTTTTATTTCTTGCAGTCTTTTTAATCTTGAGTGAGCTTTCTTCTTTTTATTCCAGATCTTTCAGGAATGCTGTTACATTGCTAGTATGAGATGTCTGCAATTTCATTATTTAGGTGCTTAGTGCTATCAACTTTCCTCTTAACACTCATTTCATTGTGTTACATAACTTTGGGTATTTTGAGAATGTACATTCATTTTTATTGAATTCCAGGAAGCCACAAATTTATTTATTTCTTCTTAAGTCTAGTATTTATTCAGTAAATGATTGTTGCATTCACATGAATCTATGCACTTTCTATTTGTTTATTGTTGTTTTTGTTGTTGAAATCCAGCTTCAATCCATGGAGGCCAAATAGGATGGGGGGTATTATAATTTTCTTGAATCTGTTGATATTTGCTTTGTGGTCTAGTATACAGTAAATTTTGGAGAATGTTCTGAGAGGTGTTGGGAAGAAAGTGTTTTATTTTGTGTTTGGGTGAAACATTCTGTAGATACTTGCTAGGTACTTTTGAGTCATAGTATCTGTAGGCTCCATTATTTCCCTGTTTAGGTTTTATCTGGATTGCCTGCTCATTGGTAAGAATGGGGCATTGAAATTTCTCTGTATCAATCCAATAGGAACAATGTATAATTTAAGTTTTTATTATGTTTCTTTTACAAACAAGCATACCCTTGTATTTGGGGTATAGATGTGAATAACTGAAACATCATCTTGGTTGATCTTTCCTTTGAGGAGTATAAAGTGGATTTCCTAGTAGTTTTTTGTTTCTTTTGAAGTCTTTAGTTTGTCTGTTTTGTTTAGTTTTTGGTTTGTTTTGGGTTTTTGTTTTGTTTTATTTAGATATTATAATGGCTACACAGGCCTTTTTCTTATGTTCGTATGCTCAGAACAACTTTTTTCAATAGCTTTCTTTGACGTAATGTCTATCTTTGATGTTGATATGTTTTTCTTATATGCAGCAAAAGGATCCTGCTTTACATCCATACTGTCAGTCTTTGTCTTTCTACTGGGGAATTGAATCCTTTGCAAATTGATTATATATATCCAATGATTTTAAGTTCTGTTATTTTGTTGTTCTTGGTGGTGGTGGTGGTGGTGGTGGTGGCAATGTGTGTCTCTGTCTTTGTGTGTTTTCCTTCTTTTGGATTTGCTGGTTTGGGATTATTTATTGCCTCTCTTTTCATGGATCTAGTTAATTTTAATTTTCTTCTAGTACCTTCTTTTAGTGGAGGATTTGTCCACAGATATCATTTAAACTTTACTTCACCCTGGAATATCTTGTTTTCTCCATCTATGGTGATTGAAAGTTTTGATGGGTATCATAGTCTGGGCTGACACTTGTGGTCTCATAAAATCTGTGGGATGTCTCTGCTGGCCCTTCTGGTTTTGAGAGTCTCCACTGAGAAGTCCTGTTCAATCCTAATAAGTATCTCTTTATGTTATTGGCCTTTTCCCTAACACTTTATAATACTCTTTGCTTTTACTGCGTTTTTAGTATTTTGATTATTATGTGGAAAGGTGACTTTCTTTTTTGGTCCAAACTATTTGGTGTTCTTTCAAGATTTTTGTACCTTTATAGGCATGTTCTTTAGGTTTCAAAATTTTTCATCTGTGATTTTGTTATATTTCTTAAAGCTCGGATTCTTTCCTTTCTGTTCCTATTATTTTTAGGTTTGGTCTTTTCATTGTGTCCCAGATTTCCTGAATGTTTTGTTAGGGATTTCTTTTTCTTTCTTTTTTTTTTTTAGATTTAAGATTTTCTTTAACAAATGTATCTTTTTTTTCCATTTTATCCTTTATGCCTGAGATCCTTTCTTCTATCTCTAATATTTTCTTGTTGATGCTTGCATCTGTAGTTCTCATTCTCTTACCATTGTTTTCTGTTTCCATATATCTGTCAGTTTGTGTTTTCCTTATTATCCTTATTGTTTCTATTTCAATTTTAAGGTTATGAAAATTTTATGCATTTCATTCAACAGTTTTTTTTCTTTTAGTTTGTTTATTCTTGGCTTCCTTAAAGGGATTTATCAATTTCCTAAAATTGTTTCTTTCTATTTTCCTGGCTTTCTTTGAAGGATTTATTCATTTCCTTTAATTATTTGTTTTATTGAATTTGTTTAAGAAATTTATAAATTCTCTCTTTAAGGACCCAAATCATTTTTACAGAATTGGTTATAGGTCATTTTCTTGTCTTTCAGCTGTGTTGTAATATTCAGGGCTTTTGGTAGTAAAACAGCTGGACTCTTGTTACTGTTGATTATGTTCTTTACTGGCATTTAGGCATCTGGGCTTGTGGTGATTATATGTCTAAGTACCAATATGCCTTTTTTGTATGGATGTTTTGTTCTTTAGTTTCTGTTTCCTTTCTGGTTTTCTGGCCAGAGTGGCCTGTGTTGGCATAGAGGATATCTGCTGGAGTTGAATGTAGGATTTCTGATAGCCATGATGGCCTCTAGTCTAGAAGGGTTGTTTCCCTAGTTGAGGGTTGAAGTTCTGGAGGTTGTAGTGGCCTTTTGTCGAATTTTGTGTCCTCTATTGGAATTTTGTTCTCAGTTTTGAAAACAAGGATGGGGAAGCCATTTGGGGGTGGCCTGAGAAGTCACTGTGAAATTGTAGGAGCTTTCTTTGAGTTCTGGGTATTGTCTTGGCCTGTGGTGACAAAAGGAGCCTTCTAATGGAGGTATGGATTGGAATATGATGATTAGGAGTGGAAGAGTTTTTGTAGTAGGCTAGATTGACAGTGGGGGTTTGGGGATGATCTGCAAGCAGGCGAGGGTGGGGAATGACTTACTTGGGCTAATGCTTTGTGTGTGTGTGTGTGTGTGTGTGTGTGTGTCTGGGTGTGTGTCTGGGTGTGTGTGAGTATGTGTGTGTATATGTGTGTATTGATGTTTGGGAATTTTTTGTTTCAAATTTGTTGTATTTTTTATTGCTCTTGATTTGATTTTCACTTTTTTTCTTCTTTCGTGAGAGAAATTAATAAAAAAACAAGAATTGGGTCAAAAGGAAGTTAGGCAAGATAGAGAAAAAGTAAAGAAAAAGGAAAACTTTATCAAAATATTTTCTTTGTAAAATATACGTAAAGTAGCACAGAGTCAGAGAAGAATTAAGAGCAATACTACACAAATTAGCTACTCAATAACAAGAAAATAATACTTTAAAATTCTTTTTATATGAGATCAATGTTACCCTAACAGCCAAAATACACAATTACCTAATGAATGATAGAAGACAATTATAAAATATTCTTTCTAATAAGCACAGTTACAACGATGCTTAAGGAAAAGTTGCAAGCGATATTCAAGGCTATATCACAATGACTACACTGGCTATATTTCAGACATGCAAGGGTAGTTCATCATATATTAACCAATATATCCAATGTATCACATAAATAAACTCAAAGAAAAAAAACATGATCATCTCATCAAACACTGAACAAACTTTTGGGAAAATCAAACTTCATTATAAAACTCATGGAGAAGGTAGGGAAAGAGGGAGGTTGCCTAAACCTAGGAAAAGGTATATTATACAAATCTATAACCAACACCGTACTAAACAGAGAAAACTCAAAGTAATCTCATGAAGATATGAATCAAAATAAGGGTCACCAAATTCTCCATTTATGTTCAGTATAGCCTTTGGAGAATTGGAAAGAGCAATAAATTAAAAGAAGGAAATAATATGTAATAAACTGTAAATAAACATAAAAATGATCAATGGATCACCTAACACTGTTAAAGCTCTTAAACACTTTCTACAATATATCAGGTTGTAAAACTAATGTACACAAATCAATAACTTTCTTCTATACCGATAGGAAGCCTACCAAAACAAAACAGAAAATGAATCAAAATTACAGTAGTTACAAATAAAAATAAAATGAAATTCAACATCTGCAAATAATCATAACTAAAGAAAAGATAAAAAAGGAACTCCTTAATGAAGACTTTAAGATATTGAAGAAAAAATTGAGTTAGATAGTAAAACAGAGAAAGTTCTAGCATGTTCATGCTTATATAAATTAATATTAGCAAATTTACCTTCCTATCAAAATAAAGCTACAGGTAAAATGAAATCACAATATATATTCCAGGTTCATTCTTTGCAAACATAAAATATAATCCCAAATTATATATAGATACACATAAGACTGAAGATACGTTAATAAACAACAACAAGAAAAAAATACTATGTATTGAATCATCATTAAGTGATTTTAAATAATACTACAGAGTACGATATTAGTACAAAATGAGACAAATCATATACAAATCCAGATATATATCCATATAAATATATATGGCAAAACACACATATTGACTATGTGCTTTTTATTGTGCTTTTATTTGGCTTTTGGAGTCTCTGTTTTTTGTTTTGTTCTATTTATAATTATTTGCTTTCACTTTATCTAATTTTTATTTTATTTCTAAGATGACTTTGGTTTTTAATGAGAGATAGCAAGAAAGAACATTATTTTGGATGTGGGGATTTAGGAAGGATCTTGAAAATACGCAAGGGAAAATCATAACCAGAGTATAGTGTTTGAAAACTTATTACTGTCAATTAAAAAAAAAAGTCTGAAAGATCATTAAATAGATTCTGTACAGAAATTAATCTCAAAATTTTTGTTTCTAAAATGTATTAGTTACTTTACAGGTGCTGTGATAAGACATGATAACCATGGCAACTTATAAAAAGAAATATTATTTGGGTTTATATTAATATAGAGGTTTTCTCTGAGATTATAAACTTCCTTCTTGAAAAATATTCATTTTTTAACTTTTTCATTGTTTATTTTATTTACTTTTCAAATGTTATCCTATTCCCGGTTTCCCTTGTGAAAATCCCCTATCTCCCCTCCTCCACCTGCTTCTACGAGGGGGCTCTCCAACACACCAACCTAGTCCCATCTCACCACCCTAGCTTTCCCCTATGCTTCACAGGACTAAGGGCCTTTCCTCCCACTGATGCTGGATAAGGCCATCCTCTGCTGCATATGAGGCTGGAGCCACGGTTCCTCCATGTGTATTCTTTGGTTAATGGTTTAGTCCTTCAGAGATATGGAGTTCTTTTTGGTTGGTATTGTTGTTCTTCCTATGGGATTACTCCTTCAGTCCTTCCCCTGACTCCTCCATTGGGGTCACCCTGTTCAGTCTGATGGTTGGCTGCAAACCTCCACATCTGGATTGATAAGTCTCTGGCAGAACTTCACAGAAGACATCCTTATCAGGCTCCTGTCAGCAAGCATTTCTTGGCATCAGCAATAGTTACTGGGTTTGGTGGCTGCATATGGGATGGATACCCAGGTCGGGCTGTCTTTTCTTCAGTCTCTGCTCCAATTTTTTTTCCCTGTACTTCCTTCAGAAAGGAATAACTCTGGGTTAAACTTTTTGAGAAGGGTGGGTGGCCCTATCAGTCAACTGGGAGCTGTGCCTAACCTCTCAATATGGTTTCCACAGGTTCTTTCTCCATTTGTCATCCCCATTGGGTCCTGGGAGCCTCTTGCTTTCCTGGCATCTGAGACTTTCTAGTGGCTACCCCCAATTTCCCATCTCCCATTGCTACAAACATCTGTTCAATCTCCTGATCCTCTGTACATCTCAGATGTTTGCAACATGGTAAAACAATAGGAAAGGCAAAATACTGCAGAGAAGTTGTATAAGAAGAGAAGTAAACAACTCAAAATAGCTTCAAGTGGTACGTGAAACTGGCCGGGTGTACTTGGCTTATTTCTCCCCAAGATTATATAAACAATAAAGACTGCTGGGAGACGCTTCACACATAAACCGATCTGCCTGTAAGAAGCAGAGTCCAGCCTGGCGGCATAGGAAACTCTCTTGACAACTTTAACTATCTAGAAGTGGTTAAACCAACTGTGATATGTTGCAAGAACACTGTCCTACTCATTGAGCTACCTATAGGTTGTGTGCTATTCTCTACTTTCCCAGCTCTTGTGAATTGTCACCAATGGTTGCCCTTGGTAATGATGCTATTTTAGATTCATTTTTACTGATCTAAGTACCCTCTCATCCATACTCTTATAAGCAATAAATAAAATTCATTGGTTCAACATGTTCAATTTATGTGCTATCTGAATGTTGTTGTATTTTTGTTTCCCTATTGTGATAACTAGACATTTGTTAGCGTCTCCCCTGAAATAGTTTCATAAAATAGTTTACAATTCCAGACTAACAAGGGGTCATCATGATAGACAGTCATGGCAGCAGGTATGCATGATAGCAGGAGAAAGAAGCTGAGAGAACACATTCTCATTCAGAAGCATGAAACCAAAAGTGACATGGAAAGTGGTTGGAACTATAAGCTCAGAAATCTTTAATGCAATAGCATACATTCCAGTAAGGCTAAAAATCTTGAACCCCTTTAGACAGTGCTACTACTGAATTCAAATGTTCAAATGTCTGAAAATAGTGGAGACATTTCTCATTTTAATCAGTACATCCAGTGATGGAAATGAGACACTTGGGAAAGAAGAGACAGAGAGAAATCAAGGAAGCTTCAAGAGAGTATACATAAAATTCTCTGAGACAGAAAATTAATGTTCCAGATACTAGAAATCTGACACCATAGGTATTACCTACAGAGAAATACTGCCCTGAAACTGGATGTCAAAATGACAAAACTAGTCAATACTAAATTGATTTTACTTCATTTTTGGCCAGTTAGTAACTCCTATTTTTCTTCAGAATTGAGAGATTTGAGAGATTTGGCTAGTAAGTATCTCTTCACCAAGTTATCCTGTATTGTAAAAAAAAAAGCATAGTTTTTAAAAATGTTCACAGAGCTCCCAAGGTCTAAACCAGCAGCCTGGGAGCATGTAGGGAGGGACCCATGGCTCCATCTGTATATGTAGGGAAGGATGGCATTGTTCGGCCTACATGGGAGAGAGGGTCCTTGGTCCAGTAAAGGCTGGATGCCCCAGTGTGGGTGGAATTTGAGGGTGGGGAGGTGGGAGTGGGTGGGTGGGTGGGGGCACATCCTTAAAGAAGGAGAAGGAGGCGGGATGTGATAGGGTGTTACTGGGTGGGGGGGAAATGGGGAAAGGGGATCACATCTGAAATGTAAATAAATATCCAATTAAAATAAAGAGAAAATGTTAGAAAAAATACAAGCAAAATATGAGTAGTTATCAGAATTTCAAGTCTAATTCTATCTTAATTTCTCAAACTCTTATCTCTATATATGATACAGCATTGTGAATATTTCTTTATTTAGATTTTTCATGTTACTAAAACTGAATGAGAATTTACAATGAATTATCACAGCAATTTTATGCTTTATCATAAATTCTGTATAAGATAAAAGTGTTTTCCAAGCTAAGAATAATGAAAAATACTAAAAAAAAAACAGTCAACATTTTTTTCTCACCAAGAATATACAATAAACATGTACACTGGCATATCCACTTTTATGTATCACTTCTAATAATTTAATAGATATCTAACAATTCATTAACATATGGAAGCATACATCCTGAGAAGGAATACATATTATCTATGTCATCTGTATATCAAAGCTATTTATCATTTCTGAGAAACAGTGCTCAAGTCACTGAGGTCTCTGGACAGTCATATATCACATTTAACCTAAACGAAACATGAGATGACAAAAAAGAGAAAAACACACGCAATGTAGTAAGTGCAATTTATGGGAGGAAAAAGTAACCAACAAAGACAAAATATTTTACAGACTTTACCACCAATGGAATGAAAAGAAGAGATTGGGACATATATAACAAGCATTATGGAAGTGAAAATTGCTATTAACATTTTATGGTAGCTGTCTATACTGTATAGAGTTATTTATAACCAAAATAGTATCCCATTAATATATTTTGAGATCAATGACAAATGTATCAAGAAATAATACATTGCAGGAAAGTATATTTTGAGGGAAATGGTACTATAACATTCATAATGTGAAGTGCTGGAAAAAAATAAGAATTTTATGGATAGCTACTCTTTTTTATAGATATCTACCACAAATAAAGAAAAGACAAACAAGCTGTGAAGATTTGCATTTGATGCCAGATCTGGAGGCAAAGCATTTGAATTAAATGTAGAGATTTGCTATTCAATGACACAATAGCAATTTTCCTAATAAAACTTCACTTTCCTGCTACTTCCATGCTCATCATATCTCTTTAGCAACCTATTATTGATGCAGATACAAATTTGAAATGGTATTTCGCCTTACTTTAATAGCTGTTAAACCACATATTCTAACCATTTTTCTTGTTTAAGTGCTCTTCTTTGAACTTCTCTTATTCAATCAATTTTGAAAATAAGATAGCCTTGTAAATTCAATCATTCAAATAATTTAAACAAGAATATAATTATTAACAGTTAAATTTAAAGTTATTCATAAAGTGATGGTCATAGGATCAAATTTCACTTTATAGTAAATGTTTTATTTCAATATTTCTTATTCATTCTGTTTAATTTATACATTAAAATATGAACTCTTTTGAGCTAAAGTTCCTCACAAACAGATTTCAGATAATACTTAAAATAAAAATCAATTATCTGCATATTATATGTACATCTTGCTAGTTCCTTAGTAAAACTGTAAGGATTAAAAGATAATTATTATCAGGAAAAAAATTCATTTCTCAAATTATCCTGATTTTCTAGGAGAATTTTGACCATTGATTTAGAAAACCAATGAGATATGAGATATATTTTCATTCTTATATAGGACCATTCTCAATGTCAACCATCACTTACTCTCCTACAGTTGAAATTTAAAGTCGTAGTAGTATTATATTATTGATTACTAAGGTTAGGTCTTTAAGTTTGGATTCTTAACATTCTTTAGCTAGTTGTATTACTCAGAAATGTAAAAGAATGCTGAATATACTAAGCCAAGTAGATGAAGGTATTTTTTATTACAAATAATTTTATTGTTGCTTACATAATTATAATTTGAAGAAGAAATAAAAAGCCTATTATTCTTACAGCTGGTAAAAGGTCATGGATCAATTTTTAGCACTAAAAAACAAACAAAAAATTCTTGTCCATAATACTGCACTGCCCTAGGTTGTTGGCATAATAATGCAAATATTTTCCTATATTTTTAAATATTAATAATAGTGATGATATAACACTTCTATTATATATTTCTTATTTTTCTTTTTTAACTTTCACTGTTTTTTACACTCCATATTTTATTCCTCTCTGAGACCACACTCCAATTCTTTGACAGTCCAAAACTCCTCCAGTGTCTCAAAAGTCACTGGTTGAGTATATGTTCTCTTGATAGAAAGCTTAACCATATTGTGTTTGAAAACACTGACTTTGTTCATTTTGAAACACAGTCAAAATAATGCTCCAAACAAATGTTTGTTTTTCCTACTAAACTTGTAAAGGTATATAAAAAGATCAATTATGGATCTAATAAATATTTTCCACATTTACTGAGTTGTTTTGATGCCTTGTGGGAGAAAAAATGGCTAAAGTTGCATTGCCACAGTTGAGAGATAAGGAATAGAGAAACCAGTTCCATAATAATCTGGTATTTGGAAAGAATGTTACAAAATTGGAAGAGGCAACAGATACTAATGTACTTTTAAAAAGGTATATATTTCAAAGAAATAAAATTTACGTTTCCAAAAGTGTCTCTGTTCATCTCTCACATGTTATGTTCTGTCTTCTCTCTCTCCTGGTTCCCGTGTCCCAGTCCATAACTTGAGCAGAGACCCTTTGATTGAACAGAGGACATGCCAGCCACCAGAAATCCAGATAGGCAACCATCTGATATCCTCCCCTACTCTCCCTGTGCCTCATCCTCATCATGTTCCAGTCTCGGTCCAAGTTGGAAGATATCTCCTCTACACTTTAAGATCCTTCCACCCTATCCCCAGTCCGACCCACTCCTCATTTTAGCCGCATCCAAATTTCCAACTTAGGCAAAGTCACCCTGATTGATCACAGTCCACAGGGCCAGATCAGAGAGGAAATAGAAACAGAGGAATGAAACACTCACCCAACAAAGCCAACAAATCAGTAACTAGGCCTGTAATCATCACATACTCAGATACCTAGATGCGAGTGTTAGAATGCAGCAAGTGCCAAGGCAATATTTCATCACCAGATCCCAGCTATTTTACTACAGCAAACCCTGAATCATCAAACAAAGCTGAAATAGAAGAAAATGACCTTAAAACTTTATGAATACAATAAAGGTCCTTAAAGTGGAACGAATAAGTCCCTCAAAGAAATTGAGGAATAGACAAGCAAAAAAAAAAATAGTGGAAATCAATAAATCCCTTAAAGAATGCTAAGAGAAAAGAAAAAAACCAAACAATTGAAGGAAATGAGTGTAACTTCAAAACCTCAAAAGAGAATGCAGTAAATGAAGTAAGGAAAGCATAAACTGAAGGAATTATGGAGAAGAAAAAAATCTAGTTAGGCAAACAGGAACTACAGATGTAAGCATCACTAAGAGAATACAGGAAATGAAAGAGAGACTCTCAAGCACAGAACACATATGACAGAGGAAATACATACATTGGTCAAAGAAAATCTTAAATCTAAAATAAAGAAGGAAAGAGTTTCTTGCTCTTTTATCTTCTTGTTCTCACTCTGTCCTCTTGCCCCTTCATCCCTCTCTTCCATTCCCCGCCCCCTCTCTTTCTCCAGATGCTCATGGCCCTCCTCTACTCCTCTACTCTCTCACTCTCTCTATGCCTTTCTCTCTTTCTATTACCCTGTCAACTCCCCTTCCCATGCCCCGAATACACTTTATTCTATACTAAAAAAAGAAAGAAGAAAAGGAAGAAAGAGAGAGAATAAGAACAAGAAGAAAAGAAAAGAAAGGAAAGGGAAGGGAAGGGAAGGGAAGGGAAGGGAAGGGAAGGGAAGGGAAGGGAAGGGAAGGGAAGGAAAGGAAAGGAAAGGAAAGGAAAGGAAAGGAAAGGAAAGGAAAGGAAAGGAAAGGTGCCAGGAGCTGTACCCAGCTTGGTGGGGGGAGAAGGTGATCTTCTTTCTTCTCCTCTGGTCGGTCGGTTCTTCTTGAGGCAGCCAAGGGGGATAGGAATTGGAAGAGCGTCGGCGAGGGGTAAGACTCGGTCTTACGAGATTCGGGGTAATATCTTACGAGATATTTAGGGTTGCTGTTTAATAAAATCTTTCTTATCTATATTACTAAAGTTTACTTACTAGGCTGACCTGTTATCTGTTTGATCCTCTGCAGTTTCTGGCCACTAACACCTCCGCCCAGGGACAGCAGAGAATTAAGCAATGCCTTTGATCTGTCTCTGCAGTCGCTGCCAGGCTCTAACTTAGGTCTGTTGGTCTGAGGTCACAAGAAGAAAAGACACTTAAAGAAGCTATTGTAGTTTATTGTTAAGTGTAAAAAAATTTCCTATCTAAGGGGGAAAATGGGAAGGTCCTAAGTGGAAAAAGGAAAAAATTCTAACAAAGGAAAAATTCTAGGTAGAGAGATTCTAAGCAGGGAAGAAGGGAGAAGAGAGAGAGACAGAGAGAGAGAGAGAGAGAGAGAGAGAGAGAGAGAGAGAGAGAGAGAAGTGAAGTGAGGAAGAGAAAGTGAGGAGAAGTGAAGACACCGCTAACGAACGTCCCTTTGTCTTATACATCATTCAGAGTACCTGATCACATGTTACAAAGTTCATCACAAGTTCACACCAAAATTCTAATCATAAATTGAAATAGAAGTTTACAATCGAGAATGTTTACATGCATATCCATTAGGAATAATTATCTGACTAAACATCCATCACCTGTCTAGCTCCACAGGTTCACCAAAGGTTTAAAACTATAACTAAGAAGTTAGTGAAGTTTTGTATAGATAAACCCAAGCAATATTTTTTCTTCTGTCCTAGCACCTATAATAGATCGTGAGTTCCCTTTAGTTACCCTTGGTTAATTGTTTTACAACCACCTTGGTATGTGCTCTGAGTAGGAGAGAGTCTGGTTACTATCTAAGTGCTGTTAACTGATGACACTTCGGAGACTGGCAAAGTTCTCATGGCAGTTTTGACTATCAGAAAGGGACTTAATAGCAGTCCCACTATAAAAGAGCTTAATAATCATTGATATAATTTTAGGAATTCTTATAGGATCATCATTAAGACTTAAGAAGTCGTCTATTTGTCTATATAGCAACACTACAAGACAGTACATCTTCATGAGTCTGCAGAGATCTGCTCCAAAGGGGAGTGCTATTGCTTAGTGATTGTTATACATATTTAATAATAATAGGAAAAGCATATTAATAGCAGGATCTTTCCTAAAATATGTCCAACATAGCCTTGCTAAATGTGGCACACTTGTCACAGATAATAATCCGAGGCAAGCATTTCAGGATGATCAACTGCTAATTATTAGCTTGTCCTATTATGGCTTCTGACAGAAAGGCCCTGACACAAAGCATGCAAGAAATCTGGGACACTTTGAAAAGACCAACCTAACAATAACACTAGTGAAATATGGAGAAAAATCCCGGGTCAAAAACATAAAATATTTTTAACAAAATCATAGAAGAAACATTCTTAACATGAAGTATAACTTACCTATAAATGTACAAGAAGCTTGCAGAACACCAAATAGATTGGAAAAGAAAACAACATACTTTTGTCACATAATTTTCAAAACACTAATCACAAAGGACAAAGAAATAATACTTAAAGCTGCATGGGAAAAGAATAAGTAACATGTAATTGAGATCCACTAGAATTTCACTAAAATTTTCTGTAAAGATTCTAAAAGCCAGAATAGCCTGGACATATGTCCTGCAAATTCTAAAAGACCAGCAAAATATTTACTCACCGCAAAAGGACAAAACAATATATTTAATGATAATGACAATGTTTTTCTTTTTTTAACTTTTTTTATGGGATATTTTATGTATTTACATAGCAAATGTTATTCCTTCCTGGTTTCCCCTCCAGAAACCCAATATTCCATTCTCCCTCCTCCTGCTTTTATGAAGATGTCCAACAAACACCACCAACTCTGTTTGGTTGATTTTTCCTTTGATGAGTATGAAGTGTCCTTCATCATATTTTCTGATAACTTTTGTTTGAAAGTATATTTTATTGGGTGTTCCTTGGAACCATTTGCCTAGAAAAGTTTTTTTTTTTTCTGATCTGGAACAGCCAGCATAGAAAAACAATGTAGGCAATAACTAGATACATTTTTAGTTGCTTTTCCTGATAAAGTAGTTGCAATTAGAAAGTCTGAGAGGGTGTCAATAGTCACATGTTCATATTTTAATTGTCCAAAATAAGAAACATGAGTAACATCAATTTGATATAGTTGATTCGGTGTGATACCTTGAGGATTAGCACCATTATATGGTACAGGTAGAAATTGAGGCTACTCAGGAAAAATCTTTACAATTTGACATGCACATTCTCTAGAATGCTGGGTATAGTAGACTGGGTTGGTTCTTGTGTTCTCTTAGGGTCTGCATGACATGTGTCCAAGATCTTTTGGCTTTTAGAGTTTCTGTTGAGAAGTCTGGTATAATTTTGATTGGTCTGTCTTTATATGTTACTTGACCTATTGCTTCACCAATTTTAATATTGTTTCTTTGATCTGTGCATTTGGTATTTTGATTATTATGTGATGTGAGAAATGTATTTTCTGAATTTATATTTGGTGTTCTGTAGGCTTCTTGTATGTTTATGGTCATCTCTTTCTTGTTTTTTTGTTTTTTTGTTATTTTCTTTTTTTTTTTTTTTTGATAGAGGGTTTCTCTGTGTACTCCTGGCTATCCTGGAATTCACTCTGTAGACCAGGCTGGCCTCGAACTCAGAAATCCACCTCCCTCTGCCTCCCAAGTGCTGGGATTAAAGGCATGCGCCACCACCGCCAGGCAAGATTTATTTATTTTATGTATGTGAGTACACTGTAGCTGTCTTCAGACACACCAAAAGAGGGCATCGGATCCCATTATAGATGGTTGCAGCCACCATGTGGTTGCTGGGAATTGAACTCAGAACCTCTGGAAGAGCAGACAGTGCTCTTAACCACTGAGCCTTCTCTCCAGCCCCTGGTCATCTCTTTTTTTAGGTTAGAGAAGTTTTCTTCTATAACTTTGTTGAAGAAGTTTGATAACCCTTGGAATTTGGAATCTTCACTCTCTTCTATACCTATTATTCTTAGGTTTGGTCTTTTAATTGTACTAAATTTCCTGGATGTTCTGGGTTACAAACTTTTTGCACTTTGTATTTTCTTTAACTGTTGTGTCAATGTTTTCTATGGCATCTTCTATGCCTGAGATTCTCTTTTCTATTTCTTATATGCTTACATCTGTTACTCCCGATCTCTTTCCCAGGTTTGCAATCTCCAGGGTTGTCTCCCTTTGTGATTTCTTTATTGTTTATATTTCCATTTTAGATCCTGGATGGTTTTATTTAATTCCTTCACCTTTTTTTATTTTGTTTTCCTGTATTTCTTTAAGGAATTTATCAGTTTCCACTTAAAGGGCTTTTACTTGTTTAGATGTGTTCTCCTGTATGTCTTTAAGGGAGTTATTTATGTCCTCCTTAAGGTCATGTATCATCTTCATGAAGTGGAGTTTTATGTCAGAATTTTGCTTTTGAGGTGATTTAAGGAGTTCAGGGCTTGCTGGGTTGGGAGAACTGGGTTCTGATGTTGCCAAGTAGCATTGGTTTCTGCTGCTTGTGTTCTTGTGTTTTCTTCTTACCAACTGGTTATCTCTTATGGTAACTGTCTCTGACTGGAGGCTGTGTATCCTGTGAACCTCCTTATAAAAGATCTCTTGGAAGTCAAGCTGACTCTGGATACGAGTGAGGGAATGGATCTAGAGCACCTGATATGCCCCCAGGCACAATTGTGGACTGGGAGGATGATGTGTCTTCAGACGGGCAAATAGGCTATACTGGACACTTTGAGGTCCCAGTTAGGCCAGGTATTGGGGTGGGAGGGAGTTTCTCACCTGTGAGCCTGGTTATGATAGACCTCCTATGAGTCAAGTTGTCTCTGGATATGTGAGGAGGTCTGGAGCTCTGGCTGTGACCAGAGCAGAGTTGCACTCTGAAAAGAAGATATGTCTCTGACAGGGCAAATAGGTCTCACCTCAGCTCCAAAAGGAAGTTTCAATTTTTTTGTTTTTTTGAGTTAATTAATTTTAATCAAATCATAATTTTTACTTATTCCCACTGGGGTATGAACACAAAAAGGCAGGACATGGGGAAGGGGATAGCACTGGAGCTTGGGTGTTCAGGGGGGTACAGATATCTTTCAGAACAGGGTATTGGCTTGTTGAAGGTTCAGGGGACAGGTCACTACAACTCTGCCTATGATTCACTTGTCCTTATCTAAGTTGGTACTATCCACCAAGGCTACCTATTTACAAGTTCTATGACTACTCAGGCTGGTAAATTTCTACAAATGCTGCCTGTTTACAATAGCTTATAGCCATCTGTTACAATGTTTTTCCACAGAGACCCAAGACTTTGTGTTAGCATACATGTATGACAGGCCTATTGCTGATTTTAGGCCTATGGCTGATTTTAGGACTTCAGTGTGTAAGCAGGGCTGCACCTGACATCTCTCCTCCCTTCTCTAAGTATAGAAGGGCTGTGGCATTTCTAATCTTTCGAAGGTGGGGATAGAGGCATGACCTCCAGTAATTGAAGGGGACCTTTTAATGGCTCTGGTGCCTCTGTTGTTTTCCAGTGAGGCATGAAGGCCATACCAATCCTAAGGTCTTTTTCCTGGAGAGGGGATACTTTTGACATCAACCCCTATGCAGTCAGGCTTGTCCCTCAGGGAACTCAGAGAGATATTTTTAACTTTTACTTATATTCCCTTGCAGTACTTAGCCTTGCAGCCTAAGCAAGAATTCAGATCGCCAGTTAGAGGGGGTTCTGTGTGGCCCCGCTCTGCTTGGTTTAGGGGTAGAAATTCCCTCTTTTAGTTTGGGCAGAGAAGGTTTTTGGGAGCAGCCTAGATAGAGTAACAACCTCATCCTGAGTCTTTTGGTCCTCCATAGCTATCTTATGATAATGTATCTGAATAGGTTTTGCTAATAAATTATCTATCTGTTGTTTCACAAAGTTAGTCAGCCTACTTAAGGCCCAGGGACCAGAAAAATAAGCAAAAATAACCCAATTAATGGTCCCTAGATGGGAGGAAGTAGAGTTGACAACCATGCAGAGGTTGAAAACCAATTCTTGTACGAGCTCTCATCTTTCTTTCTCTCTCTGTCTTTTTTCAGGGCCTTCTCTGACCTTTTTCATGTTCTCTTTAACCATCCCTGTCTTGTCTATGTAAAAGCAACATTCTTCTTTAAAGGCAGTACACAGTTAAGAGCTGTACACAGTCTTTTCTATTGTACAAGAGTAAATCAAGTCCAATAAAATCCTTTGCAATTTTGGGGGGTCTCTTCAGACAGCAAAAGGAGGGATTTCTTCAGACCAGTGATGTCAATGTCTAGCTGTTTGATGTTCTTGCCAATGGCCCATTGAAGGTCTGAGTAGTATTAGTTCAGAGGCCAGCATCTGGATTAGAACTTCTAGCAGCAGACATTATGGGTGATTCATTTTTACCTGGAAAGGAAAATGAAGGAAATTCTCATGGAGATTTCTCTTCCCTGGATGTCAATTGTTATTCATCTTATTTATAGTTGGGCCTGGCTTTGTGGGGGTATCTATTTATTTCATCAATCATTCTGGCAGCCATTTAGCTGTGCCTTCTGTAGTATCAAACAGGCATATCAATCCTCAGCTCCATAAGAGAACTGGGTCTGGGCCATTTCCTTTAGTGGTAAGAGGGTCCTTCTCAAATATAATTGCAGGTATGTTTGTAAAAACATCATTAAATCTTATATCACACATTGATATCAACATTATACTATCAGCAAAGTACATATCTTCCAGGCAAAAAAAAGAGTAATACAGGAACTAACAAATAATATAAACTGAATACACCTAGCATTTATCTTCAAAACATTTTATCTAAACATAAAAGAATATGCCTTCTTTTAATACCCAACAGAACTGTCTGCAAAATTATCCACACATTTAGTCACAAAGCAAGACTTTTAACAGAAGAAAATTATAATAAAGATGGATTTCAGTCAACAACAGAAACAACAGAAAACATACAAACCCATGAAAACAGAATAATGCTCTATTGAGAGAAAACTAAACAGAGAAAGAGCCAAAGTAAAGGTTCTCTTGAATACATAGAAAATGAATATAGAACATTCTCAAACTTATGGGAGACAATGAAAGTAGTGTTGATAAGAAACTTCATAGCACTAAGTGTCTACATAAAAAAAATAAGAGATCTCATATAACACATTAACTGCACTATAAGTTAACTGAAATCTCTAAATTGAAAAGAAGTAAGCACATCCAAGAGAAGTAAATGGCAAGAAACAGTAAAATTTTGAGCTGAAATCAGTAAAATTGAAACAAAGAGAATACAAATAATCAATGAAACAAAGAGTTGTTTCTTTGAGAACATAAACAAGACAGACAAGTATTTAAAGTAAATAAATAGCACATAGGTAGTATCTTAATTAACAAAATAAGAAAGAAAAGAAGGAACATAACAATATACACCAAGGAAATCCAAAGAATTATTATCACATACTTAAAAAAAATTCTGGACTCCACGAAACTGGAAACTGACTATTTTCTTAATAGATACCATTTACCAAAGTTAAACCAAGACCAGACAAACAGTTTAAAGAGATCTGTACCTCCCAAGAATATAGAACAGTCATTAAAATATTTCAACCAAAAAAAAAATCAAGGGCCAGGCTGCTTTTGCACAGAATTCTATCAGACTTTCAAAGAAAAGCTAAGGTGAATATTCCTCATATTATTTCACAAAATAAAAACAGAAGGAACATTGCCAAATTCATTTTATGAGGCCACAGTCATCCTGATACTGAACCACAAAGAAAAAGAAAGAAAAGGAAATAGAGTTACAAACCAATGTCTCTACTGAACAAAGATAAAAATAATTACTGAAAATTCTACAAACTTTACCCAAGAACACATTAAAGAGATTGTTCATTATGACAAAGTTTCATCCCAGACATGCAAGGTTATTCAACCACTTTAAATCAGTTATTGTAGTCAACCATGTAAGCAAATTGAAGTGAAACAAAGCAAAACAAAACAGAGCATGTGGCAAGACCATTGGACACATTAAAAAAAAATGCCTTGACAAAATCCTAGAGCCCTTCATGATGAAAGTCTTGGAGAAATCAGGGATAAAAGGAGAATTCTTAAACAAAATAAAGGCAATTTAGAGTAAGCCTATAGGCAAAATTAAATTAAATACATAGAAACTCAAAGCAATTTCATTAAAATCAGACACAAGACGGGCTATCCACACTCTCCATACCTATTTGTAGAGAGCCGTGGAAAGCAGAGACATCTCTGGCAATCCGATGCTCTCACAAGTTCTGTAATTTACTGTCTTTGTGTAAGGGGAAAGCGCGCGAAGTCACAAGCCCTTCCCGGGGCATATAGGATTTTATGGGCAATTAACCAACCAGATATGTACACATCACTCCAGGGGGTATTTAACCAGGACCTTCCCGGGGCTCGGGGCCTTTTCCGCCAGCTGGTTCCCACCAGCCGGCTTTTTCCCAGCGGGTCTTTCCTCTATAACATCGTAATAAAGATCTGCTGAAGAACTTTGGTGTCTGTGTTATCTCGCGGGCGAGAACACACCACCGACAATTGGGGCCGAAATCCCGGGAAATTCGAAGGCACCCTGCGGAGAAGGACCTCCCAGCCGGAGTAAAACGTCATAAAGACTCACTGCAGTGGAAGGCAGAATCAGCGAGGTATGTTTAATCCTGAATCTTTTCATATTTCCCCTAAGTCACAAGCTGCAGTGGAAGCGTTGGCTATCCTGGTACCGGCTTTAATTTTATTTCTATTGCTGTTGTATTGCTTTCACCAGTTTGCCTGTTTAAATCTTGCTGCCGCTTGAGCCAGCCCTGCCCCCCTTCCAGCAGCCGTTCTGGGCTGCGAGGTTCGGTAGGCAAGTGAAACTTTGGCCCTTTCCCTTCTTCCAGCTCTTTTCTGGGGTTGTTACAAGACAGGAAAAAGTTTGGCTCTAGCTGCTTTGATCCAGCAGGTTTTACGAGCAGGCAGAGGCTTAGCATAATTAATCAGCGGTGAGTGAGCTACAGAGCCCTTCTCCCTGAGAGACAGATTCTCCCGGACATAAGGGAACAAACAGCATGTGGCCTTGCAGTCAATTGTGACCGGCTCTGCAGAGAAAACTTTGTTAAGGAGAGAGATCCGTTTGCCTGCGCGGGAACGCTGACACTCGCCTCCTGGGACAGGCTAAAGGGAAATCTGATTAAGGAACAGCAGAATGGAAAGTTGAGCCCAGGCACACGCTCATTGTGGAAATTACAGGATCAAAAGTATAGTTCAGCTATTGTGGTGAGTCAGGAGATACTGAAAGAGATTCAAGATAAAATTTTATCAGTAACTGAATCTGGGAGAGTGCTCACAAGCTCAGTTAGGAGCTTGGGTAGACTGTCTACAGAAATTCCCCAGACGCCAGATCTGAGGGAGGGGAGTAGGGACCGGAAAGGTTCCTGGGAGAGTCCGTATATGAAGGGAAAGCCTCTATATCCAGTAGAGGAATTGCAAAATCTGAAATTATATGAATATGAATCGGGGAGGTCTGGTTCTTCCAAGCGGGAACCAGAGAAAGATGGAAAAATAGTCCGTTATGAGGCAGAAAGAGATGAAGAAGTAGTCCTCTTTGAGGCAGAAGGATTCCATTCACGTGGGCGGCTGCAGCCGCAGAGTAGAGAACAAAGAGAGGCGGGGATTAGAAAGCGCGCACTTACAGCTCCCCCGCCCCCCTGGAATTCTCAGGCAGCACTCCCTGCTGCAATTTTGAGAGCACCGCTGCCTTATGCAGACAAGCGCAGTGCAACTACCTTCCTTTCAGAGGAAGATAAAAAGAAAGATGTTTCAAGCCTTTCCAGTGTTTAAAGCTGCGAAAAGAAGTTGCGTTTACACATCGGTAGAATATATTTCTATTAAAGAACTTGCTGAGTTAGTTCAAAAGCATGGGTTTGATGCTAATTTTACAGCCATGAAGTTTGAGAGATTTGCTGCTATGGCAATAGCTCCAAATGTTTGGCAAAATACAATAAAAGCTACTCTCCCCAATAAGAATTAATAGATACTGGGGCTGATGTAACAATTATTAGAAGACAAGAGTGCCTTTAACTTGGCGTTTGTCTGATCCCTCATTCAACTAAAAGGAGTTGCTTATTCAGTTAAACCAAAAACAAAGTTCAAATTTAAGATTTATGAAATTAATGAGACATTACAACCTGTCTTGCCTACGTCAGTTACCATTCTAGTAAATACATAAAATTATTATAGATTTAAAAGATTGTTTTTATTGTTCCTTTACATCCTGGTAAAGGTGATGAGTTTAAATCCAATGAATTTATTAGTGATTCTTGAGAGCCCATGAAACAATGTCATTAAAAGGCTGCTTCAAAGAATGATTAATAGTCTTATATAAGAATTTGTTATTGCTTTAATACAGAAATTAAACATTTAAATCTCTCAGTGTATTTTACTCATTTTGTTAACTGATATCTCTAAAAAGAGTTTTTCTGTACGCCCTTGCTCTAATACAATGAGTTTTGAAATTTTGGAGTACTTGTTGCTCCAGAAAAATTCAAAGACAGTATCTTTATAATATTTGAAAATTCAGTTACATCTTAAACAGATTGTCACACAGAAAATTCCAATAAGAATGGATAATGGGGGCTAGAGAGATGGCTCAGTCGTTAAAGGCTAGGCTCACAACTACAAATATTTAGAGTTCAATTCCCAGCAACCCATGGTGGCTCACAATCATTCGTAGTGAGATTTAGCGCCCTCTTCTGGCTTACAGGCGTACATACAAAAATTGGTTTACTTTTAATGATTCTTAAAAATCAAGTTAACAGATATTAATTGGCTAAAACCTCATCTTAAACTTACCATAAGAGGATTTGAGCCTCTGTTTGATGTTTTCAAGGGAGATACAAATCCTAATTCCCCTCGACAGTTAACTGATGAGGGATAGATAGCTTTGTAAAAGTATAGAATAAGCTGTTAGTCATTAAAAGATAAATTATATAGACCATGATACATTGTTGGCTGTTTACATTATTATTACTCATGTGCTCACAACAGAACTTGGCCAAAGAAACCATTAATGTAGATTCATCTATCTACAAGTAAAGTTTGAACATCTTATTTTGAAACTATTACAGTGTTAATACAAGATTGTAAGATAGAACCCTAAAAATATTTTAGATGAAATGCTAATTCTTTATTCCAAATAAAAATTAAGTTGGTTATTGGAAAATAATGATATTTGACCTATTACTTGGCAAAGTTTTTAGACAAAATTGATAATCATTATCCATAAGACAAGTTGTTAACAGTTGTTCTCTATACATGCTTTTGTTTTTCCTATAAATTCACATGCAGCCCATAGAAAAAATATTTACTATATTTACAGATGCCTCATCAATTTATTAGAGAGTATATGTAATTATGTCACATGTTCATTTTCTTGAATTTTCCCCTGCTTCAACACAAATAAATTATGTGCTGTAGACACTGTTTGAAATGCTGAAAATTCAAGCTTTCAATTGGTACACTCATAGCCAGTATATGGCTCATGGTTTGTAACTACTTAAAATTGTTGCCCTTTTAGATATTACTAATTCTCAAATTTTACAGTTAATTATAAAAATACAGCTTAATTTAAGAAACATGTACTGTTTCTTTATAAGACATTTAAGCGTTCATTAGATTGCCTAGAACCCAGGACAATGCCAGAACAGATTTGTATACTAGTCAAATTATAGACCATATAGAAACAATTGGCCATACAATCTTATTCTTTATATCATCAAAATAATAATAGCTTGAGACTATAATTTAATATTTCTAGAAAGTGTACAAGAAAAATAACAAAACTTCTTCTCAGTGTCCTCAATTTTCATAATGGTGTTAAGCCTTAAAGACTTACACATGATTAATCATGACAAATGGATGTTACTCATGTCCCATCTTTTGGGAGACTTCAATATTTACATGTTTCCATTGACACCTGTTCTGGAATCATTTTTGCCTCCCCGTTATCGGGAGAAAAGGCAGCACATGTTATCCAGCATTGCCTTGAGGCCTAGAATGCCTGGGGAAAACCTAAAATTCTCAACTTATACTTCTCAGAAGTTTGGACAATTCTGTCGCCAAATGGAGGTGACTCACCTGACAGGTCTACCATACAATCCTCAAGGACAAGACATTATAGAACGGGATCATCGTACTCTTAAATCTTATTTTTTAAAACAAAAAGGGGGAGTCGAGGAGGCTCTACCCTCAGTGCCACGAGTCACTGTTTCTATAGCACTCTTTGCTTTCAATTTTTTAATTTTGGACAGTCAGGGCCATTCGGCTGCTGACCATCATTGCTTAGAGCCTGATAGGCCAAAGGAGATGGTCAAGTGAAAGGACATCTTGACCGGACAATGAAAGGCCCGGATCCTATTTTAATAGGATCCAGGGGAGCGGTCTGTGTTTTCCCACAGGAGGAAGACAATCCATTCTGGCTACCAGAGTGACTGACGCGAAGGCTCGTGACAACTGAAGATGACACTGCGAAGAATTCATCTGCAGATGTTTCCAGTCCTAATTTGGATCCTCCAGAATTGGATTCCTAGTATATGGGGAGAACAACGATGGGCTATATTATCTGCTTTTCCTAAACCTATACCTGTTAGACATGATGCCATGGTGTTTCCAAGATTTCTTACAACTAATAGAACCATGGGGGTACCTTATCTTCCCTATGATAAAACGCAGGCCCCCCTGGGAGAAAATCGTTCCTTGCCTGAACGGGGTTCTCTCTGTTTTCAGATTACTGAGACAGGAAACTGTATAACTCTCTCGAAGAGAACCTTGGGGTGGTTTTATGAAAAGAGAAGCTGGGTTAAACTAACAACTAAAATGAATGATAATGAAAAAAGACAATAGTTATGTCAAAGAGTTCTCACAGTCCTTTTTGCAACCAGCCATTTGGATAGATGGAACATTTTTATCACCCAAACTTATTGATGGAGAACATCCTCATCAACCTAAGGTCTCTTCTTTTGGTAGTCTAGAAGATGAGGGAGCTGTTCTGCCTTGGTCTGATTGTCAATCCAGAGTAACACGATGGGCAGATACCAATGAAACTTTTTCCTTTTCACTTTTTCAATATGTTGGGAGATCCTGGAGCTGGCGCAGTAATGAGAAACGGTCCTTTTCTACAGAGCGCTAGTATGAATCCTTTTCACAAATGGCTACTCTGTGGAGTTAATGGCAGTTGTACCGACCTCAACCTGCTAGCCTTTCTCCAGGGTGGAGCGACAGGAAGAACATCCTTTACAGGAGTTATTAATGGAACTATGGTGAAACAGAGTTCAGATCCGATCCCTCAGTTGACAAATCCTATTCAGTTAATTACTGGAGTTAACAGGATCATTGTAAATCAAACAGTATTTTCACCTACACCAGTGTGTGTTTTTCCACCCTTCTTGTTTATTCTTTCAAACTCCTCATTTGAAAAATGCACTAATGATTCATGCATGATGACTCAGTGTTGGGCTGTTGGACAAGCTAAATGTGCCATGGTTGCCAGAGTGCCACGATGGGTTCCTGTTCCTGTTGAAACACCCTCTACTCTATCATTATTCAGACAAAAGAGAGACTTTGGCATAACTGCAGCCATAATAACAGCGATATCAGTCACTGCCATTGCAGCTACAGCTGCTGGGATTGCTATGACAACCAAAGTCCAAACAGCAGCAGCCTTAAATCGGCTGTCCGCTACAGTGACAGAGGCAGCCAACTTCCATACTTCTGCTAATGCTGAATTGAAAGGCGGATTGATGATTGTTAATCAGCGCCTAGATTTGGTAGAAGAAAGGATAGATATCCTCTTTCAATTGGCACAATTGGGATGTGAAAGAAGTCTGGGAGCAATCTGTATTACTAGTTTTCAATATGAAAATTTTACTCGAGCAGCTAATTTGTCCAGACAATTGTCTCATTACCTAACAGGAGAATGGTCAGAAGGATTTGATGAACTTCTCGAAAAGTTGCGAGCAGCGGTGGCAGCCATCAACTCAACGCGTGTGGACATTTCGCTGACTGAAGGACTCTCCACCTGGATCTCTTCAGCTTTCTCTTTCTTTGAAGAGTGGGTGGGAGTAGGCCTGTTTGGTACAACCCTGTGTTGTGGATTAGTGTTCATACTCTGGTTGGTTTGCAAGCTCAGAGCTCAACAGAAATGTGACAAAGTCGTGATTACCCAAGCACTTGCAGCCTTAGAACAAGGTTCATCTCCCGAAAACTGGCTGTCTATGCTAAAGAAATAGCCAACAAATAGATCCTCAGCTACAGCACCCCAAGGGCTCAGCCCATTGCACTGGGTCAGTGAGGAGTTTTAGTCTGACTGGTCCTTGTCTGTGTAGCTCTGGTACCTGAATATTGAGGCAAATAGCCCTTGCACCCCTAGGAGGTGACTCCATTGCACAGGGATGGGTGTTTGGATCTCTCTCGGTTTCCCCTAGCCTTTGCACCCAGAGGACTCATTTCCATTGCACCTGGTAAGGTAGGAGAGACTGTATCAAACTATTAGTCCTTGATCGCTTATTCCCCCATAATGGAATTTGCTTGATCGGGCTTGAGTTTGAGTTTTGATTGGTACCGTGCCAGACAGACCAAGGACAGCTCTATCTTTTGTCTCCAGGCCAGCTGCCATTGATCCCAATGACGGGAATAGGTTGATGCCATATGCCAGAGGTACACCATGTGGTGTGAGTTTACCCCATGACGGGCATTACGAGTGGCCACAACCTGGGGCGCACATTCAATGAATGCCAGGTGTGGGTGCGCAACCCTCGTAGCCTAAGACAGGGAGCTCACCATTCCTTGATGCTGGCTATGGGAGAACATCAACTAGCCTAAGACATGAGAAATGGCCAGTGCCTGTGATTCTCATTTAAAACAAAAAGGGGGAGATGTAGAGAGCCGTGGAAAGCAGAGACATCTCTGGCAATCCGATGCTCTCACAAGTTCTGTAATTTACTGTTTTTGTGTAAGGGGAAAGCGCGCGAAGTCACAAGCCCATCCCGGGGCATATAGGATTTTATGGGCAATTAACCAACCAGATATGTACACATCACTCTAGGGGGTATTTAACCAGGACCTTCCCAGGGCTCGGGGCCTTTTCCGCCAGCTGGTTCCCACCAGCCGGCTTTTTCCCAGCGGGTCTTTCCTCTATAACATCGTAATAAAGATCTGCTGAAGAACTTTGGTGTCTGTGTTATCTCACGGGCGAGAACACGCCACCGACACCTATTCAATATTATACTTGAATTTCAACCATGAGCAATGAGACTATTTAAGGAGATCAAGTAGATATAAATTAGAAAAGCTCAAAAGTATACTTATTTGCAGATGTTATGATAATCTACATACATGACCCCAAAAATTTACCAGGGAAATCCTACAACTGAGAAGGAACTTAAGCAAAGTGTCTGTCTAGATAATTAAATAAATATGATAAAACTATTGTCTTCCACATAACAATCAAAATAAAATTCATATTTAGGGCATATATGTTTTTCAGTTGTTCTAATAATTTGATGATTGTTCATCAATTTAGTTATTTATTATTGCAGTAAACATGATTCCTTCGTGTGAGTTAATTAGTTATACCACTGTCTAATAAAACAGTTATTTTTTACTTCAGTAGGAACTTAAAAAAGCACTTCTTGGGCCAAAGAGAGAGTTCAGCTGGTAAAGGACCTAACTTGAAAGTGTGAGTACAGGAGTTTGATTTTTTTTTTGCACCCACATAAATACTAGGTAGGTATGGTAGTCTCCTGAAATAACGCTAGTACAGGAGACAGAGACAGGATCAAAGGACCAATTGACTAGTGAGACAAGTTCTCAAGAGAGCCTGTCCTAATTTTCAAGATGGAGAGTGATCTAGCAAAGAACTGAACATAAACTTCTGCTTTGTTATGCACACATGTACACATGTACCTACATACACATGTGATCACACATGTATACACACACATTTGCATGTAAAAATTAAAACTATATCTATTGTATACATAAAATTCTTATAATTATAAACTATCTGTCTTTTAAATACTCGCTGTCATTTAATTTCCATAAGCATGCCTAAAAAACAAAAGTCTTTGTCACTTTATAAATAATATCTCTGTTTTGCCTGCAGACAGGATACTACCATAAATGTCCTCTTAGAGGCTCTCCCCAGAAACTGAGTGAAATAGGTATCTACAGCCAAACATTAGAGAGAGATCAGGGAGTCTTATGAAATAGTTGGGGGGGATTGAAGGCCATGAAAGGGACAGGAATTCCACAGGAGGACCAACAGAGTCAACAAACCTGGATTGGTCGTTCTCGGAGACTAAGTCACAATCAAAATGCATACACTGGCTAGACCAAGGCCCCTGGCACATATGTAGCAGACATTCACCTTAGTCTTCATGTGGGTCCTCCAACAACTGAAACATGATCTGTCCCTAAAATTGTAGCTTGATTGTGGAATTTATTCCCTAACAGAGATGCCATGCCTGGCCACAGTGGTAGATGATAATCCTATAATCCTGAAGAGACTTGATGTGTCATGGTAGGGATATCCAGGAGGGTCCCAACTTCTCAGAGAAAAGGGAGAGATGGTTGAGGAAGGGACTCTGTGACTGGAGACAATGAGGAGGCAATGTTTGGGATGCAAATAAATAAATTAAATTAAAATGTAAAAAGAAAATCTCAAAATCATATGAAATGAAGTTTGTATCTCAAAAGTATTCAAGGTTTTATCTTATAATGCAGAGGGCCTCAGATAATCAGGATCGGGAATTGTAGATGTTTGTGAGCCAGAGTGTGAGTGTTGGGAAAAGAAATCCAATGAGTGGACTTTCTTTTTTGGTTGTTGTTGTTGTTGTTTTGTTTTGTTTTCCACGCACCCAGTACCTGACAATCCAATCAAGAACATCTGCATTTTGTGTTTCAGAAGCTCAAGACTGTCCCAATGTCATTTTTCCTGCTGCATGGAGATCTGGATGTAGAACTCTCAGCTACTTTTTCAGTACCATATCTGACTGCATGCCACCATGTTTTCCCTCATGTAAATAATGGACTAAACCTCTGAATCTGTATGCCACTCCCGATTAAATATTTTCCTGTATAAGAGTGGCTGTGATCATGGTGTCTCTTCACAGCAACAGAAACTCTACATAGAAGCTGGTACAAGGGACAGAATCTGATGGGCATGACCACGTTTCTTGGCATAATGTGGAATTTGAGACTTTGGATTAGGAACCCAGTTGAATGGTTTACATGGGGCTTAATTGAGGATACTATTTAGGAACAAGTGAGATAAAGATACCTAGAGTAATGTAGATTATTACAACCCGATTCAAAAACTTTTAGAGGAGAAAATATTAATAAGTGATTTATATAATGTTCTTATAATATTTTGGTGAAGAGTGTGGCTGCTTTTGCCCTTGTTCAAAATATATGCCCAAGCTAAATTGAAGAGTTTTATGTTAATAGCACTGGCAGAGAAATTTTCACATTAATCTAGTATTGACCATGTTGCATAGCTATTAGTAACCACTCATAAAAATCTATTCAGAAAATGAGGAGACTGAGAAAGGAAAAGTATAAAATATATAAATTTGAGAAAATTTAGCAAACCAGGAAAAAGTTTAAAGGAAAAAATTATCCTAAATAGGGTAAAGGGAGTGATGATGTCAGGGCAAGAGCTCACTCAACTAGCTAAGCATCCAACTTATGAAATAGATTTAAAATACAGTTAGGTTTGCCAGTACTCCAATTTGAAACTATCCTGATCTCCAGAGAAAGTTTCAAGACAGCCAAGCTTAGGGAGTGCAGGTAACCATCCAAAAGAAAAATCTAATGGATTATATTGGAACAAGAAGGGGGCATGTTTCAGCCCCAGCAAGCAGCAAAACTTGGCAGCTTTGGCCACATGTTTCTGGTTTTATAGTCATATCTCACCAAAGCAAAGGAAATTGCTGAGGCTAGGCATATATGAGGGTTCCTCCAACCTGGAAGCCTGGAGAGGTGGTTGTGTAAAGCTGTGAAAGTTATGCCTGTATTGCCTTGGAACCCACAAGATGTTAGAGGTACCAAAGACATGATATACCTGCCAAAGAGATCTACTAACAGTAGACAGAATCAGCCCAAAAGAAAGAAGTGTATTTGAATCCAAAGAACTGGAAAGAGCTGGGGATCTGATGAGTGCTTTGATATCAGACATGGAGATTCAGAATTTGGAGCTTGTCCAGATGAATTTTGGTCTTGCTTTATCCAATATTTCCTCACAAAGTTCCCTTCACCCCTTTTAGAATGGATATATATATATATATATATATATATATATATATATATATATATACAGTGTCATTGTATGTTGGAAGTATGTGAGCTGCTTTTTGATTTAATAGTACAGGGGGCTACAGTCATAAGATTGTCTTGAGTTTCAGAAGAGACTTTGAACTTTTAACTTTTAAAAATTAATGAGACTGCTATAGACTATGGGGACTTTTGATGATGGAATACATACATTTTGCATTATAATATGGCTACAAGACTATGGTGTCAGAGAGTGGAATGTGGTGACATGATTTAAAATGCCCATCCCAGCAAGTGGCAATATTGGATGTGTGGCCTTGTTGGTGTAGGTTTGTCCTTGATGGAGGAAGTTTGTTAGTGAAAGGTGGACTTTGGAGCTTCAGAAGCACATCAAGACTGGACCTGTGTCACCATTTCTGCTGCTTGTGTATATCACAACTACTTCTCTAGCACCATGACAGCCTGTGTGCTGTCATGTTTCCTACCAGTAGAATGATGAACTAAAACTCTGAACCTTTATGTCAGCCCCAATCAAATGTTTTCCTTATAAGATTTGTTTAGAGGATCTAGCAGGGGTGCACAGCTGCTTGTATACCCCTGACTAAAGACTCATCCCCCTCTTTGGGTAAGGTTGTCCTCTTCCACTAAGTGTGTAGCTTCAAGAGAAATGTTGGATGGTGCCAGAGGAAGAGGATACCCACCTAACCAGCCAGATCATCTGAATCAAACCTCCTAATTAATGGGATGATAAATAGCCACTTGGAGTTTATTTATGCTCCAGTGAGTATATTGGCAACACAATAGGACTTTTGGGGTTTTGTCATTGATTATGATATTTTTGTTTGTATTTTCTACTTTTTTGAGGGGGTTGGCAGCTCACAAGCATGTGAGTAGAACCTGGAGGACTGGGAAGTAAGTATGATTGGGGTACATTATGTGAAATTGCCAAATAATAAAAAATATTATGTGAGAAATAAAGAATGCTGTGGTCATGGTTAACTCTTCACAGCAATAGGAAGCAAAATTAAGACATGTTCCTATTTCCAATTCACTATGATGTTATTTTTTCGTGATTCTTTTCAGTCATCCATTAGACTTTGGAAATGTATTTTATAAGTAGTGCTATTACATACAGAAAAATATGGAGGCAGGATTTATTGTATATAGGTCAATCCGGGAGATAGGTTTAACTAATCTCCATGACAAAGAGGGAAGCTTTTGTCATTTCCCTGAGCCTAGCCCAGAAAAGTGTTTGCCATTTCCTAGAAATCTGAGTTTTTTTTGGGGGGGAGTAGCTATACAAGATTGAGACAGTAAAGGCAAATTTTTATTTTTCTATTGTCTTGTACCGTTGCAGTTTTATTTGTCTTTGGAATTTTTTCAAAGGTTAGAGCTTAATAAATGAAATTGTGTTCATCTATATGGTTTTTAAAATTGTTGTTGCCAATATATTCATTCAGTAACAGATATAACTTAATATTCCAGTTCATTCCATGCCAGATTTATTTGTAACATGTGAAATGGCCACCATAAGCTATGTATTAGCTAACCTACTTGGCAGCAATCTATTATCAGATGGAAATGGTGTATAGATGATCAGTCAGACCCAAGCAGGTCCTGAGTACATAAGTAAATTACTTAAAGGAGTTTCCCAAATGACAGTGGTTTTGACTCCTAATTTGGTGCCTTCTTAAGCCTATCATGCCCCTTATTCTAGTGGAGATTTCCCTGCAATGGGTTGATTGAGGAACAAAAATCTCTACCCAATAAGGCATCATCAAGAAGTGGACAGCTTCTGCATTTCTGGAACCCTTTTTGGAACAATCTTGAAAGAATCTGGTGAAGGGAAATATTGACAGTGGGCAGAATATCAAGCAGTACATATGGATGTACATCCCTGTCTGAAAGTGTATCTGTTTAATGATTAAATAGGCTGTAGATAATTTACTTGTCAGTGTCTTGTAAAAGGTATGACTGGAAAACTGGTAAGAAAAACCTTTGGGGAAGAATTATTAGGTAGAACTCTATGAATGTGAAAATTATGTGAAGATATGTTTTGTCCAATGTAAATGCTCATCAACACGAGACATCTTGAGAGGAGTTCAGTAACCAAGTAGATAGGATGATCCATTCTGCGGAGAGTTAGGCTGTTTCCAATGGACACCCCTATCATTTTGTGGTGACAGACAAGGATGTTATGCATGAGTTAACAACATGTACTTCCAGTCAACAAGGGTGACCCAGCTCCAGTTTCTCCTGTCTTCCGAAGAAATCACTTCTGAACTCCTGAAATGGCACTATTCCCTAGGAAGTACAGCCAAAATCCTGGTGTCAAATTAACCATGGTGGAAAGTGTCCTTCTTAAAAATGGCAAAATTTATTTGTACTGGAATACATGCTGGTTTTAGATTAGAATTTCTTGCAAAACTGCTATCCGTGGAATTATAGATTGCCTCATCAACCATGATGGTTTACATAGCACTATTCTTGAGTATGCAATTGACTTCAGAGCCAGAAAAGTTGCCCAAAGTGATGAAATCCACTGTTCTACCACTGTTAATTACCATCTTCAATCAGCTGCCTTAACAGAACAATGGAATGATAGAAGAGTGTAATGGCCTTTGAAGATACAGTTAAAGTACAAGTTAGGTTGCAATAGGGTGGAGGGTTGGGCTAAGTTTCTGCAGAGGGCAGTACCATGCTAGGATTCAATGTCTAATGTGTGGTATGGTTTCTCTTTTGGCTAAGGTTTATGTGTTCAGGAATCAATGGGTGGAAATGGGAATGGTTCCACTCACTATTACTCCTGCTGACCTACCAGGAAACATTTTGATTTCTCTTCCTGCAATCTTAAGTTCTACTAGCTTAATAGTTCTAGATGGAGGAGGTCTCCTGTCAGCAAACACAACATACATTCTATAGAAATAGATACTCAAGACTTCCTGCTGGCCACTTTAGTCTTCTTATGCCAATCAAAATATATTGTGTTTGGAGTGCAGAATATCCTTTAGGGCATCTCTTGGTGTCAACATGTCCCATATTTAAAGTCAACTGGAAATAATTGAAACAACCCAATTCCGATAGTATCACAAAGGCTCCAGGCCTTTAAGGAATGAGGATATGGCTCAATCCTCCAGAAAACAAGCAAACAAACAAATATACAAAAACTGATACCTGCTGAGGTGCTTACCGAGAGTGTAGCAAACACTCAGAATGGGAAGTAGAGTAGGTAGTTTTACATAGCGGTTAAGACCATGTGATCGGCTTCAGAAGTAAGGGTTGTACTTGAAGTGAGTGTTTCCATGCAATTTTGTAGAGAACATTTTTATTCATATATATGTATATACTAGGCAGAGATTTATGTGTATTTTTACCTCCGTTTCATTTCCATGTAATGTACAATAGATTGGGATAGTGTCAACAGTTAAATGCATGCTTATGGTGAAGTAAAATGAGACTAAAACCAATTATTAGATACTGATTTATTGGTTTACATATTGATTTTCTTAAAGCACTCCTTTTCTTGCCTATTTGCCAAACATGACTTCACTTGCTACATGGAATAGAATGAACTTTAATAATAACTAAAAAAATAGGTTGTCTTATCTAACTGCTGATAGACACATATGCTTCTGTACATTTTCACTTGTTGGCTCACTTAACTTTAAAAATACTTAACAGAAAATGAAGGTACCAAATAGTTTTGATACTTAGGCTTTTTAGGATCTACCCCACCTGTTAAATCTCCTCCTCTCCACTGTCATTGCTATTAGAGTGCTTATTCCAGAATGATTCCAACAACAATGTTTTAAGATGGACAGTTACATAATATTTGGAAGAATTATGACAAGGCTTTTGTTTTCATTTAGAGATTAGGCACATTTTAAGAATATGGGTTTATGTATCAAGTTGACAAAGAAAAACTTATGATGATTAATATCATTGACAGTTTGAATATATCTAATGTTCAGAAAAAACCCAACCAATCAACCAAACAAACAAAAACCAATAAGCTTGGCCTGCTTCTACAAACCCTGAATCTTGACCACATATGCTGATAGCAGTCCATCAAAAAATAACACAGAAAAGGAAGCTTTTGCTTTTTATCTGCTTGCTTTCATTCTTGTTAGCATGATGATTATTTCTGTTGCATAAGCATTTCTTCACTGGACTATTTCTTCAGGATTATGATGTAGACTGAAGACCAACTAAGATATCCAGCCTAATATACTGAACAACTGCTAAAATTTTGCTCTTTCCTTTGAGAGACAGTCATTATTGAACTAGCTGGATAACAGCATGAAACTACTTTAAGATATGTCCCATTAATATATACTCATTCAGTAAATTGTATTCATTTCCTTTAAAGAATCTAGCTAACATAGTTTTGTTTGAAGTGATTGCTGCAAAATACTTTGAAATGAAACGTAGAACAGATCCTTATTTAGCATAGCAAATCAATATTGTTTTAATGTAATATCTACTTGTCTAAACACAAAGTAACTCTTCTTGATGATGTTGATTACCTATGGAGAACTCTTTTACTTCTTTCAGACTTAAGTGAAATGAGTTAATACATGTTGAAACTGAAAAATAATATATATTCTTGTATTTCTATTACGTAGAAAGAAGAACTAAGAAGAGCAAGAGTATAATCAAGAATTGCACTACATTAGACTGCCTCAACAATAAAAAATAAGCAAACAAAAAAGCCTAATACCTTAATTTAATATCATCACTTCTAAAATTATTGTTCATCTCACTTTTATAAGAATACCAATGGATATAAGCTAATGTAAACAGGCAGCTTTTGTGGAAATTTACAAGCCTGAGTAGTCATAGACCTTGTAAATAGGTAGCCTTGGCAGACAATACCAACTTTGATAAGGACAAGTGAGTCATAGGCAGAGTCATAGTGACTTGTCCCCTGAACCTTCACCCAGCCGATACCCGGTTCTGAAGATATCTGTATTCCCCCTGAACTTCCACACTCCAGTGTCATTCCCTTCCCCACATCCTGCCTTTCTGTGTTTATAACCCCTGTGTGAATGAATTACGATTTGAGAAAAGATAAATTAAAAAAAAAGTAAAAGACTACCTATGCTGGGAAAAAAATACCACCCTGGTTGTTTACTTTTATACATGTTTAGAAGCATGTCTATTCTGGTAGTCAGAGATAAGTGAATGTGACAGAATGTTTTCTTTGTATAAGTTTTTTACAAGAAATTCCATAGGGGAAAAAAACCAAAATAAAACAAAATCGAGAAGTAGAAAATTCTGAGTGGTCCTAGAGACTATTTATGATATTTTAGAAAGGCAATTTCAGGTATAAAGATGTCTGGGACACTATTGGAAAAACAATCCCCTCTTTATGATCCAGTCATCACCTTTGTTAGGAAAATTCTTTCGTCATTCTTTCATAGTGAATTATCTTAGTTTAGCTATCTCTAGAAGAATAATATAAGCTTAGTGGCACAGAGCGTGTGTAGCTTTAAGCAGGTATAAAGGAGAACACACCTGAGTTTATGGTGAGCAACAGCTTTCAGACGTACAAGTTGAGTTGTTCGGAATTCTGGCATTCATGCATTATAATATTAACCAGTCAAAGGATTAAAGATACTACTGGGAAAATAACATGACATGGACAATTAGCTCAAAAGAAATAAGGTAAGTATGGGAAGGTAGGAAATTGAATATCAGACATCAGGTATTTTTAGCAGTTGTACCACCAATAGCTCCAAAAAAGAAAGATAAAAGAAAATAAACAGAAAACTGAAAACATTTTGTCATCCTTGAAGTTTACCGGATCCAAGAGGTCAAAGAAATGAAGGTTAAAGCATAGTCTCTTTTGCAGGTTGATGTTTCCCACTCTAAAATGGATTTTAAATGGTGTATCGAGACTATAAAATGAACCAATAAAAATATGAAATTCTCAAGCCATTATCAGAGTATAGAATTCCCTTTAACAAGATTTAATGTTCTACATTACGTGTGATCCTCTGGAATTCACTGGTACACTATTTTTAATGTGCTAGTACTATAACACCATAGTACAATGATTACAATTTGTGTTTCCTACCATGCTGTAAGCCATGATAGGTGGGAAGAATGCTTTCTGATCCTTAGAAAAGTATATAAGAAGTAATTCACATAAGATAAGAAGTAAGAAAAATACCACAATTTGATTATGGTTTTATGAAGTCAACCATGTATTACATAAAAATAAAGATGTAACTACCTTGTGCCAGTTGCTGAGGTTCATAATAAAATTTAAATGTGCTGTACTGATACACCATAACAGATAGCAAGCCTGTGGTTTATATGGAAGACATAAATGGAGTATGTCTTTAAAACAATGGATTTGTGTGCTATGAAAGCAGTTATAAGAACAAGTGTACAGTACAAACAAGGAACAAGTGTGTACATATTGCACACATTTAAGTGGAAGCATGTGATATTTTACTGTGACAAATTTTGGGAGTAAATAGTATATATGTGCCTTTTAGTCTGAGCCAATACTCTGAGCAGACCATGGGCACTACCTTGGTACCCAGTCACACAACATCCAGAAGAACCTCAACTCCCAGAAACTCTAACACACCCAGGGATAATAGGATCTAAAGAGCTTGGTCACACCTGGATTTGAGAATCTCAGAGGCAGCTTGACTCCCAGGAGCTCTGAAACACCCCAGATCTCAGGATTACTAGATTCCAGAATCATAAGGTCACAGAGACAGCTAGATGCAAAGGAGTTCTGAAACAACCAGGATCACAGGAGGGCAGTATCCAATCAGAAACATCAAGGGCAGTTAGCACTAGAGATAGCCTGATGGCAAGAGGCAAGCATAAGAACATAAGCAACAGAAAGCAAACTTACTTGTAATCATTAGAACCCAGTGGTCCTATCATAGCAAGGCCTGGATACACAATCACAAGAGAAAAGCAAGATACAGATCGAAAATCACATCTCATGATAACAATAGAAGACTTAAAGAAGGACATAAATACTCCTTAAAATAATTACAGGAGAGCATAGGTAAATAGGAAGAAACCCTTAAAAAGAAAACACAAAAATCCCTTAAAGAATTATAGGAAAACACTACCAAACAGGAGAAGGAATTGAACAAGACCATCCAGGATTTAAAAATAAAATAAAAACAATGAGGAAAACACAAAGGGAGATAATCCTGGAGATAGAAAACCTAGGAAAGAGATCAGGAGACATGGATTTATGCATCACCAACAGAATACAAGAGATAGAATAGAGAATCACAGGTGCAGAAGGTACCATAGAAAATAAATTGACACACTTTCAAAGAATAGGGAAAAAGCAGAAAGCTCCTAACCCAACATACCCAGGAAATCCAGGGCACAAAGAGAAGATAAAAGCAAAGGGTAATAGGTATAAAAGAGAGTGAAAATTCCCATCTTAAAGGGCCAGTAAATATCTCCAACAAAATTAAACACGAAAACGTCCCTAACTTAAAGATGGAGATGCCCATGAACATACAAGAAGCTTACAGCACTCCAAATAGAATTGAAAAGAAAATAAATTTCTACTATCAAATAATATTCAAAACACCAAATGCACAAAAAATGGAAGAATATTAAAAGCACTAAGGAAAAAAGGCCGAGTGACATACAAAGACAGATCTATCATAATTACACCAGACTTCTGATCAGAGACCATAAAAGCCACATGATCCTGGGCAAATGTTATACAGACCCTACAAGAGCACAAATACTTGCCCAGGCTACTATACCCAGCAAAATTCTCGATTATCATAAATAGAGAAAACAAGATATTCCAGGACAATACCAAATTTACAGAATATCTTTCCACAAATCTATCACTACAAAGGATAGTTGAAGAAAAACTCCTACACAAGGAGGGAAACTACACACTAGATAAAGCAAGAAAGTAATCTTCTTTTAAAAAACCAAAAGGAAGATAGGCACACAAGCATAATTCCACCTCTAACAACAAAAATAACTGGAAGTAACAATCATTTTTCCTTAATATCTCTTAACATCATTGTACACAGTTCTCCAGTAAAATGACACAGACTAACAGGCTGGATGTGTAATCAGAAGCCAGCATGTTGCTTCATACAGTAAACACACAAAGACAAAGTCAGATACTACCACAGAGTAAAAGATTGGAATAAAATTTCCAAGCAAATGGTCCCAAGAAACTAACTGGAGTAGCCATTCTAATGTTCAATAAAATTGATTTTCAATCAAAAGTTATTGAAAAAGATAAGGAAGGAAATTTCATAATTGTCAAAGTAAAAGTCTCCCAAGATAAACTTTCAATTCAGAACATCTGCACACCAAATGCAAGGGCACCCATATACATAAAAGATACTTTACTGAAGCTCAAAGCACACATTGCAATTCACACAATAATAATGGGAGACTTCAAAACCACTCTCATCACAGGACAGATCATGGAAAGAGAAATTAAACAGAAACACAGTGATACTAACAGAAGTTATGAACCAAATGGATTTAAAAGATATCTATAGAACATTTCATCCTAAAACAAAATAATATGCCTTCTTCTCAGCATCTCATGGTACCTTCTCTAAAATTGACCATATAATTGGTCACCAACAAAGCCACAACAGATAAAAAAAAATTGAAATAATCCCATTCATCCTAACATATCATCAGAAACTAAGGCTGGTCTTCAATAACAACATAAATAACAGAAATCTCACATACACATGGAAGCTGCACAATGCTCTACTGAATGATAACTTGATAAAGGAAGAAATAAAGAAAGAAACTAAATACATTAGAGTTTAGTGAAAATGAAGGCTCATATTATCTAACTTACATGACACAATGAAATCAGTGCTAAGAGGAAATCTCACTGCTCTAGGTGCCTCCAAATGAAACTGGACAGAGTACACACTAGCAGTTTTACAGCACACCTGAAAGCTCTATAATAAAAGAAGCAAATACACCCAGGAAAGTATATGGCATGAAATAATCAAACACAGGGCTGAAATCAACTAAGTAGAAAATAAATGAACTATACAAAGAATCAACAAAACCAAAAGCTGGTTCTTTCATAAAATCAACAAAATAGATAAACCCCTTGCCAGACTAACCACAGAGCACAGAGACAATATCCAAATTAATAAAATCAGAACAGAAAAGGGAGACATAACAAAAAATGAAGAAATTTTTAAAAATTTAGTTCCTCCTACAAAAAAGCCTATACACAAAAGCTTTGAAAAATCTGGATGAAATGGACAGTTTTCTAGACAGATAACAGTTACCAAAGTTAAATCAGAATCAGATAAATCATCTAAACTGATCCATGACCCCTAAAGAAATAGAAACAATCACTAAACATCTTTTAATCAAAAAAGAAGCAAAAAATAAAGAAAAGAAAAAAAGAAAAAGAAAATGAAAGAGAAAAAAAGAATAGCCCAGGACCAGTTGAGTTTAGTGAAGAATTCTATCAGACCTTCAAAGAAGATCTAATAGCACTACTCTTAAAACTGTTCTGCAAAATAGAAACAAAAGGAACACTAATTAATTTGTTCTATGAAGCAACAATTGTGCTTATATCTAAACCACACAAGGACCCAACAAAGAAAGAGAACTTCAGACTAATTTCCCTTATTAATATTGATTCAAAAATACCAATAAAATTCTCACAAATCGAATCCTAGAACACATCCGAACGATCATTCAACATGATCAAGTAGGCTTCACCTCAGGGATGCAAGGTTGGTTCAATATATGGAAATCCATCAACATAAAAGATTACATTAAAAAATTTAAAATGAAAAGAAAAACATGAACATTAATGAGATGCTGAAAAAGCATTTGTCAAAATTCAACATCCCTTCATGTTAAAAGTCACAGAAATATCTCAAATTTAACCCCCATTCTTAAACATAGTAAAAGCAATTTATAGCAAACAAGTAGCCAACATCAAACTAAATGGAGAGAAAACTGAAGCAATCCCATTAAAATCAGAAACTAGACGAGGTTGCCTATCTCTTCAATATAGTACTTGAAGATCTAGCTAGAGAAATTAGACAACAAAAGGAAGTCAAGGGGATACAAATTGGAAAGGAAGATCTCAAAATATCACTATTTGCAAATGATATGATAGTATAATTAACAGATCACAAAATTTCCACCAGAGAACCTCTAAAACTGATAAATAATTTCAGCAAAGTAGCTTGATATAAAATTAACTCAAACAAATCAGTATCCTTTGTATATTCAAAGGTTAAACTGGTTGAGAAAGACATTTGGGAAACAACACCCATCACAATAGTCACAAATAAGAGAAAGATCTGTATGACAAGAACTTCAAGTCTCTGGAGAACAAAATAGAAGATGATCTCAGAAGACAGAAAGGTCTCTCATACTCATGAATTGGCAGAATTAATATAGCAAAAACTGAAATATTGCCAAAAGCAATCTATGGATTTAAAGTAATCACCATCCAAATTCCAAATGAATTCTTCATAGAGTTAGAATGATCAAATCTCAAATTTATTTTGATTAACAAAAAACCCAGAATAACAAAAACTATTATCAAGAGTAGAAGAACTTCCGCGGCAATCACCATTCATGACCTCAAGCTGTATTACAGAGCAATTATGAATAAAAAGTGTGTGGTATTGGTACAGTGACAAGTAGGTAGATCAATGGAATGATCTGTAAAGCAAACAACACTGTCAATATGACAAAAGAGCAACCACCAGATTGGGAAAAGACCTTTATCAATCCTACATTTGATAGAGTGTTCATATCCAATATATACAAAGAATTCAAGAAGTTAGACTCCAGAATATCAAATAAACCCATTAAAAATGGGGTACAAAGCTAAACAAAGAATTCTCACCTGAGGAATATTACATGGTGCAGAAGCAAATAAAGAAATGTTCGCCATCCTTAGTCATCAGGGAAGTGCAAATAAAAACAACCTTCAGATTCTACCTCACACCAGACAAAATGGATAAAATAAAAAATCTCAGGTCATAGCAGATGCTGGACAGGATGTGGAGAAAGAGGAACACTCCTCCACTGTTGGTGGGATTAGCTGGTACAACTATTCTGAAAATCAGTCTGGTGGTTCCTCAGAAAATTGGACATAGTATTTCCTGGGGATCCAGCTATACCACTCCTGGACATATACCCAAAATTTTCGCCAACACATAAAACAATGCAACATGATCCACGATGTTTGTAACAGCCTTATATATAATAGCAAGAAGCTTGAAAGAAACCAGATGCCCTTCAACAGAAAAATGGATACAGATAATGCAGTGCATTTACTCAATGGAGTTATCTCAGTTATTAAAAACAATGAATTCATGGAGAAGAGGGCATGTTTGTGTTTTCTATGCATGATACTGAAGGAGCATTGTGGCTGCCAGAGCATTTGCTGAGACATGCTGATGCCAGGAAAAAGAATGATGCTGACATGTGAGCTTGCTGTGTGCCCTGACAATGGGTACAGGGAAGCTGATTGGACATATATTTCAGATCAACCATTGCTTATCTACACCACTGATGGGACAAGCTGCCATGCCTCAAGTTTTTAGATATTGTAGAACAGAGAATCAAAAAGAGAAATTATAATGACTCTTGTATTTTTCTTAAGTGTGACCAGTTATTCTGACTCAATCATGTACTGGTCTAGAAACCAATCCAATATTGGAAGTAACAGTCTTCACTTAGAAGTCTGGTTCTAGACATTTTCAGAGACATATTTGGAAGTTAGCTGCAGTTCTTTATGATGTTATATTAGCAAGAGATAACGTTGGGGCATGATCTGGATTTCAAACAGGGGTTAATACATGTATTAAGGCTCTTTCAATTTTCAAGTTAAAATTAATTTTGTTTCTTCTACAGTATTTAATGAAACTTGCATTGATGGTACATTTTCTAATTGTGTTAGTGTGTTGAAACATGGCCTGTCAGTTATGGAGGTCTATCAACCAGCTTTTGTTTTATTCCCTTGAGTATCACAGAACCTTGGTGTTCTGAAAAGAGGCTTGCAAATACTGGAAGAAGTGAGTCAGTCTTTAAGCAGAAGCAAGATGGCAGTGGGCTTGATTATTGCTGGTATAACAGCTTTAATTACATTAATACCTAACACAATTGTTTCTACAATTGCTTTGACACAAGAAGTTAAGACAGCTACTTTTGTTAATCATGTAACAAAAAATGTTACTAATATGTTGAATATACAAGGGGATTTAGGTAGGCATTTGAGAGAACGGATTGATCCTCTTTATTCTATTCAAATTTTGGAAGGGTGTTCAGAGTTTAAGAGTAAGGAGCCATCTCGAGTGTCATACCAAATATAGTTGGAGTCATTTTATTTCTAATATTTACTATGATGGTCATTGTAATTAGGAGAATGTTTAAAGACACTTGCAGTGTATTTGGCATAATTCTAACAACTCTCTGGATGCTTTAACTTTGCATTGTGAGCTTATGACTTTAAAGAATGCTGCTCTGCTGAACATTGATTCAGCAGATACTGCTGATAAAATTACCCATTGCCTGAGGTCAGTATTTCTATTTTCGTTAAGCTTCAAGAATGGCATATATATCTTGAACATGTTAGCCCTTTTTGTTCTGGGAATAATTTTATTCCTGCCCATCATGTTAAAGCATGTCTTTAACAACATCAACATGTTGGCAGCCAAAGTACATGGCTTTAACCTGAAAATGGACCCCCAGAGAGAGTTATTAAATTAACAGGCTGGGATGAGTAAGATTTTACACAAGGCCTTAAAAACCTAAGACAGAAGTGCATTCCTTTTGAAAATGGATATTCCATGATGAGCATGGAAGGAATTCTTGGCAGAATGACCTAGACAGTCTCAGTTTTATTTATGAAATAAAAAATGGGGAGAGACAGAGAGCTTTTGAGTTTGATTGTCAAAAATCTGACATTGGCCTAGGAAAGGAAATGGGCTACTTACTTGGCAGAAAAATGGCATTGGCCAAGGTCAAGAAAGTAGGCTTCATGCAGGAATCTGACATTAGGCTAGAACAAAGAAGGAAGTTACTTCAGGCAGGAATCTAAACATCAGGCTAGAAATCAGAAGTAAGCTTCAGACGTGAAAATGATTTTGGATAGGGCAGGGAAGTTGGCCCAGATATTTTGGTCATCCTGATGAGCCCTTAGAAACAGTGATGATGGGAGTATTCAAGGAATTTTGTTTATTGCCTTGCTTGTTCTTTGACCATTTGTGTTTATTTTCTTGCTTGTTCCTTGACTATTTGCATCTATTGTATTACTAGTTCCTCAAGCTAGAACTGACCTTAATACCTGAATGCAATTAAAATTGTATAAAAGCAAAAAGGAGAAAGGGGGATGGGATAAGGGAGGTTTAGGGAAGGGAAATGAGGAAACCGGATGGCATAAAAATGTAAATGAATAAAATTTGCAATAAAAATAAAAGAAAAAAACGATATATTTATGAAATTCTTCGGCAAATGGATGGAACTTGAAAATATTATCCTGGGTGAGATAACCTAGTCACAGAAGTACACACATGCTATACACTCACTGATAAGTGGATATTTTCTCAAATGTTGTAATACCCAAAATACAATTCACAGACCACATGAAGCTCAAGAAGAAGGAAGACCAAAGTGTTGGTGCTTCTATACGTCTTAGAAAGGGGGACAAAATTACTCATGGTACCAAACATTCAGAAAAAATATGGAGCAGAGTCTGAAGGAAAGGCCATCCGAAGACTGTTTATCTGGGGATTTATCCCATATACAGTTACCATATCCAAACAGTGTTGTGGATGCCAAGAAGTGCATTACTCACAGGAAAGTAATACATCTGTCTCCTGAGAGGCTCTGCCCAAGCCTGACAAATACAGAGGCAGATGCTTGCACCCAACAATTGGCCTGAGCTCAGGGTCCCCAATGGAGTAGTTAGAGAAAGAACTGAAGAAAGCAGGAGTTTGCAACCCCATAGAAAGAACAATAATATCAACCAACCAGATCCCACAGAGTTCCCAGGGACTAAACCACTAACCATAAACCAAGGAGTACACATGTAGGGGGACCCAGGGCTCCAGATGCATATGTAGCAGAGGATGGCCTTGTCAGGCATCAGTAGGAGGAGTGGTCCTTGGTCTTTTGAAGGCTTGATGCCCCAGTGTAGGGGAATTCATGGGCAGGGAAGCTGGAGTTAGTGTGTGTGAGAAAACCCTCATAGAAACACGGGCAGGTGAACAGGATAGGGAGATTCAAGAAGGAACCGGGGAAGGGGATAACATTTAAAATACAAATAAAGAACATATTCAAAACAGAAAATTTTTGAAAAGGTGAGAAAAATGTGTATATATAAATGTATCAAAAATATACCTACAATTTCTTTGCTACACTAGTCAATAAATACTTTTCACAGTTCTTTCATGTATCAGATTGGAACAATTTTTATTTATTTTTAAATCATTATTTTCATTATGGTCTCCAAGGATGAGTCTTAGGAGGTGTTTGTTGTTTCAATTTGGGGAAATCTTCAGAATCATCATTTTGGGAATTTGGCGTGGGTTTTGCATTATGAGAGGCATCTTTTTTTCCAGCACTCTTAGGTGATTCCATGGTTATCTTGTATAGGCAGGTGTTCTTAAGACTCTCTAGTTGAGGGTCATAGTTTGTGATAGGTGAAAGATAATACTTCTCAAGATCAAGGATATGGTCAATTGCTTCCTGAACATTGTCAAGGAGTCCAATCACAGTGATATTAGTGTTCCAGGATCCTTTTGGTGGTAACCAGATGTCTACTTGGAATTGTTCATTAATTTTATTGACTAATTTTCCACCAACTCCAAAAATATTGTCACGTACCTGGTGGTTTATTGGGATTTCCTTAGAAACTGTTTTTTCTATCTTATGTAACATTCTCATTATTGCATCTTTAGCAGATAAAGTATTCCTTTTATAGCCAGTAATTGTGATTTGGTTTTGTATCTCACGGTTTGCTTTCTTTGGAAATTGTATACTAACATCATGGTCTTTGCAAATCTGAGCAATAAATAATCCCTTATGACCCGTAATCATGGAGTGGTATTTTGCATCTAGAGTAAACATTAGCTTAAAGTTTCTTAATGCTCGCTCTTCTATTTCTGTTTGTAAATCATTAATTTGCTTCTCTAATTTAATCTTGGCTTGCTTAACCTTTGCAGAAAGACCCATTATGTATATAATATCAAAATTGTCTCCATGTTGTGACATCTGTGTATGAACATCAAATTCACTCATTATCTTCTTTATCCCACTTCCGTTGTGACCAATGATGTAAGGGTGTAGGTGAGAGGGCACCTGGACTTCAGCAGTGAAAGGGATTAGATACTCAAGAGCTTTCATGGCTACTTTGCAGTTTTCCAGTGGACCTGAAATAAGTATGGTTTTATTTTTGCTTTGGTTACTAAAAGCAAGTTCTTTAGTGCTTTTTCCCCACTTTTCTTTCTCAGTTTCCTGAGCCACTGGATGCACATACATAGTTGACTTTACTTTGTCTGGAAATGCAAGTTGAACTTTGAAATCTCTAGCAATTTGCTGAACTTTGGAAAACAGTGGTCCCATGAAAAATGTATAGAACTTTTCAGGAATAACATACTGTGTTGTCACATGGGATCCCAAAGGCTCAAAAATCTGTTGGATGTGTTTCTTTGCTGCTTCAACACAAGCCTTTTCTCCTTTCATTGTAACTCTAATGCTCTGTTTTCCTTCATAGGTGAAGTTAATAATCATACCAGCATAGACTTCAGTCATTTCTCGTATAAGCTGGTCCCTTCTCATAACAAAATAATGGTGAAACTTGCGATTTATCAGTATGCTGTCCTCCACTACATACTCTAAGTCTTTCAACAAAAGGTCTAATACCTTTTGTACTTCTTTAACAGCTTCCTCTTTCCCTATGATCGTTACCAAATCTTGATTCTTATTTTTAAGAGTAGGGAAAACAGCACGTGCCCCAAGTTTTACACATGTTTCGGGAAGATTGCCACCATTCTTATTCTTGAGAAACTGATGATATTTTGACTTGACAGGGACAGCTATAGAATAATTCTTCGCTTTCTCTTCTTCCAGTAGTTGAAGAAACTTTTTCTTTACCTTTTCAATATTTTCTGAAGGGCCCCTAATAACAACTTTTTGAAGATTTGATTTTCTTTTTGAAAAATAAATACTGAATCTTCCACATTCTTCCATCATTGTGTCAATCAAATGCTTCTTTGGACTGATAAGTGATCTATATAAACTAGAAGGAATAGAAAATTCAACTTCTATAGTTTTGATTGCAGCTTTTTGCATTGTAAGAAACCAACTTCGAGCTAACTCACAATTTTCTGGTTTTCTGGTACCTTTATCTTTCTCCAAATCCAAATTTGATAGAAAGTTATCATTCATGTTTGAATTTAAGTGCGTAGCATGAGGCTCCATCTGTGAACACCTGTTTGGGTGTACAATGCAAGTTTTGTTCGATGTCATTGCTGAATTTCAAATAATTATAATCCAGAGGTATTGCAGAAAAAATTTTAGTAGCCAATCGTGAAACCTCCTGTAGTTGCCTTTTTGCATAGTATTCTAAGAAAAAAATAAACACTTTAAATATATAATTGTTCCTAAAATAATCTATAGATTTGAGATAACAAAATTATATTGTTATACTGTACCAATTAAGCAACAAATACATTTTTTATCTACTGATCTATTCTTATTTGAAAAAGGTGCTCTCAAAATGCGAAGACTGTGAGGAAGCAGATAGCTTTTTACCAAAAAGTACATCATCTTTTAAATATTCTTTGATAGACATAAAATGACATTTATTTTTCAAAATACTGAATTTTCATTCATTTTGTAGTTTCAGATATTTATTGGAAATCACATGTGAAAAATCTGTAATTACCTAGTTGCTTTTTAATTGCAAAATAGAAAGCAGAGCTTATAGGATCAAATGTGCATTCATAGCATCTGTCTTTCTCCAAATAGACTTTGTGTTGGGGAAGTCAGACAACAGTAGTAATCAATGTCAATGAACGGGTAATTTTAATAATAACAATGAGATGGTTAATTACCTACTTCTAAGTAATTTCAAGAGCTAATTGGTTGCAAATCAATTTCCTAATTGTACCAAAATATAATCCTCATCAATAAATTCATCCATAGGTGAAAATCAGATTACATCTTCAGTGTGTCAGTGTCAGTCTAGTCCTTCAAATACCAAGCAGTACTTTTTATCTGAAATGAAAATGGACGCTGTATTTACCAGGATCTGCATTTTTAACAGTTTAATTGAGGAATAACTTAGAAAATTCACACATTTCATATCTGCAGTCCATAGATAATAATAAATTCAAAATTCTGGACAGATATTATAACTCAAGATTATAATATTTCCATATCTAACAAATGTGACCATCATTCACAGGTAACCTCCATTTCTTCCATCACATCTAGACAACATAATTTTAATTTTTATCTTTATGGTTGTCTTACCTAAGAATTCATAAAAATAGTATGTCATATAGTCTGTTGAATTTTAAGTCATTACTTTCTTATCATTTTGAGGTTTACCCACATTAAAGAATAAAATACATTATTTTCTGTTATTGAATAAGATCTTTC
>NW_021604563.1:6803712-6844909 GCF_004785775.1 Grammomys surdaster
TATATATATATATATATATATATATATATATATATATATGTATAACCTAAACTTACATCAAAGAATAATTTTGTCATGTAAAATACTTGAGGAAAAACTCTTAGGTATTTACTATTCATTTAAGTAATATATATGAACAGGATGAAGAAAGATGACCTCAAGTGCTTTACTATTATTAACAAGACATTCCATCTCAGAGAGCAAACATTTTGCAATTCTGAAAATGGTTAATTATAGGTACATTGTAGTTTTATGAAGGGCTATCCAACCCAAACTGAAAAATATATTTTAATTTTTTTAAAAAACATAACTATATTTGAACCATTCAAACATAAATTATTATTGTTTGTCTTAAAATTCCTTTATGAATAATTTTAGATTATAACAAGATATATTTTAAATGATGTTTGATGTCCTTGTCTAACTTACCTTCTTTTTAGTTCAGTTTAAAAAATATATTTGTTGATAGATTTATGAAAGTACAATCTTACCTTTCAAACTTTCAGAATAATTGGAGAAGACAGCTTCATGGAATTGCTGATTTGTCTCAATATGAAGTGAAAGATGAAAATAAAATGGTAATCTTCCAGTACCTGAAACATAGGATGTCAGAATTATTTTGTTATAATGCCATGTACATTCTTCACATTAAACAACCACCATTAATAGGTATAGATTTACACACACACACACATACACACACACACACACACACACACACACACACACACACAAAGAGAGAGAGAGAGAGAGAGAGAGAGAGGTAGATGGGTAGTAGATAGAGACAGATTGTGATATAGAAAAAGGCCTCTATCCCAAGTAACATTGAAAATACACATTAAATTTAGATGCAAATCTGTTGCCACAATCATATTACCATAAAGATATAAAAATATAGCCTTTGACTTTGATCTGCTAGAAGTAAAAAAGTCACATGTGATATATAGCATTCTTAGATAATATCAGAAGGTAAAATTTTACAGTATGCTTTAAGTAGAAACTAATGTGCATTTCTTCCTCTTTAAAACTTACTTGCATTGTTTAATAAATGGTTTATCTCTTTTCAAATTTATTACCATTTTCAAAACCTCACTCAGCTTTAATTTATATACCTGAAAGATAACAGAAGCTAGTCTTTCAATAATATTATTTGGCACTAAGAGTGAAGTACAGTCACACCTAAACTCCTGAAAAATATTATCAGATCTTTCCTAACACTGTAATCTAACAAAAATGGCCTATATCAAAAGTTAAATATCTATTGGGAGTTTTAAATACTGACTTAACATAAATGTTGTTACCTCTAAAGGAATATGACCAATCAAATAAGCTTAATATTTTACAACAAATATATTGGTCTTTATAAATACAAAGACTTCACTGCAGTGTGTGTGTGTGTGTGTGTGTGTGTGTGTGTGTGTGTGTGATGGTTATGTTGATATTTTTCATGTAAATGATCAATTATCAAGTATGATCAGGCTTTTTATGAAGCACAATACACTTTGTTCCATAATTCTTACGTTGTAATCTTCATACATTTACATGATTGAAATTTTAGGTTTGTCTTTATATATTAATATGATACTAGCATCTTCTTCAAGCTATCTGTCTAACTCTATTCTAAACCAATTTTTCTATTTTTGGTTGTGAATTTCCCTTCATTATGTAAGAGGGATAAATGCTTAACAGTCTAATATTAATTGGGTAGGTTTCATATTTCATGAAAAACAGCTACTCAAATTTACAAAAAATGTACTAATTATACTTACACATGAGTTGTAAGGAAAATTGACATTAAATTTCAATTAACTTTATGATAGAATATAAAAATCTAGCCAGAAGTTGACTATGCTCATGTGATGTTAGCCCATGCTAGATTTAAGGAACAACATATTCCAAATGTATACAGAAGCTGAGTAACTGTATTTAAATGTTAATGTTCAAGTATTAACATATAGAAATATATAGATGACAATTTAATTTATAGTCTAATAAAAATAATAATACTAATAGTGATAATGAAAATAATATCTACAAGCCTAGTACTTATACATATAGATGTATGACCAGGGTAGAGAATAAAATGTAAATAATCACCTAAGACAATTACAATCACCAGAACAAACAAAAATATAGACTAAGAATAGCATATAGGTGTACCTATAACATATATAAATATTAAGAATGAAGGTTTAAATAATTTGCTTGTAATGAATAATCTATAAGGCTGACCTACTTGTTTCAGTTTTATAACAAATATTTAGGATAGTAATTTTGAATTTTGGCAAAATAAGATTCATCTTGAAAAAGAAATCTAACTAGACAAGTGTTCTTAGTACTTGGATAACCCTAAGTATAGCAGTATACAAGTGTTATATACCTGCTCATAGATAAGGAAAATGAAATTAATTACAAAGAAAAAGAAATATAGACATATTATAGAATAATATAATTACAGAGTAAAATATTAAAAATAAAGAATATCATTTACGTATTAAAAGAATTTAAAAGATTACTAAAAATGCATCATGGAAACTAGACTATTAAAACAATCCAAAAAGCTAAACAAACAATTAAAAACAAGCAAAATATCTACAACTGATGATATAAATGAAGCAATATTATGTAATATATCAGAATAATGAAAAATGAATAAATCATTTGCCATATACTATATTAGGAAAGTCAAGTTTCATCTTTGGGTATTAGAAGCAGCTTCATCAGCCAAGATGAGAAAGGTTCCTTGAAACTATATATGTACTTTTATAAACAGAGTTATGCATGATATATGTGCTTTGTTGTTGCTTTTAATAGATAATAGTATGATACTTTTGAGTTTTAAAGTATACTTATTGTTTTAACTCTCTCCCACTATCTTCTGAATTTATTTCCCTCCTTTTTCCCCAATGAGACTCCCCTTTTCCAATTTAATCTAACCAAAACCCTGATGATAATGAGAAGCGATCTTTTGAATAGTTGACATGAGTGTCACAAAACCATGCAAATTTTTCATGTTTCTTTGCTTATTCAAAAGAAGACTTAACAAGCTAAATCCCTGTTATTGTTGGTCAGTGACAAGGATCAGAAGCCCCTGAGCTGAAAGTGACCAGAAAGCCCAATCCTTGAGAACTACCTTCCACAGTACTAAATGGCAACCTGAAAAATTCCAAAGGAGAAAGATAAACCACAACCCTACTCAGATATGTTGTCTATGATCCACATCAACTAATAGTGTTTCAGCATAACCTGAAGGGTGCAGTTGTGGCATGTACAACTTAGGGGTAACTAACAGCTCTCTCATTGAATTTAAGACTCACTCAAAGGAGATTACAATCCTCAAAACCTAGATAATTACTCACTATTATTGTAGTCATGATTATTGGAAAAGAATCTATAGCCTTTAGTTTACTAAACCAACACAATTTCTTACAAAACCCCATATATGTTTGTCTTTGAAGTCTCAGATATGTACAGATTTCACCCCTTACTAAGAAGACTGTTTTCCATAGAAACCATTAAAGAAAAGTACAACTAATCAAAGAGCAGAGTTCTGAAGCCCAGTTCCAAAAAATACATTTAACCTAATGCTCTCTGAGCATTGCAGAAGAGGGAGCAGGCAGATTTTAAGAGTCAGGAGACAAGGGAATTTTCTTTGAGAGTGACAGAAACTACTATTATTAATATAAGCAGCTATACCTGTAAAATGTCACCAACACGACTCTTCAAATGGGAGCCTGACAAGGGCAGCATCAATTGAGATGTGAATGTGGATAGAGGAAATCTACAAGGGCTCAACTCTACACAAAGAAGTATAGGAAACTGGAATTATGGGAACAGGAGAGCTGACCATCTCAAATGAAGTCACAGTTGGTTGTCCACTGCAAAAAGATGGTCCCTGAAAACATCTGTATAGGTGTCATTATACAGACTAATAGGTGATATTCTGGAGATTTTACATATATATATATATATATGTGTGTGTGTGTGTGTGTGTGTGTGTGTGTGTGTGTATATATATGTATATATATACACATATATATATATATATGTGTGTGTGTGTGTGTGTGTGTGTATGAAGTATTAGTGAAACAAAATAAGAAGCCCTGAATTTAGAAGAGAGAGGGAGGAGTATAAGAAAAGGAAGGAGAGATGTAAGGAACTGGAGAAATGTTATTAAATTGTAACCTAAAAACAAAGAATAGTGAAAGTTCAAGGGTAAACTAAGAAATACAAAATATCCAGAAAATGTAAATTTTATGTGTTAAACAATGAAACATCTGACAGATTTGAATTTCTATGCATATGAATGCTGTCAGGAAAATACAGAATCCTGAAGAATCTGATTTTACAATCTAAAAGCTGTAAAGTATGACATATTTAGTAAAAGTTTATCTTCTATTAAAATTGAATATAAAATGAACTTATAATAAGCTTATAAATATAAAAATTGTGAATCAAAAACATGAAAATTAAAATATTAAATTTATATTTTGTATAATAAAAATAATAATTTCAATTATGAGAATATTAAATTATTAAGTACACATGAAGTATATTTTAAAATGAACCATTAGGAACTAGATTAACTCACAATATTTTATAACTGAAAATATGTCAAATATAAAATATGAATATATAAAAATCAATATTATATATAATCAGAAAGAATTTTAAGACAAAAAAATTTACTGCTCTAAAACTTTAAAATAAATGGAAATTTAAAGAAAAATTGAAGTTTCATATTTGTCTGAGATTGTAATGCAAGTCTGATTAAAAAATATGTACTTGTATTAAAATTAAAATTTTGAGAGATTTTGACTTCATAGTTTAAGAGAAAATCAATATGGCGCCAGTTCACAGTGTCATTATAGGAGATTTGATAGGAATGTAAGCCTTAACATGAACAGAAAACATTCCTGTATTGGCACAACTAGTTAAGAAATAAATCGGGATAAAGTGGTAAGGAAAGAAAATTTATAAAGAGTAAGATTACATTGCCATGTAAATAAGAGAGCATGTTCAAAATAAGACCAAAAATTACAGTGAAAATATATGTATGAATACACTGAAGATAAGAACCAAATAATTATCTTAAATATATACATATATTATCTACTAGAACTTTTAAAAAAGTGAAAGAAAAGTTACTTTAGCCTAATAATCTAGTGAAAGCTAACAAAAATGTTACCTGAAAAGGATGAGCAGTCAGTGTGCCAACTTTGACCTTACTGAGAGTACAGGAAGGCTTCCATGACAACAGAATTGTGAAGAAAGCTTTCCTCATAATGAATAAGCCAGTCAAAATGGCCACAGACTTTCACTGCCAGAATGGACCTAGCCAATGTTGGCAAGATTTAATTGAGCAGCTGATAAAATATTAAGGAAAAAATACAAGACTATTAAGATATTAGAGCACTAAACTATCAAGGAATAGCATTACAAATAAATAATTTTAATGGGGTAAAGAAAGAGTGCCATGTGTATGTGACAGTCTGCTAAAAGCAACAACAGCAACAAAAAATATGATTACACTTAAAATAGAATGAAAATCTTGGACAGAATAAATCAATTGGAAAATTACAACACTGTATGTTTGGATAGCAGTAAGGAAAAGATAAGAACTTATATATTGGTACTGTATAATCGAAACTCAAAAAGTCATAGATAATGCTAATAAATCTCATAAAATCCATAAAGTAGTAAAAATTATCTAATTCAACTTTTAAACACTCTAGGTTTTCAGATAGTAAAGAACAAATTATACTTAAAGTCATAACATCAGTACTTTAGAGAATACAATAAAAGTTAACTAGAACATGTGACAGTCTGCTAGAAAGAAAGACTGCTATATTTATACTGCAAAAATCTGAAGATACCAATCAAAGAATAATCAACCTTATCTCAGAATGTCCAAAATTCATTCAGAAAGGAGGATAAATATCTTAAATAAAGAAAAAAAGAATTTAAAATTACAATATAATGAAATTAGGTACTTTTGAGAGGCTACATCAAAATGCATCCTCTCATTTACTTTCAGTTGAAAAACAGCATAAATTCAAATAAAGCTTATTAGAGAATATTAAACAATACTTCAATACTAATAAGAAAATAAAGATTTTGCTACACAGACATACTATGTGGAAACTTCGTTAATGAAGGGGGAAATTAAACACTCCTGGTAGTGAAAATCTACATGTCTGTACAATTATATTACCTTTCAACACTGTACACATACAGATACTAGAGCTTGGAAATATTAAGACATTTTCATCCTTAAGATGAGAAAATAAAACAAGAAAAATGCTAAAGCTCAAGGATCTGAATTTGCATAGTTAACTAGAAATGGATATTTAAGGCTTATACTGCAAAAGGAAATGTAGGTCGATGGCAACACTGTTGACTCTTATGGTGAAGAACCTCATCTTAAAAAATAAAAAGAATGAAATTTGACCTTCGAAAGAAATAGATAAAAATGCATAAAATACTAAGGCAAATGACAAGAGGATGAAGAACAATGAGAATGAGAAAACACTCATTCACTGTTGGTGGGATTACAAATTGTTACAGTCCCTATGGGAATGAGGATGGTATTCTCAAAAACCTGAAACCATATGAAACTGCTATACTCTCTTTAATGTGTACTTAAACGACTTAATATCATACTCCTTCAGCTGTAAAGAAAAAAAAACCAACCTTTAGTAAATGAGTTTCCTAAACCTACAACCATATAAACTCCCCTTAATTCTCTGACAAGACAAAGGCAAGGTTATAATTTATGCAGCAGCCGAGTTGAATTACTGGAGCTCACCCTTAGGCAAAGCATCAGTTAAACACCCAATACAATAACCTTACTCAGTAAGTGTTGAGGACCCCAGTACATCCACACTTGGCATAGCCCAGGTAGCACAGATTGCTCAATAAAGTTATATCTGTTTGTAAAATTTTCATTCATACTTACCTATGAATTGGAATCACCTGCACAGCCTGATCATATTTATATATTCATATATATCAATCTTCCAGTCCTACATTAATGTTCTCCAATAAGAATTACCTAGCTATGAAATGGAAAAGGTAGGAGGAGAGGCCATGGGATGGTACACGGAGAGGAGGAAGTACTGCATTCTTGATGTAAAGCAAATAAATACATTAATTGTTTAATGGGAAAAAAAAGAAAAATTACCTAGATGAACTGTAGGGAACAGACCTTAAAAGAGCAATCACAAAATATACAAGGAATTCAAAGACTTTAAAGAAGACATCAGCAAACACCTCAATATGCTTAGACTAACCATTCATGCTTGAGTGACTTGTCAAAAACACATAGAGCTGACTAACATGTCTAAGACAATCCAAGATTTCAAAACTTAATTAACAAAAATAGAAATATTTGAGAGAATTCAAGCTGAAAGATAGAATTTAAAAACGTAATAACTCAATTAGAAAACTTGGGGTTTGAAAGGTTTATAAGTATAATGGATCAAGTAGAAATCAAAATATCAGTTCTTGAAGATAAAAAATAGAGAAACTAGAATACAAGCAAAGTAAGGAAATACTCATATAGACCTTGTAAGTGCATATAAGTTCAAATAGACAGAATCAGATTTAAAAACCTCCATATAACATACTATAATTAAAATACTAATTGGTAAGAACAAAGAGAATGTACTGAAATCTACAGGAGAAATAACATCACACATAAAGGAAAATCCAGCAGAACAACAGCTAATTTCTTGATGAAAACTGAAATCCAGAAGATGTTTCCAGGCTAATAAATTAGCCTCCACCAAGCAACCCTAAAGAAAATATTGCAAGGCTTACTTATACTGGAGGGGATAAACATAACAGACAGACTATAGTTAGGGAACAAACCCTGGACTGTGGAGGTGGCTCAGAGGTTAAGAGCACTTACTCCTCTACCAGAGTTCCTGAGTTCAATTCACAGAAACCATATGGTGGCTCACAACCATCTGTAATGGGAACCAAATACTCTCTTCAGGTGTATCTGAAAATAGATACAGTATACTCACATATATAAAATAAATTAATCCTCAAAACATTCTGGACTGTGTAGCACATGCCTTTAGTCCAAGAACTCAGGAGACAGATGCAGGTGAATCTCTGTTAGATAGAGGTCGATCTGGCCTGCAGAGGGAGTTCCAGGATGGCCAGAGGTAAACAAAGAAACCGTATCTCGAAAAAAAGTATATATAAGAAAAAATACATTTATTTCTGAAATACAAAATAAGAGTAAGAACAAAAGCAGGAAACAACAACAAATAGTAATAAACTTACCCCTCAGAATAACTTTAAGCATTAATAACTACAACCTGCCAATAAGATGACACAGGTTATTTGAATGCATAATAAAATCACATTTTTCCGTTGTCTATGAGAAGCTATCCTTACCTGTAAATATGAGAACAACTTTAAATATGGAATAAAATATTCCAAACAAATGGGACCATTTCACATACATGTTAATCACTTAAATACTCAAACCATAAATACATACATGGAATAAAATTAAATTTTAAGAAGAAATGAAACTTGGAAGAGAAATTAGTAACAAAATTTCAAAAAATCTAAAAGCCAGTTCTTTGTAAACGTATGAGATCAGAGACAATTGGTCCAACTAACCAAATGGAACAAAGAAAGGAGGATTCAAATTTACAGCATCAGACATGAACAGGGAAACATTACAACAGCACGGACATTCAGAATACTTTATTATATTGAAAAACATATACACCAGTAAGTTAAAAGTATAAGAAAGGTCAATGAATTTGTAGATTCACATAAACCACCAGTTAAACCAAGAAGAGATTTATAACTTAAAGAGATCCATAACAATTAAGATCAAAATAATTGTAAAATGGCTTCTGGTCAAAAAGAAACCCTCTTAAACCCATATTGTTTCATGGGAAATTTTTGCCTATTTAGATGTACAATTCTTACGTACCTCTTCAGGACCATGTCTGCCTCTATGCTACCATGTTTTCTACCATGACAATAATGAATTAAACATCTGAATTGTAAGCCAGCCCCAATTAAATGTTTTCCTTTATAAGAATTAACAGTAGTCATAATGTCTTTTCACAGCATTAGAAACTCTAGGACAGAAGTTGTTATCAAGGACTAGGGCATTGCTGTGTTAGGACTGACCATGTTTTTGGTTGGTGTGTACATTGGTACTGTGGATTATGAAACAAGTTGAATACTTTAAATAGGGCTTAATGGTTCATACTAATAAGAGAGAGAATGGATGTGGAAGAACCTTTCTATTAGGGTAGCTGTTCTACATAACTGGATGTCTTTCTGAGCTCCATGTAAAATGGGAGACTCCCTTTCTCAGTGTTAATCCCTGTTTCCCCCTGTCTTTGTCTTCAGAGAGTCACTGAACACAAGCTTTGTCAGAAAAATGACCTCATAGAGAGAGAGAGCTCTCTTCAAGGCTGCAAACATGCTCTGCCTGCATGCTAATTTGGTTTTGTTCTATATCCAGTCAGTCCTTCCTGCTCCCTTTATGTCATGACCAATTAGCTCTTTCTACCCATACCCCTAAAAAAGCCTTTAGATACCCTATCCCTAAAAAGCGGACACATCTTGTGAAGCAGTCTCTGGAGGTCACTGAATCCATACTCATGGCTGGCCAAACCCTGCTCTCCTCCTCTGCCCCCTTTCTCCATGTAGGCTGGTGGCTGTCAGCCTCCAGTGAGAAACAGGCAAGGAGGGAGAAAAAGTCAGTGCTGCTGAGCAGGACTTGAAATGTTAGGACCCACAGAAAAGGTTTCAGAGGGGAAGAATATTAATAAGTGGCCTAGAGATTCTTCTTAAGATGTGTTGGTCAAGAATTTGGCTGCTTTTTGCCCTTGTCTGAAAAGTCTGTCTGAATCTAAATTGAGAGTTATCAATTAAAAGTTTTCGCTGAGGAGATTTCCAGACAGCCTCATATTGAATGTGTTGCTTGGCTATTAGTGGTCACCCTTAAGCAGATATAATGAAAGGCAGGAAGCTGAGCAAGCAAAAATACAAAATGTATACTCTGAGGAAATACATAGAGCACCAGGAAAAAGTTAAAAGAAAAGCCTGGCCCTAAATGGAATAAAGAGAATTGTTATATCAGGACAGGTCCCAACGCACTTAAGCTTCCAACTTGAGAAAATGAATTTTTTTTAAATGCTTTGTTCCCATATTTGCTCCCTTTAATCCCACACTCAGGAGGCAGAGGCTTTTGGTTTTCTGAATTCAAAGCAAGTTTGATCTATGGAGTGTACTGCAGGTCAGTCAGGGTTAGGCAATTAAGGAAAACAAACAAACAATTAAAAAAAAACTAAAACTGATTAAAACATATTTGAAAAAGAAGAGCATATTCCAGCTCCAGCAATCCGCAGAACTTGGGAGCTTTGGCTATAAATTTATGGATTTAAAGTCAAAGATAAAGGAAATAAATTATAGAATGTACCTCTATGACTAAGGAAAGCTGCTGATGCCAGGCATATGTCAGGAGTGTCCCTGCATGGACTTGTTGAGAAGCCGATGCATGAAGTTTTGAAGGTGTTGCCTGGATTGCCTTGGAGACCCTAAGATGTTGGAGACCCCAGAGTCATGGTGTACAATCTGACCAATACTGTTAACAGAGAGTGGAACCACTCTGAGAGAAAGATATATGTTGAAGTCAACAAAGATTAAAGGAGTTGGAGATCTGAAGAGTGCTTTGACATAGGACATGTTGACCCAGAACTTGGAGTTTATTAAGCTAGTTTTTGCTCCAGTATTTCTTCACAATGCTCCTTTTCCTTCCATTTAGAATTGTAATGCATATTCTCTGTCATTGTATGTAGAAAGTATGTTATCTGCTTTCTAACTTTGATTTTACAGGAGGTTATAATTAAGAGGTTGCCAGGAGTCTCAGAAAAAAAATAATCTCGGGATTTTTAAACAATGTTATTATTTTTTGTTTGTACATTTCTTTGTTTATCTTTTTGTTTAATTTTTATTAGATACTTTATTTTTTACATTTAAAATGTCATCCCCTTTCCCAGTTTCCCTTCCACAAACCCAAAATCTTATCCACCTCTCCTACTTGTATGAGGGCCCACTCCCATCCATCCACCCACTGCCTCCTTACTCCCCAGGGAATTCCCCTACACTGGGGGCACCAAACTTTTATAAGACCATTAAGTACAATAGTACACTTCCCTCCAATTTATACCAGAGAAGGCCATAGTCTGCTACATATTTAGCTGGAACATGGGTCCCTTCATATGAACTCTTTGGTTGGTCGTTTTGTCCCTGTTAGCTCTGGTGGGGTCTGGTTGATTGATATTATTGATGTTCCTATGGGGTTTCAAACCCTTTTCTTCACTACAATAATAAAAATATTCCACAATTCTTTATATTTCTAGAAACTTCAAGCTAACTGGTGAAACTGTGAATATAATAGAAACTAGAAAGGAAGGAAGAAGATAATAGATATCATAGTATTCTACTAATAATTATTATATTGACTACAGTCTTATTGAAATGAATACTTAATAGGTGTGATCCATGGATCCTAGCATTAATCTGGCATAATACAGTATAAAATTCCTAACAAATATGTGCCACAGTGACCATGACAGCTGATTTTTGAATTGCAAACCTAGTTTTCTGCATTATCATAGCTGACACATACATACATACATACATACATACATACACACACACACACACACACACAGACGTGTGTGTGTGTCTATATACATATATATATTCTTGCATTTTATTTCCATTCTTGTATTTTATGTGGATATAAAATATAAAAGCAGCTGCACAGAAGTTAACAAGACACAGGAGATTCTGCTACATTCAAAGCAAGAAGAAACTACTTTGGGTGATACCTTCTACTTTTCAAAAGTCTCACATCCTTCATAAGTATCGAAGTCATACAAACATACATTTTAAGAACTGATGTGTCTTTGTGTGTGTTTGTATGTGTGGTTTGTATTTGTGTTTGTATGTGTAACAAGTACCTTTGCCTAATGAGCCAACACACTGGCCCAAATTTTCAATCTTTTTAAATGAAGAAGTTTTACAATAATTTCCAAAATTGTGTATATCTTTAATGAACAGAAATTCTAGTAGTAGGGCCTTATGTTCATATTTGAAGATGATTATTTAGAGCTGACTAGATGCTTTGCTTTATTAAGGTCTCTCAGTTCTCTATCTTATCCCAGTCCTCACACAGATGTTCAAAACCTTTCAACATTTGAGTTTACAATTACTGATACGTATCAGAGCTATTCAAAGAACCAGTTATCTCACTGTGTGTGTCATTAGACCAATATAGATCTTGGCCTACACTGAAAAGAGGAGAAAAAAGTGACACAAAAGAAATGGTACTACAATAACAAAATAATATTTTTCATGGTTGGAATCAATATTAGTTTCTGTGTTCTGCTAGAAAATTATAATATAAAATGTCTATATTCCTGTGAGTTGAAGTTAAAATAAAATTGAAAGCCAAACACAGCAGGTAACCAAACAAACAAAAGCTAGAAAGTTTGCAATCAATATTTTCACAAACTTTTCCTTGGGTAGTCTATTAGTGTGAATACACACATGTATCATGTTTGATGTAATATACCGTGTGTGTGTGTGTGTGTGTGTGTGTGATTTTAAAATCAGAACTTTAAATAGTTTAATATTTCTTACACTTCATTCTTAACTAGAATCTAGTGGTCTTGGGATAAGGATGTAGCCTAGTGAAGCAATACTTGCCTAACATGTTTGAGGTTAAGTTTAATCCCCAGTTCTGGAGAAAATTATTCTTGAATCACCTGAAGAGTTTTCTCAAGACACTTTCAACATTTAATTTTGGAAGTCAGAAACAGGTTTTGGTGTTTGTATTTCTAAATAGTTTTCAGGCTTTGATTATCAAACCTAAGGAAAGATGGGCTTGGTAGTTCATATCTGAGGAGAGTTTTGAGCCTGGTGTATATAATGGCCAGGCAAGATTATATTATAGTGTCAAACCTTGTCTCAAACAATTAAAGAACAAATAACAGCAGTAGGAAAAAAATAATAAAGAACATACAACAAATATTCATTTTACAGCAACATTAGAGATGATTCCGGATTTAAGAAAAATAATGAATTGTGAAATGTTTAAGAAATGTACACAGAAGGGCAAATAGATCACAACATTTTAATAGAAAGGTTCACCCATATCTTTTTATTTCTTTTGAGAATAGTTTTTACATACCCCAGGGCAGCCCTGAACTCATTATATAGCCAAGGAAGAGAAGAGCTCTATGCTCAAGTGCATCAGTAGAACTTCCCTCTCACTGACTTTATCATGGAGAACACATCCTTACCTTAGGAATGGACTCTCAGATATCAACCAAGGATGTACAACAATAACTGCCAATAAGCCATTGGCCAATAGCTTCGATGTTTTGATTTTCATTTGTTTTTGCCACACATCACATAGCAAGATTTTGCTTTTGTAAGAATATGTCCCAAGGATTCCTTGAAGCAGCTAATCAGAGCTGAGCATGGACCATGGTGGTAGACTACTAAGAACAGACAATTAGAACTGATTTTAGGTCACGAGTTACCATGCTATCAACCAATCAGAACAGAGCACAGAGAAGAGCCACCTCCCTCATAAAACCATGAGGAAAACCTCAGTTTGACTAAAAATTATTATCAACCTGTAGTCCATGATTAGCATCTATCTTCGTACTGTAATCACTTTAACAAACCCACACCAATTGTTCAGAGTGTCAAAGGCTAGTCTTGGTGGGCAGCAAAAGAGAAGAGCTAGTGCCAGTAAGTTGATGATCTAAACTGGAATTCAACCTCACAGTTTTGAAGGTCTTGAAAAATTGTCAACTGCAGTACCCTAAAAACAGAACAGAACTGAGGTTTTGACTCCAGCTACCTTAAAGTTTGTGGAGTTGGCCTATCTGTGTCTGTCTATTCCCATATCCTTCTTGGTAAACAGGGTAAGTTCCTTCTGGATCTATATAATTTGATTTTTTTTACGTTTGCTTTAAAGTATATTATAAACAAAAGAAGAAAACCTAAGTTCTCAACCTTTAAAATGTAAAAAATAAAACATAAGATAACAATTTTATAGCATTGGGCTTAGCAATAATATCTTGACTATGAACCAATATCCAAGATTCAGAGTAAAAAGTATCTCTAGAGAGATACCAGTAGTTACAAGGTCAATGTATTTATTGACACAGAATTATACTTTAAAATGAGTAAAGTGCTAAATTTTATGTTACTTTATTTTATTGTAAAAGCCTTCAGTATTACATCCATGACAAGATGGTAGTCCCATCCTTTGCCTGCTCCCACATTGTATATGCAGTAATTTGAGGTTCATAGAAGTCCCCAGGTAGCCAACTCATGCCAAGATTCAGGGTTTTAAGTTGTCTGACTCCAACATTGTCTCAGTCTATTAGCTCCTAGAGCACATAAAGTGGTCATTTCTTCAAAACCATAACTGCAAAATCTGCAAGGTTCTGGGTAATAATAGAATATCCAAGAGGAGTCTCAGTGAGGGTCCAGTACATTGCTACAAGAGAAGCAAGAGGCCCTGAACCAGACCAATGTCTCATTTCCATGAACATTTCCAAGTAAAGCAACTTCAGCAAAGGGGTATACTGTGTGACACACAAGAGTTTCCAGTGCCACTACAGCAAATAAATATATGATGGAGAGTCAGAGAGACTCAGGATTTGAGCAGTGCATGTACTATACAATGGAGATGATACAGCTATGGCCTGTGTGACAGCAACCTTAAGTGAATAGAGCAGTAAATTGTTATCCAATAGGATCAGCATTATGGTATACACCAACTTGTAGCTTCTGTGGACTCAGGCGCTGAACCAGCTACCCTACCACACAGTCATCCTCACTCTGAACATTACTGGGATGTTCAAGATGAAGAATGATCCATTTACTGAATTGGACTTCCTTAAAAGACCTCAATGATCTATGCTTCTCTTGAAGGCTATTCTGGTCCTTGGCCCTTGATTCAGCATAGGACAGTGTTCATGCCCATGCAGCTACCAGAGACTGGGCAGAGGTCGTTGGCATGTGCTGATGCTGGAGCCCAAGTTAATGTTCTTACTCCATGCTATTATCAGAATCCATGTGGAAGCCTAGGATCTGTGCTCCAGCTGACTAGGAAGAACAAGGAAGGTACTCTTGCAGTATTATCATTGAGTGCTTATACACAGTTGAGAAAGCATGACATAAAAATCTTTTGTAACAGTTTCTACCTCTAGACACTCCCCTACTACCATCACCCAAAAGTGACAGCCTAGAGCAGAAGCCATCAAGCTGAACAAAAGAAAATAATTAAAAACAGAAAACTGTGATGGTGATGCCAAGGTGTAGATCTACACAGTTCATGGTTTCTGGCAAGGGTACATGTAGAGAAGGACTCAGCTTCACTTTTGCTGCTGGGAGTTTTACCATGCTTCAGTGAGGGTATGGACAACAACAAAAATGGTCCCTTTTGTTCCTTTATCATTTTACAGTGTGGATGGTGGGAAGGGGTCATGGAGTAGTGGGGCAGACAAAATCGGGCTGGAATTTGAGTGCAATAAGAATACATGATGTGAGATTCCTAAATAATTGATAGAAATATTATGATTAAAGTATGCAACAAGGGGCTGGAGAGATGGCTCAGTGATTAAGAGCACTGGCCGCTCTTCCAGAGGACCTGAGTTCAATTACTGGCAACCACATGGTAGCTTACAACTGTCTATAATGGGATCCAATTCCCTCTTCTGATTTGTCTGAAGAGAGTTACAGTGTACTCACAGTCATAAAAGGTAATTATATATCCCCTCCTGCATAATCAACTTTATCCTCAGATTGGGTCTCATATCATCATGATATGTATCAGATTTATTGAATATTTAGTATAGGACATACATTTTTTTCTGAATATTGAGATTCTGTTAAAAAATTCATTTCTCTAAATGACTCTATGTTAGTATCTATTAACTCCTAGGCTTTACCTGCATGGCACTCTCGTTCTTCTAAGTTTTCTTCTAATTTTGTGCTTATAGCTCATGTGCATTTTTCCTCTGCCTTATACCCATAAGTAAATCATAATTAATAAATATTTCTATGTTTTCTACAACCCAATTGTTGCAGTTATTTTAAAAGGGGCACTTCTTCTTCAAACCTATAACTTCCAGAAGTATTTCTATCATACTTAGATCAACGTGTAACTGTAGTTTATGCACTTTAGTTGTCCTTGTAATATAAGTATATCATATTTTCTTTTTGCATTGTATTGTGTTGTCCACAGATGAATCTGTTATTTACTACCAAATGTATTCCACCACCCATTCTGCTACATGTCTTAGAGACCATACATCTATGTGTTTCTCTAGGGATATTCCAGCAGTGCTGTCACTGCTGTATGTTATATAGACATTGTCTAGTTTACATAATGAAGCTAAGTATTACACATTGTTTTACAGACTTTGTGGTGTACTCGATGTAACCATCAATAGATTATAAATTTCCATTTGGCACAACATAAGGTTGACACTTACATTTGCATTTTATTCAATTAATAAACTGAGATACTTGTGTTTGTGAATTGTATTTCCAATAAATATATCATTTTAAATATTTCTAGGTAATTTATATTTCTACTTCAGGAAATGTTCACAGTCTGCCAAGAATTTACTTCTGTAACTTTTATTTGAAGTAACCCCTTTTGGTAATTTTCCCAGTGATAATGGAGACATTTTACAGAAACAGGAAGTACACCCATGTTGTCCTCATAGAAATAGGTAGGTTAACTCCATTTTCTGGAAAAATGGAAATGGTCATAGATATTTTTTGAGCATCAGACAAAAGAAATGTATGATCTTTTAAGACAGAGAGTAATTTGGCACTCTATGAATTAAAAACAGGAAATGGGTTTAAATAGTGCACACATTCCTAAAATGTTAATTCATCAGATAGGTGCCATGTTGCTTTCTTAGTATGAAACAGAGCTTTGACAAACAATAAGCAATCTGAGTCTGTTTTCTTATCTTCCTTCCAAAATACTCAGGCTGAGTTCTTTGTCTATATTCTCATCAATTGATTTACTGAATATTTACTCTGAGCCATATACTTTTCTGAGTGTTGAGTTTTTATTAGCTCATTTACTACTTTAAATGACTATATAGAGTTAACACTTTAGTCCTACTGTGTATCTCTGTATTTTTAGGAGTGTTCTTACCATCAGCAACTAATGTTACCGGCCTTGCATCCCTGGATTCCTGACCAGAGCCTACACCTGGGTACAATGGCAATGCTCAAGTCTAAATTTTATTATTCAATGAGAAAGCCTAGTATCTTGGCAGTATCTCCCTATTTATGCAACAAAGAAAGGAGAACTTGCATATGTGATGAGAATGAGAATGAAAAATTTTTATAAAATATGGTTGTAGGTCATAAACCAATAGCATGATAGAACTTTAGGTAGTGTTTCTATATGTCATCCTTGATCCTAGTCATTCCTCATACTTGTGTGTTTACTTTTTTGACCTTCAGTTGATTAAATGAGGCCCTCTAATGTTTTGAAAAGTGTACCAGTTTTAGTCAGTGTATCCATTACAACATTAATTACAGCTGACATTACCTGTACTATGGCATGTTTGTGGTACCCAGGAAAAGAGCTGTAACCTATTCAATTTTATACAGAAATAATCACCACACTGCTTCAGCCCAACCCCTTTGTGAAGGGAAATGGAGTATATTCCTTAGCTTACTGAATGTAATTAATAAGATAAGTTTTCTCTGGAAAGATATTGCTGAGTGTAGTGTGGTGGAAATTACGAAAGGGGAAACCCTTAACCTTCTTATCTGCATATCTGGAGGGTCTTTTTTTTATAAAAGATAAATAATAAGTTCCACAAAAATGGCAGATATTTCTATATCTAAATTTCTTTGGTTTCCATATTTTCAGTTCATTGTAGAGGACTTGTACATCTCTTAATCTGGTTCAGGACAGCCCAAAGATAAGTCTTGTTTTGGTTTCTTGGCCCTTGAGTTAATTATGACTTGTCATCACATATATCTGTCCTTATCTTCTTGCCTAATTTCACAGAGTAAAACATGATTCCCCTTAGTTATTGGGAAGACAAGTGGTAAAGAGATTTATTTTTGATAACTGCTTACATTTGGGAATATGCTCTAATGATAATAATCTCTTAGAGATTGTGGAACTCTCACTCAGATTAATCCAGTAAACAGTGGAAGACTTTTGCATCCTTTTCTGGCATTGTTTTGAATGATGATTTTTAAAAACAGTGTAGATTTCTAGGTAGTTTTGGGTAGTAACAAAAATTTTTTAAACAATCTGTAATAGTCAAGGACAAAACTGTAGGGCCAAGGGCCAGGGGCCAAGGTCAGACAGCCAAGAGGAGTACTGAAAGGACCTGAATTAGGGAAGTAGCCAAGACATCCAGTACCATACACAAAATATTCAGTACCAAAAGTTAGAATATGATCACTATGATTCAAATAACTTCTGGTGAATTTGGGTGACAAATTCTGTAAATTTTGTTGTAGCATCTCTGTTCAACATATATTTGGTTAACAAAAACAAAAGCCAAACAAACAATCCTTCCCCCGAATGCATACAGAAGTTGCATGTTTTTTTTTCAGATTACATGAAACCTAATATTTAATTTTGATGAGTTAGTATAACTAGTGACTGTATTTTGATTTGATATTTAATGGTAGAACGGTCGATGTGTTTTAGTGTAAATGAGATCAATTTAGGTATATAGTCTAGTAATATAAGAGTAAATAGGGCACATCCATTTATACTTTTACTTACTGTAACTGTGGGTTCTATTCTTCTGAGAAGGGGCATGAGTTGAGGGTTTCATTTATCCAAAACAATGGAGCAGATCGAGATTGGTTGTTGGGAGCTATATTACAGGATAATATGTTAGGGTATAGAATGTATGTATAAAATTTTGTCACATACAAAAAAATTCCTGACTTGTAAAATAAACATTAGCTTTAGTAGTGAAGTTGTAGATGAGTTTGTTTTCTTTTTCTTGGTTGATAATATTCCTATTAGAACAGTCCTGACCAAAGATTGAAAGGAGCTCATTTTCCGAATGTATATCATTTTTTTCTAGAGTAAATAGTTTGGTTTCAGGGCTAGAATAGTCTTCTGAGGAAAAAAGTTAAAAAGCCTTTTTCTTATGTTATAGGTCTTACATGTACTATCCTGAAAATTTTCTTATGATTACCACTGGTAAGTGATAGATTAATGAAAAACCATATTTTTCACGACTTGTGTGTGAAAATATTAAATAGTATCATGATTTTAGCATATTGTCAAAGGCACAAACTGTATTATCTTTTAAGGGCCATTTATTTAATCAAATTAAATTATAACTGCACTATACTTGAATAATATAGTTTATAGATACAGATTTTTACAGGTGAAAGGCTTTGAGATGAATTTCAATACATTTATCGTGTTTATGTGTTAGCAAGCAAGAACAAAGTAATTACAAAGTAAGATACAAAAGAAGTAAGAAAATGTGGGAATTAAATAGAATAAGTGTAAGATCATTGTGAAGTATTAATATCACAAAATTAAGTATTCTGAACATGAAAATGATATTTGCAAAACTATTTAAGTAAATATATGCTAATAAAATGATAGCATTGGTGAAAGAAGATAAGCAACAGTAGATAGGTAATAGGATAGAGGTAAAAATATGCAAAAGCTTACTTAGTAAGGAAACCTCACCCCCACTCCAAGTCATTCTAGGATTTCAGCAACAATACATATGTAAATATGTGTATTACATTTTTAGGGAGCATAAAGGAGAATTTAGATGACCTTGACAATCTAGAGCAGGCTTTATTAATAAATGTATTTAATTTAATAAAGAGGTAATGATCAGGGCACAGGACCTAATCACTCAATGACAAGAGATCAAGAGAATACAGATTACATGCCTTAGACTGTTGTTTTTTTAGCTGAGGATAAAGAAGAGTGAGAATGATTTTGCTTGGTTTTTTTTGTTTGTTTGTTTTAAGTATAATGGGTAAGTTAACTTAGGCAAGTGCTTATTGAAACTATAAGGTCTGTTGTCTCTTTGTGTAATACCCAGAGATTGGAGTAGGTATGGGTGTCAGCTACTATTCTTCTGTAATCACCAAATAGTTGGCTTTCTGAAAATTTGTGCTCAGTTTATGGCCTTGGTTTTGGGGGAGGATGTTCTGTTTGGTGCCAGTGAAAAAGCAAGGAAAAATAAAACGGACGAAATAAACTTTTAAAATACAAACAACACAAAAGTATCTACTTCAAAGCAGAGAGGATGACATTGTAAGGCTGATAATGGAATGACACTGATTTCTTGTAGAGATTCTCACTTCAACTATTGAACATACTTAACAGGATTTGCATCTATTTTTAGCTCAGGCTAGGAAGGAATACTTTTCAACCTCTCTTACTGTCTATTGCTGTCTCCACCCTGGTGGACAATCCAGTGAATGCTACCGAGTCACATCTGCAGCACTCTGTCCCATTTTTTCTTCCAAAATGGAAGTTGTTAAACCATAATAAAAAATCCATAAAATAAGATGATTGTAATGTTGCAGAGCTATAAAATAAATATTTCGAGTACTGAAGTTATATGATGTTAACTTTGAAGTTATCCTTGACTATGTAACAAGACCCTGAGACTAAATAGACCACAGATTTATTTTCATGTGTTGGAAGTTTGGAAAACATAATAAAAATCCATAAATTGAGATGGTTTAATGGTGCAGAGCTACAATCTGAGCACTTGGAGTATTGAGGCAGCATGATTTTCCATTTGAGGCTAGACTAATCTTTATATGAGGATCCTCAAACTAAATAGGCCATAGACCTAGAGGAAAATAAAATACTATTTTTCAGCTAAAAGAGCACAGAAAACAAATAAAAAGACAAACAGCTTTCTCCTATACTCAAAGATCACATCAGTGTCTCTTATTCAGACATTATCAGAGAAGATTCCTCTTTCAGTAGATGGGGACAAATACAGAGAACCACAGATAGACAATGTGCAGAGAGTAATAAACTTTGGAACATGAAGTCCTACATGGAATGCCTTCATCAAATACTTCCTTTCAATACTTGAGGACTTATACAGAAAAGGAAGTAGAAAGATCGTAAGAGCTATTGTGGGTGGACAGCAAGGAAACAAGGCCTTCAAGGTATAACAGGCTTCTGGTTTCCCTCTGCAACTGGAGCTGATGCTGTGTCACAGCTCTCCATATTCAGGTCTCACCAGGAGTGAACTGGTCTCCCAAGAGTGCTGACACACCTCAGAGCACAAGTGAGACCACCATTTCTGCTCAAATTCTTGGCCCAAGAGGGACCCACCAGAGCCATCAGGACATGGAAACTAAGGAATGGCCATGGACAAGATCTTTCTGGCTTCCCTTTGCAACCCGAAGCTGACAATATGTCACAGCTCTCCGTACTCAAATTCCTCTCAGAGTGATCTGGTCTTTCAGGAGTGCTGACAAACAGGCTTATAGGAGAGACAAGCCAGAGGCAGGGACAGCAAGACTAGCTAACAACATAGATAGCCAGATAGTAAGAGGCAAATGCAAGAACATAAAGAACAGAAACCAACGCTAACTGGCAGCATCAGAACTCAATTATCTCACCATAGCAAGTCCTGGATAACCCAGCACTCTAGAAAAACAAAACTCTGAGTTAAAATCACATCTCATGATGAGGATAGAAGACTTTAAGAGGGACATAAATAACTTCCTTAAAGAAATACAGGAGAACACAGGTAAACAAGTAGAAGTGCTTAGAGAGGAAACACGAATATTCATTTATTTTTCCCAATGTGTTTTATACCATTTTAATTACATAAAAGTATATAGGTCAGTTCTAGTTTGAGGAAATAGCAAAACAATAAATGCAAATAGTCAAGTAACAAGCAAGACAATAAACCCCAAATAGTCAAAGAACAGGCAAGACAATAAACAAAATTCTGTGATCATTGTTTCTAAGGACTTATCAGGATCACCAAAATATCTGAGCCTACTTCCTTGTCCTAACCCACACTCAGTTTCATGTCTGACTCCTACTTCTTTGTTCACTTTATATTTCTGCCTGAAATTACTTCTTTTATTCTGGCCTAATGTCAGATTCCTGACTGAAGCTCATTTCCTTGTCATTGGCAAATGTCAAATTCCTGCCAGGTCATCTCAAAAGCTCTCCACATCTTCTCATTTTTTTATTTCATAAACAAGGCTGAGCTTGTCTTGGGCCATTCTTACAAGAATGCATTCCTTACTCATTTTGGAATAAGCATTATCAAAAGCAATGTACTTATGTCTTAGGTTGGTAAGGCTCTGTGCAGAATCTTTCCTATCATTGGTTTGCCAACCTGTCAAATTAATAAATCTGTTTTGGGGTCCATTTTCAGTTTCAAGCCATGAACTTTGGCTGCCAAAATGTTGATATTGTAAAAGACAAGCTCTAACATGATGGGCAGAAATAAACATATTCTCAAGACAAAAGGAACTAGCATGATAAAGCTGTATATGCCATTTTTGAAGTTTGGCCAAAATGGAGCTACTGAGTTCAATACTTAGATAAATTGATCAGCATTATCTGCAGCATCAAAGCTCAGCAAAGCATAATTGTTTAAATTCTTAATCTCACTATGCAAAGTTAAGACATCCAGAGAGGTGTTAGAATTATGCCAAATATACTGCAAGTGTCTTTAAACATTTTCCTAATTATAATAACCATCATTGTACATTTTAGAAGTAATACAAATCCATTGGTATTTGTCATGACACTCAAGATGTCTCCTTACTCTTAAACTCTGAAAGTCCTTCCAACAATTTGAATATGATAAAAAACATTAATCCATTGTTCCAAACACCTGTCTAAATCCTCTTTAAACTCAACACATTAGTAACATTTTTGCTAAACAATTTACAAAAGTAGCTGTCTTAAATTCTGGGGTCAAAACAATTGCAAAAGTAGTACCAGCAATTAATTTAATTAAAGCTGTTATACCAGCAACAATCAAGCCCTCTACCCTCTTGCTTCTGCCTAAAGCCTGACTCACTTATTCACTTGAAAGCTTTTTTTCAGAATATCAACTTTCTGTAATACCCAGGGTAATAAACCAAAAGCTGGTCGTTAGACCCCTGTAATGGATGTGCCAGGTTTCAACACACAAACACAATTAGAAAGTGTACAATCAATGCAACTTACATTAAATACTGCAGAAGAAACAAGAGTAATTTTAACTTGACAATTAAAAGAGCCTTGACACATGAACTAACACTTGTTTGAAATCCAGATCCTGTCTCAACTCTATCTCTTGCTAACATAACATCATAGCTGCTAACTTCCAAATATGTCTCTGAAAATGTCCACAACCATACTTCCAAATGAAGACTGTTATTTCCAACATTAGATTGATTTCTAGACCAGTACATGATTAAGTCTGAATAACTGGTCACATTTAAAAAAAAATTCAAGGGTCATTATAACTTCTCTTTTTGATTCTCTGTTCCACAAGGTATAAGAACTTGGGGCAAGGCAGCTTGTCCCATCTGGGATATAGGCAAGCATCAGTGGTTGGTTCAGGAACATATGTCATATACAGCTGCCCAGTAATCATTGTCAGGGAACTCAGCAATCGCAAAGGTCAGCGTCATTCCTTGTCTTCATTCCTTGTCTCGGCCATCAGCATGTCTCACCAGTCACTCTGGCAGTCACCATGCTCCTTTAGCATCCTGGAGAAAAAAAAAACACAAATACGCCCTCTTCCTCATAATAAATATCTGGTCAGGATCATGCAATACACCAGTAAGTGGGTCCTACGTTTTCACCTAGGCATAAGTATGCCTAGTTGTATGGTGCCATAGACACTCAGCAGAAAGTTCTTTTGCATCCAAATTTTTAAAAATTAGAAATAAAAAGAACATTATTTAAATACATTTGTGGCGGCGTACAGGGATATACCTCCCCCCTTTTTACTTTATGATGATACTGTTTTAAAGTTCCATTGGCCCATTCCAGAATAATTAGTCCTTGAGGATTATAAGGAATCCCTGTAATATGGGTAATATAAAATTGTAGACTAAATGTCTCCAATGCTCAACTGCAGTAGCCAGTTCCTTTATCTGTTTAATGTGATTTGGAACAGCCAGCATAGAAAAATAATGTAGATAATGCCTAATAACATTTTAGTTGCTTCTCCTATTAAAGGAGTTGCAACTAGAAAGCCTTAGAGGGTGTCAGTAGTCACATGAATATATTTTAATTTTTCAAAATTAGAAATTTGAGTAACATCCATTCACTATAATTGATTAGGTATGAGTCCTTGAGGATTAATACCATTATATGGTACAAGTATAAATTGAGGACATTCAGGACACGTCTTTATTTGCACATTCTCAAGAAATACAAAATTGTTGTCTCAAGCAATTAATATTTTGATAATGTAAAGAATTAGATTGTTTGGCTAACTGTTCCTGTATAAGACCTATAATTTCCCAGGTATACAAATCTGTTGTGGCATTGCCCTAAGGGGTGCAAGCAATACAGTATGAGTTCTTAAATGACCTATAAAGTTAAGAAACAATATGTTCTCTTAAATTGAGCTGTATTTGCATAAGTACTGCAAAATTTGAGGATTAGCAGTATCTAAAATAGGAACTGTTTGAAGTAATTGTACACCATGAACTATATATATTGGCTATCTGAATTCAAATTAAAAGCTTGATTTTTCAGCATTTCTTTCTTTGTAATTGGATATGTTATTTATTTAGATTACAGAAGTTATCCCCTTTCCTCATTTTCCCCCCAAAACTTCATATCCCATCCCCATCCTCCTGGATCTATGAGAGAGTGCCCCTGCCCACCCACCCACTCCTGCCTCCCCACACTCACATTCCTCCACATTGGGACATCCAGGCTTTAATAGACCAAGGTTCTCCTCTCCAACAGATTCCCAATGAGGCCATCCTCCCCTACATATTGGGCTGGAACGATGGGTATCTACATGTGTGTTTTCAGGCTAGCTGTTTAGACCCTAGGAACTCTGCTCGGTTGGCATTCTCGCTGTCCAGTTGGGGCTACAAACCCCTTCAGCTCCTTCAGTCCTCTCACTAAATCCTCATTGAAGACCCCATGATCAGTTCAATGTTAAGCATGAATGTCTGCCTCTGTATAGGTCAGACCAGACTCTGGCAGAGCCTCTGAAGAGAAAGCTATATTAGGCTCCTCTCAGCATGTACTTCCTGGCATCCACAACAGTATCTGCCTTTGGTCACTGCACATGGTCTGGATCCCCTTGTGGGGCAGTCTCTGGACAGCCCCTCCTTCAGACTCTGTTCCACACTTTGTCTCCTTATTTCCTCCCATGAGTATTTTGTTCCACCTTCTAAGAAGGATCTAAGCATCCACACTTTGCTCTTCCTTCTTCTTGAGCTTCATGTGGTCTGACAGTTATACCTTGAGTATTTTTTGCTTTTGGGCTAATATCCACTTATCAGTGAGTGCTTTTGTGATTGGGTTACCTCCCTCAGGATGATATTTTCTAGTTCTATCCATTAGCCAAAGAATTTCATATATTCATTGTTTCTAATAGCTGAGAAGTACTCCATTGTGTTAATGTACCAGATTTTCTGTATCCATTCCTCTGTTGAAGGACATATAGATTCTTTGCAGCTTCTGGATAACATAAATATATATATGCTATGAACATAGTAGTTCATGTGTCCTTGTTATATGTTGGAGAATATTTTGGGTATATGCCCATGAGTGGTGGTATAGCTGGATCTTCAGGTAATAAAATGTGAAATGTTCAGAAGACCTGCCAGACTCATTTACATAGTGGTTGTACCAGCTTACAATCACACCAACAATAGAAGAGTGTTCCTCTTTCTCTACACCCTTGCCAGCATCTACTATCACCTGAGTTTTTGATCTTAGCCATTTTGACTGGTGAGAGGTGGAATTTCAGGGTTGTTTTGGTTCGCATTTTCCTTGTGACTAAGGATGTTGAACATTTCTATAGGTGCTTTTAAACCATTCTAATCCCCTCAGTTAAAATGTCTTTGTTTATTTCTGTGCCCCTTTTTAAATAGGGTTATTTGATTCTCTGTAGTCTAACTTCTTGAGTTCTTTATATATATTTTATAGTATTACTCATTGGATGTACCAATGGTAAACATATTTTACCAATCTGTTGGTTGTCATTTTGTACTATTAGGAGTGTCCCTTGAATTAAAGAAGCTTTGCAATTTTATGAGGTCCCATTTGTCAATTCTTGATCTTAGACCATAAGCCATTGGTGTCCTATTCAGGAACTTTACTGCTGTGCTAGTGTGTTTGAGACTCTTCCCCACATTCTTTTCTATTAGTTTCAGGGTATCTGGATTTTTTGGAGGCCCTTGATCCATTTGGAGTTGAGATTTGTACAAGGAGATAATAATGGATAAATTTACATTCTTCTACATGCTGACCTCCAGTTGAACTAGTACTATTTGATGAAAGTGCTGTCTTTTTTCCACTGGATTGTTTTAGCACCTTTGTCAAAGATCAAGTGACTCTAGGTGTATAGGTTCATTTCTGGGTCTTCAGATGGATTGCATTTATCTTCCTGCCCATCTCTGTACCAATACCATGCAGTTTTTATCACTATTGCTCTGTAGTATAGCTTGAGGTCAGGGGTGGTGATTCCCCCACAAGCTCTTTTATTGTTGAGAATAGTTTTCCCTAATCTGTTTTTTTTGTTGTTGTTGTTGTTGTTGTTGTTATTCCAAATATAATTTCAAATTGATTGCTAACCCTATGAAGAATTCAGTTAGAATTTAGATAGGAATTGCATTTAATCTGTAGATTGCTTGGCAAGATGGCCATTTTTACTATATTAATCCTGCCAGTCCTTGAGCATAGCAGATCTTTCCGTCTTCCTCGATCATTGATTTCTTTCTTCAGGGACTTGAAGTTCTTGTCATACAGATCTTTCTCTTGCTTGGTTAGGTTCACAGCAAAGTATTTTATATTATTTTTGAATATTGTGAAGGATGTTGTTTCCTTAATTTCTTTTTTTTTTTTTGCCTTTTTATCCTTTGGGTAGAGAAAGGCTACGGATTTGTTTGAGTTAATTTTATATCCAGCCACTTTTGCTTAAGTTGTTTATCAGGTTTATGAGTCCTCTCACGAAACTTTAGGTGTCACTTAAGTATACTATCATATCATTGGCTAATGGTGATGTTTTAACTTACAAATGATCATAAGTGTTGTTACATGGTTTTTTTTTTGCGTACTTTTGCTGGATTGTTTGCTTTATCTTCCTGTTTATTTTCTAAAGACACAGAAAGAAGAAATGAATCTGGATTGGTGGCATGGAGGAGAGGATCTGGGAGGAGGTGCAAGTGGTCAGAATATATTGCATTAATTTTAGTTAAAAATACAAAAAAAATAAAAAAGAAAGAATGAACACAAAAATCAAACAAAGGAGGTAATGGAGAGATGGTTCAGTGGTTAACAGCAGTGGATCTTCCTCCAGGGTGCTTAGGTTCAGTTCTTAGTATCCATATGATGGTTCTCAACTATCAGTAATACATCTCCAGGACAAGCATAAATCATTATTAATCTCTACAGCTACCAGGAATGAACACAGAACACAGACATAAATGAAACTTAAACACCCGTAAACACAAACCACCTAAAAATAGTTTAACCAGGAACAATATCACAAGCAAACTAAATTATCATAAACAAAACAAAAATGATGGAAAGATGTTGGGAATCTGTTGTAATGCTTTGTCTTAATTTGTTTCCTAAAAGCTGCTTCCAAACTTGAGAGCTACCTCCAGACAACTTTAATTGGTAATAAAGAATTGTCATATAGTGAACTGCTGCGCAGGGAGACCAAAGCAGGTGATTAGATTGCACAGGTAAGGAACAAATGTAGAGGGGAAACATAGAAGAATCTCCATGACTCGTAGGAAGAGAGACCAGATTTAAGAGCTGCAGGAGAGAAAATATCCTACAATGTAAGTGGAAATGGAATGGATACCTATGGGGGAAGTTTGGGGAGTAGCTGCCCAGAAGTTAACAGGCCAGCAAAGATAAAATATAAAAGATGTTAAGCTAAGAATACCTGATGGAAGTGTGTGCTAGCCACCAGGAGATTTAGCCATGGAGGTAGTTAAGGCACATTAAAATTGACTGGGATATGTGTGTGTGTGTGTGTGTGTGTGTGTGTGTGTGTCTGTGTCTTTCATTCGTGAGTAGAGACTTCTTGGATGGAGGATGCATGCACATGCACAAGATTTTCTGAGAGCTAAAGCAGATTAACTAATTCACAGCTACAGATTATATATATATTATTTTTTGGATACTGGAAACAAAGTTAATGGCTTAGTTTGGAAATATTTCTGTAAAATGAATCTTCCCCATGAAATGTGCTGATAAACATTACTTTGGATTTGACAGCTTGTGTTTAAGTGAGAATATTAGCATTTACCCCAAACTTTTATCAAGCAAATAAAGCATAAACTATATAGAGTTCTTAAGCCTATCAATTCCAATTTAGACTCTGTTTTTTTCTAGAGAGTCTTTGTGGAATTTTTTTTTTCATTCAGCACCATGGCCACCAGAGGGCAGGAAAAGAAAGTTACCAGATTCCTGTGACTGCAGCTAGAAAGGTGAACTAATCATTTTCAGCACCCTTACAATATCAGTTCATACTCAGTTGATAATTTTAAAAGATTGAATCTTTTGACTTACTTTAATTTGATAGTCTGATTTTTATTCTTCCATCAGTTACCAATCCCTCTCCTACTTAATTTTCTTATAACAAATAATTTGATTTTCTGTGAGGATGAATATAACTCATAACTCATTTTTTTTCAGATTTTCTTAATTTGTTTGTTACTGAATATTCTAGTTACCATTTGTTGATGTTGTAAAACCCTTATCAAAAACAACTTGGATATGGAAAGTGTTTATTTGGCTTATAGTTTACAGTCCATTATTCAGAGAATTTAAAGCCTTGATCCATAGGCAGTAATTATGGGGAAATACTACTTACTGGCTTCCCCACTTATTATTCTTAGAATACCCAGACTTGTCATATGATGACAACAACATTTGGCAATGAAGAAAAATGCCCCAGAGACATGTTCACAGTGCAAAGTGAGGAAGTCAATTCTTCAGTTGAGGATTCCTATTCCCATGGGAACATAGGCTTGTGAAAAGTGGTCAGTTAAACCAAACTGAACAGCAGTAGTCAACTGAAAATTTAATAAATGCAGATATTTTTGTGGTCTGTTTAAAAATGATCAACTCTCCTATGTCTATAAATGTGACACCACACAATTATTGAATATGCCTTAAGATGGAAAGGGGAGTAGTGGGAAGACCAAATGTTTATTATGATTCCTTTAAGAGGAGGGATCCAGAAAGTGAGAGTTTCTATGTTTTTGTTATTGTTGTAGCAGCTATCAATGGGATAAGTATTTTTTATATGTCACATATAAAGAGTAGCTTTTGAGTAGTTCCCTGTCTTTCTAATATGATCACCTAAACTAACTTCTCCTATAACTAATGATTTCCGACTATGTCCAAACCTACCTAGTGATCATGTGGCTTACTTTCTCAAGTACATATTGAATGTGTAAATCATATATGTTAGATTCCATTATTATGTCCCTGAGCAGACAAGAAGGACTGACTTTTGGCCTGTCAAAAGCATTCAGTCATAGTCCAGATTAATGCCTACCATGGTACGGCAGAGTTGTAACTTGCTTGAGAAATAGTTATATTATGCTAGCATATAAATTAAGAAAGAAAATAAAATGAAAGTTGACCCCAAAGCAGAGTGGAATCTTTCTTAACAAAAATGAGGAATGAGAAGGAAACAAGGGAGGAAAGGAATAACGAAAACTATATACAGCATAAAATGGCTTCCATAACTTTTCCTCATGCCATCAGTAGAAAGGAATTTTCCATAGCTGGGGTTTTAACTAATTTGTGGAAAGAGTAGATGTCTAGAATGTGTAATGTTCCAGCTTTCATTTAAATGAAATGAAGGAAGAAAGGGAGAGAATGAGGAGATAAAAGTGGACAAGTAATAAAAGAACTTTGAAGAACACTTCTCTACTTTTAAAATACATATATATTTATTTTAACTTACATGTATATGGATACGATTGGGCTCCTCAAAACCATCATCATACTCTGAAAACCCATTTCAGATAATGGAAACAAAAAAGTCACCATGAAATTCTCTTCATAGAAATTTGTCTAAGAACATACAGTTTTGCCGGGCGGTGGTGGCTCACGCCTTTAATCCCAGCACTTGGGAGGCAGAGGCAGGCGGATCTCTGAGTTCGAGAGTTCGAGGCTAGCCTGGTCTACGGAGTAAGTTCCAGGACAGCCAGGGCTACACACAGAGAAACCCTGTCTCGAAAAAAACAAAAAACAAAAAAAAAACAAAAAACAAAAAAAAACATACAGTTTCCCCTACTGTCTACCTGGTAGTCTGTACTTCACCACTAAATTACTCCCATTTGATGTCATCACTGAGTAGAAATGTGTGCCTCAGTGTCATTCATCATGGCCATAAGTCATACAAACAGTTTGATGAGATTGATAACTGTCATCCCACTAAAGGATAAGAATAGGTAGAAATTAGCTGGGCCATCCTAATGGACTGCCCTGGAGAGATATTTTTCAGCTGGAAAATTGGAGTGGTTTGACTACCAAATTTGATTGACTACATGTTTCTGTTTATTAATAAGAAGGCTCTAAATTTTTTCAAGAATACAGGCTATCTCTCGGTTTCCCTGCAACTTACGATTTAGTAAGACAAGCCCACACCTGAGAAGGCTGGTTGATTTTAGATTATAACTCGGGGAGCCTTCATACAAGCAATTACATACCAAATCCTGTCTTCTGATCTACATATTTAGGTACTCTACCTCCAAATTGTTTTCATGTGTCCCTTCTTCTTGCCTATGACACCACACTTGTTCTAGGTGTTACCCTGTGATATACAGTTGTTATCGGATCTTCAGTCTTCTCTCCTTATTTCTCAGCAGCTCTTTTCAGGTGTCGTCTTTCAAAAGGATAATGGATGGGATGTCATTTGACTTCAAAAATCTCCAGTGTATTTCTATTGAGTTGATATGCCTTAATTAAGTGTCTATTGTTGGGATGAAGCAACCATGAGCAAAAACAATTTATGAAAGGAAAGCATTTAGCTACCCTTATAGCTCATATTATACCATGAAGGGAAGTTAACACTAGAACTCAAGGCAGGAACTTGAATGCAGATAGTGAAGCATATGCCATAGAACAGTGGTGCTTACTGGTCTACTTCATGTAGTCTGCTCAGTGTGCTTTTTATTTATCCAATATAGGACCACCTTCATAGTGATGGCATTTCACACAGTAAGCTCGAATCTTCCACATCAACTATTTAAAGAAACAAAAACAAAACTACAGACTTGTCTGATGGAGGCAATTTGAAGTTCTCTCTTCCAAAACAACTCTCCCTTGTGTCAAATTAACATTAAAATTAGAAGCAAACAAAACAAAACAAAAACAACTTAGCAGTATAATACTGAAACTATTTATAACTACAAATAGAGCTAATATAGAATCATAGCATTACTTCAACTCAACTTTTCTCTTACTTTTTTATGATGCTTCATTGTGTTTTTTTCATTCAGTTTTACAATATATGATTCTCTTCAACATGCCAATAACTAAGCATTCACCCTTTCTGCTATTGAAAATCTCTTCCCCCAAGATTTGAAAAGCTATTTCTTCATGTATTCATCCCAAAAGTCATCTTTCCCCAGAGGCTTTTTCTGACTGATATGTGGAAAGGTACCCTTTGAATAAAACTGATTTCTTACATCATCCATTACTAACTTTATTGTATATTCGTTCTCAGTTTTTGACATCCAAATCTTAACTCTAAGAGGGATGATCCTGCCATCTAAGCTCTCTGCTCTATACTTGGAGAACAAACCAGAACAAGCCTAACACAGTGGATTGGAAATGCTTAGGGATTGTCTTAGTTTGTATTTGTATTGCTGTGATAAATCATCATGACCAAAACAAATTGGGATATAAGGAATCTTTTTCATCTAATAATTCTCAGATTACACTCAACCCTGGAAAGAAATCAGGACAAGGACTCAAGACTGGGACATAGAGGCAGGAACTGAAGCGAAAATCATGGAAGAATACTTCTTACTGGCTTGTGTCTCAGTACATGCTTACTAAGCTTCATTATGTATTCCAGGACCACCTTCCCATAAATTGCAACACCCACAGTAGTGTGGACCCTTCCAAATCAATCAGCAATCCAGAGACTAACCCACAGACTTGTCTATAGGCAATTTTATAAATAAATTCTTAATTGACTTTCCCTTTTCTAGATTGCCTACATTTGTATCAAGTTGACAAAAACCAAGGACAGATAAGACTGATCACTTGCCTAAAAAGGCTACAGGTAGAATTAAATACAATTATAATAAGGACACCATAAGCGACTGGCTACACCCAATTCCAATTATTTTAATTGCTTTCCCCACCATAGTTGATAATTCCTGGGGGTTTTAAGGAATATTATAGACCAGTAAAATATCAGTGACTGAGCTGAATGTCTATTTTCCTCCTAACATGCAGTTGCTGTTCCCTGAAACATTTTGTCCTGGAAGGACATGAGGCTGCCATAATCAAATCCCATTAATATTTTAATATCATAAATGCAATGAAAAATTATAAAGTGCTGTGATATAGAAAAATCCTTAAGTAGGAATAAGGTCTACTGACTCTATGCGCAAGAGTCATACAGGTAGATTATATGGCAGTGTAAAATCTAGTTTTTGAAGGCCCTCCAGGCTGATTAGCAAAGAAGCAGTGCTAAATGATAGTCCTATCAAAAATATTTAAGAGTTCTCATATTGTCACATCATGCCAGTACTTGTTATAATTTATATTTGTTATGTCACAATTTTTAAAGCAAAATTGTTCATTGTCAAGAAAATCTCAGCCGGGAGGTGGTGGTGCATGCCTTTAATCCCAGCACTTGGGAGGCAGAGACAGGAGGATTTCTGAGTTCAAGGCCAGCCTGGTCTACAGAGTGAGTTCCAGGACAGCCAGGGCTACACAGAGAAACCCTGTCTCAAAAAACCACACACAAAAAATCTCATTATGTCACAAAATGTGCTAAATTGAGGCACAGCATTCAGTCCCACAATGAAGCTAATTAAGGCACAGGATCTACACAATTCTGAAGTTTCAGGGTATCTCTTGAAACTCAAGAGATTCACTGGGTCCCTCTATCCCCAAGCATGTAAGCATGTGAGATGTAAGGACTCTTGAGACACTTTATTTTAGACAAAGAGCCTCATAGAAGAAGCAGATTGCAGCCAAGAGAGCTGGAGGATCAGAGATGAGTGAAGCTCCCTGAAATAGGCTATCTGAGCTTCCTGAAGAAGAGTCTCCAACCTGCATTACTATCTTCTTATTGTGTGGTGTGCTGCATAATTCCAGCCTTGTAGATCCATCATCTATGCAAGTGTAAGTATTTAATAACCCAATTGTCTTTGAATCATTTCTACTACTGTCAGTAATCTCTTCTCAATAACTCTCCTCAACAAAATTCATTGCTTCACTAAGTTGGAGTTTGAATCAGTAGGTTGTACTGTCATTAGTTCCCTAATTGTGGGTAAACAAATGTAGGACTGTGATAGGATGGCTGGTTTTCGTCAAGTCACTGGCTGGAAATAGCCTGGAGACCCTATTTCCTGTGAGGGATGGGCATCTCTTCTGCTGCACTCACAGAATCCAGGCTCCTGACATGTGGCCTGATTTCCATTTGATATGCACCTTGCAGTCACATTTGGCTAGAAAGGGCATGACTACAGGCTTCAGTCTCAAGAGATTTCCATATTCATGAGTTACCTAAAGGTCAATGGGTGTGGCTAATTTAAATTATTCCTTCTCAGTTCCTCCTCTTCCCCCTCCCCTATTTTAAGACAAGCCCGCCCTGGCTTAGATTGGGGGGGAGCACACATCCAGATCCAACTACCACACCATTACAATAAAACTCTTGGAATCTATGGACTTTTTCATATCATTGGGGCCTGTAATCGCTGAAGCTTCCAGCTTCTAGAACTCTGGACTTTCTCCTGTTTGTGGGACCCACTGGTATGGAAAAACTCCCCCACCCCCGGATTCTGCAATGGCTTTTTCCCACAGCTGGTGCCCATATCGAACTTGAACAGCCACACAACTATAGAAATGGAGCCACCAAAGTCTGCTACAGGTGAACACTTCCCACACAGCGAGGAGCCAGGGCTTTATGTCTCTCAGTGTGTGAGCTGCCTGCAGTGCTCAGACATCCCCACCTCTGTTTTGCTGTACTCCCCATCCAGTGGTGTCTGGGGACTCCAAATAGAGACATCAACCCCAGGGTCCACCCCAGAGCTCTGCCTAGTACTGTGGAATCCAAGACTGAGTGAGAATTTCTCACACTGGGCAAGGCCCCTACATGCTTGTCTGGTGCTGTGCAGAATCTACTCAGCCAAGATTCTGCACTTCTCCTGTGCTGAGCTGCAGTTTCAGCTGGCTAAGCTGTGACAGAGGTGCAGATCCAAAAAATGTAACAGGCAACCCCACACCCATGGGTGCACCCGAGGCACACGTGCCACTACTTTTTCCCCTTAATAGTGGTGGACAACATGTGCAGAGCCAGCTCCAAGGCTGCCCCCTGCTGGTGCCTGCGAAAACTGTGAGTAACATATCTGTCTATCCACCCTCCCCTTTCTTTCTCTCTGTGTTTCTGGCTAAGGTATTTTCTCTGATTCTCAGCTACCACTAGCTCAAAATACTAGGTCTCTCTCTCTCTCTCTCTCTCTCTCTCTCTCTCTCTCTCTCTCTCTGTCTCCCCCTCCCCTTCATTTGTTCTCCAACTCGACAAGATGGCTGCAACTCCCTAATCTCCACTCTCTGCCCCTACCCCTGGAGACACTCTTTCTTGCTCTTCCTGCCAGCCTAGGCCTTTCCCCTCCCCCTCCATCATTCGTGACAGGTTAGTTCAGCTGCTTCCATAAAGCAGTGCCTGTGACTTTTCCCTCTAATGCTTTCAGACAGCTTTCTTTCTCACAGCTAAAAGCACCTAGCAGGGCCTGGAGAAACTGCTTCCAGGAGCTGCCAGACCCAAGCCAGCTTCCACGTGTCTCCCCCCCCCCCACCCCATGGCTAAATTCTACACAGCCTTTAACTCCTTCTGACTCTGACTCTCCTATCTAACACTATGCTTCCTGCTTTGAGTTTTTCTTCAAGGTTGGCCTTTCTTCTTTCTTTACATTTAAGATTTACTGGCTAAGAAAAACAAAGTGGGAATATAGGATCTCTCTGTTAGTCTGCATGGCAGGGCAGGCCCATCTTCCACTGCTTCTAAACTCCCCATTAATGTTTTTTCTCGCTAACAGAAACCTACAACAATGCTCATGCTTTTCAACCCAAAACTTTTTCACTTTTGTTTATTTCATCATAGTACAAAAGTCATCTAATCTACTTCCACAGGTTAAATCAACATGCTATTAACAACTAGTTTCCTTTCACAGACAAACTGTTGCTGCCTATACAAGATACATAATTAACATGATGTTTTTCTCCCTCGGCCATCCAAAAACAGACTCAAAGATATCTTCTAAGACTAAAATTTCCTCAAACACCTTTGCCTTTCTAGAATTTTAATGACAGACTAAGACATGCTTGCTCCCAAGTGATTTAATGCTCAATACCCACCCAGCCTTTGCAAACATCTCTCTACTGGGGGTGCTGCTTCCCTTCTGTGATTATCCTACAGGTGAGCCCATAGATCCAGCAGAGACAATGCCATCTCCTGGAATCAGACTGAGATTCCAAGCTACATTCTCCCAGCCATCTCTTCTGACTGAAGGCTCCAGAGACACGCTGAGACCCAGAGAGAGAACCACATTCTGGAATCTGACTTAGATGTCAAGCTACATTCTCTTAGCCACCTCGTATAACTGAAGACCCAGAGAAGACAGATCCAGACCTTCCAGCTACAAATGAACTCTTTTGCCAAAGTTAATTAGCTATAGTTACATGTTAGTGAGGAAAACACAATGTCTTTCTAAATTAATCAGAAGTTATTCTCAAACAGTACCACCTATATTTAAGTGACTTAATGATTCCCTGCCTTCCAAACCCCACCCTTAATTCCCTTTACCCTATGGCTTAATTGTGCTGCACCCTATGGCCTGTGTAGTGTTTTCTTTTGAATTCATCATTCAAAATTTTTCAATACAGATGACACAGAAATGCCTCTCCTTTTATGAAAGAAAAGAGAGTAGGATGTAGGACTGTGGTAGGATGGCTTGTTTGGGTTTAGGTGCTGGCTGGAAATAGGCTGGAGACTTAACAGGTGTCCATTGCCTGTGAGGCACTGGCATCTGTTCTGCTGCGCTCATCATCGGTTTAACTGGATTTATTTTCTTAATATTTAATTTTCTGAACCCTTTATGTATTCTTGACAATAGTACTCCATTGAATGATTATCTTTTATTTTTTCTCATTCTATGGCCTACATATTTATTCATTTAATAATTTGTTTTGCAATATAGATTTGTATTACTATGAGGTCCTATTTGTTGATTGTTGCTTTTATTTCATGTACTACAGAAATCTTATTCCGAAAGTCCTTAGCTGTGCTTAATTTGAAGTATACTTTCTGAATTTTCTGGTAACATTTTTATGATACTAAGCCAAATGTTGAGGTACTTGATCCACCTGGAGTTGAATTTTGTGTACAGTTGTAGACAGAATATAGTTTCACTGAAATCCATGTTTTTCTAATATGATTTTTTGAAGATGCTGTATTTTTAAAATAAATAAATAAATAAATAAATAAATCACATCAATCATGTGTCCTTAAATCTACTGATATATGAATGTCTCATGCAACAGCATGATGTCATTTTTTTTTTCCTATGGATCTGTAGTACTAATTTGAAATCAGGTAAAGTGTTACTGTCTTTGCTATTTGTGGTTCCACATACCTTTTTAGTTTTTTGTTTGTTTTTGATGTTTATGAAGAATGGCCCATTAATTTTCACTGGAGTGGCATTGAATCCTTATATTGCTTTATGAACTATATACATTAATTACCCTACATTTTAAAGGAAGATATGGAACTATGTAAACATTATATAAAAGCAAAGGCTTTCCTAAGAATATTAGTGTCTTTGACATAGAGAAGTATTTGTGGACCATTAATGAGGTTTGAAATTTTGAAATCATGGCCCTAAATTCAGTGCTCAGTTGTGAAGAGTCAGTGTCTCCTACTTAGAAACACTGCACCAGCTTCTGTTATAGAGACACTGACAAGACACTTTCCTTCTAATTTGCACATGTGGCCAGGAACAAAGCCTGTGCTCTTGATCCTTACCCAATCAGCCTATACACCCAGAGGCAGTAGAACTCCCAGGAGTTATGACACATCCAAGACTACAGGTGAGGTGCCAACCCCTGCCCCACTATCTGGCCTAACTGAGGACTACTGGGATCCAGGAGACACAGAAACCCTGCCCAGCCAGAAACAAATGTTGCTTCAGGTTTGCATCTGTGACCTGGAATGGAGCTTGTGCTCTGGTTCACATGTACTCAGCCCATACCGAGATTCAGCTTCACCCCCCAGGAGTTCAGACACATCCAGAATCACAAGTTCACAGCTTGACCCCCGGGTGTTCTGACATACTGTGAATCACAGGTTCTTTGAAGAACAAGGTACAATCAGAGATAGTAAGACCAGTGCACAAAACAGATAACCAGATGGTGTGACACAAGCACAAGAACATAAGCAACAGAAACAAATACTACTTCACAATATCAGAACACAGTTGTTCCACCACAGCATGCCCTGGATATGCCAACACACCTGTAAATCAAGATTTTAATCTAAAAATCTCATCTTATGAAGAAGATAGGATACTTTAAGAAGGATAAAAATAACTCCCTTAAAGAAATACAGGAGAAGACCCAGAAATGAACCCACACTCCTATGGTCACTTGATCTTTGACAAAGGAGCTAAAACTGTCCAGTGGAAAAAGGACAGCATTTTCAACAAATGGTGCTAGTTCAACTGGAGGACAACATGTAGAAGAATGAAAATTGATCCATTCTTATCTCCTTGTACAAAGCTAAAGTCTAAGTGGATAAAGGACCTCCACATAAAACCAGATACACTGAAACTAATAGAAGAGAAGGTAGGGAAGAGCCTCTAATACTTGGGCACAAGGGAAAAGTTCCTGAACATAACACCAATGGCATATGCTTGATCAATGGCATAAGATCAAGAATTGACAAATGGGACTTCATAAAATTTCAAAGTTTCTGTAAGGCAAAGGACACTGTCAATAGGACAAAACGACAACCAACAAATTGGGAAAAGATCTTTACCAATCCTACATCTGATAGAGGGCTAATATCCAATATATACAAAGAACTCAAGAAATTAGACTCCAGACAACCAAATAACCCTATTAAAAAATGGGGTATAGAGCTTAACAAAGAATTTTCAACGGAGGAAACTCAAATGGCTGAGAAGCACCTAAAGAAAAGTTCAGTGTCCTTAGTCATCAGGGAAATGCAAATCAAAACAACCCTGAGATTCCATCTTACACCAGTCAGAATGGCTAAGATTGAAAACTCAGGTGATAGTAGATGCTGGCGAGGGTGTGGAGAAAGAGGTTGGTGGGACTGCAAGATGTTGCAAAAATTTTGGAAATCAGTCTGGCGGTTCCTCGGAAAATTGAACATAGCATTACCTGAGGATCCAGCTATACCACTCCTAGGCATATACCCAGAAGATGCTCGAACATATAACAAGGACATATGCTCAACTATGTTCATAGCAGCCTTATTTATAATAGCCAGGAGCTGGAAAGAACCCAGATGTCCTTCAACTGAGGAATGGATTCAAAAAATGTGGTATATTTACATAATGGAGTATTACTCAGCTATTAAAAACAATGAATTCGAGAGTTTCCTAGGTAAATGGATGGAACTAGAAATCATCATCCTGAGTGAAGTAAGCCAATCACAAAAGAACACACATGGTATTCACTCACTGATTATAGGATATTAGCCCAGAACCTTTAAATGCCCAAGATGCAACTCACAGGCCACATGAAGCTCATTAAAAAGGAAGACCAAGTGGGGGTGATTCAGTTCTTCTTAGAAGGAGCAACAAAATACTCAAGGGAGCAAATATGGAGACAAAGTGAGGGACACAAACTGAAGGAGGGGCCATTTGAAGACCTTTCCACCTGAGTATCCATCCCATGTGCAGTCACCAAAGGTAGATGCTGATGTGGAAGTCAGGAAGTGCATGCTGATAAGAGCCTGATATGAATGTCTCCTCAGAGGTCTTCAAGAGTCTGACATACTCAGAGGCAGATGCTCACAACTAGCCATTGAACTGATCATGTGGTTCTCAATGGAGGAGTTAGAGTGAGGACTGAAGGAGCTGAAAGGGTTTGTGGCACCATGAGGAGAGCAACAATACCAACCAACCACAGCTCCCAGGGTCTAAACCACCAGCCTGGGAGCACTTAGGGAGGGATCCAGGGCTTCAGCTCAATACATAAGAGTGGAGGGCCCTGCTGGGCATAGGTGGAAGATGAGATCCTTGACCTCATGAATCCTGGACGCCCCAGGGGGTGGGAATTTTGAGGTGGGAAAGTGGGAGTGGGGGGTAGGTAGGGGTTACATCCACAGAGAAGAAGGAGGAGGGGTAAGGGGATGGGGGTTCCTGGGTGGGTGGGGGATGGGGTAAGGGGACAACATATGAAATGTAAATAAAATATCCAATCAAAAAAAAAAAAAGAAATACAGGAGAGAACACCAGTAAACGAGTAGAAAACCTAAAAGAGGGAACACATAAATCTCGTAAAGAAATATGGGAAAATAAAATCAAAATGGTGAAGGAATTTAACAAAACCATCCAAGATCTACAAATGGAGATAAAAACATTAAAAAAAAATGGGTGCAACCCTAGAGATGAAATCCTAGGAAAAGGTTCAGGAGTCACAGATGCAAGCATACCAACAGAATACAATAGATAAAAGAGAGAATCACTGGCATAGAAGATACCATAGAAGACATTGACACGTCAGTCAAAAAAAATTACAAAAAGCAAAAAGCTCCTAATTCAAAATATTCAACAAATCCAGGACACAATGAAAAAACCAAATCTAAGAATAATAGGTACAGACTAGAGTGAAGTTTTCCAACTCAAAACGCCAGCAAACATCTTCAACAAAATTATAGAAGAAAACGTCCCTTACCTCAAGAAAGAGATGCCTCTAAACATACAGGAAGAATACAGAAAACCAAATGTAAGTTCAGAAAAGAAATTTTTCTCATCTCATAATAATCAAAACATGAAAGGCACAGAACAAAGAAAGAATATTGAAAAAATAAGGGAAAAAAAGGTCAAATTACAAATAATGGCAGATATACCAGTATTATACTCGACTTCACAACTAATACCCTAAGAGACCTAGGCTCTTGGGTAGCTGTCATACAGACTGTAAGAGAACAAAAATGCCAGCCCAGGCTACTCTACCCAGGAAAACTCTAAATTCCTATAGATGGATGAATCAAGATATCCCATGACTAAACCAAATTTAAACCATTCCTTTCCAGTAATCCAGCCTTATAGAGAATAATAGAAGCAAAACTCCAACACAGGACAGAAACTACATACAATAAAACCCAAGGAATTAGTGTTCTCACAACAAATTCAAAAGTTGAGAACCATACAAGCATAACTTTACTTCTAACAACAAAAATAAAAAGAAACAACAAATATTGATTCTTATTATCTCTTATTATCAGTAGATTAAATTACCCAAATAATGACATAGACTAACATACTGGATACATAATAGGTTCCAGCATTTTGCTGCATACAACAAACACACCACAGCAACAAGGACAGATCCTACCTCAAAGAAAAAGGCTGGAAATTTTTTTTTCAAGCCAATGGTCCCAAGAAAGTAGCTGAAGTAGCCTTTCTTTTATTTTCTTCTCTTCTCTTTTCTTTT
>NW_021604563.1:6845009-7037450 GCF_004785775.1 Grammomys surdaster
GAAACCCACTATCATATCCCCCTTCCTCTGCTTCTGTGAGGGTGTTCCCTGACCCACCCATTCAGCCACACCCACCTCCCCATCATCGAATTCCCCTCTACTGGGAAATCGAGACTTAACAAAACCAAGGACCTCTTCTCACATTGATGCCTGACTAAGCCATCTTCTTCTACATATGTAGCTGGAGCCATGAGTCTGTCAATGTGTACTGCTTAGTTGGGGGTTTAGTCTCTGAGAGCCCTGGGGAGGGTGTTGGTATTTTTGTCCTTCCTATGGGGTTGCAAACCCCTTCAACTCCTTTATTCCTTTCTCTAACATCTACACTGGGCACCCCATTGATAACTGCGTGCTCATTCCAATGGTTGGCTGCAAGCATCCCCTCTATATTTGTCAGGCTCTGGCAGAGCATCTAGGAGACAGGTATATCAGGCTCCTCTCAGTATGCACTTGTTGTCATCAACAGTATTATCTGTATTTTGTGACAGTATATGGAATGGATCCCAGGTGGGGCAGTCTTTAAATGACCTTTCCTTCAGACTCTGTTTCACACATTGTCTAAGAATTTGTTCCCATGAGTATTTTTCTACTTTCTAAGAAGGAAAGAAGCATCTAAACCTTACTCTTCTTCTGTAAATGAAATTGTGTATCCTAGAGTTTGCTGCATATATATTAAGTATTGTGATAATTTCCTAATTGATTAGAATGAAGTGTTCCTCTTTGTCTCTTTGGATAGATTCTGGTTTAAAGTCTATTTTGTTAGATATTATTACGGTAGCAATACCTGCTCTCTTTTTTTATTCCATTTGACTGATAAGTTGATACCAATAATATTTAAAGATCAGGGAAGGTTTTGTGTGGATTGCAGAAGGTTTTTTTGTGTATTGTTAGATTTAATTTGTATTTCAGTAATTATACTCTTTTTTCTTATATTCCTTGTTTATTCTTATTCTTCTATTAAGTTCAAAGTATTGTGTTAATTATTTTCTGTATGACTGCTAAAGTGGACAAAAATTCTGTCAGGCTGTTTGTATCATAGAAAGGTTTTCTTTCTCCACCAGCAGTTGTAGTTTTGTTGCATTGACACCATGGTCTTTAAAATTTGGAATCTAGTATTACAGGCTTTCATTATTTTCACAGATAACTTACATGTTGTTTTGATGGTGTTTCCTTTATAAATGATATTTTTTTCTTTCTTTTATAGCTTTCAATATTTTTCTTTGTTCTGTATAATTAGGCTTTTAAATTACTTTTTTATGTGAGATATGATTTAGTTATTAAAAAAGATACACCCAAACTTCAATGGCTTTAAGCAGAATTTTCTCCCATACAGTCTTTCACTCAACCCTGGTCAGGAAGTCAAGCTAGCTGCAAAATCCCCCTTGTGCAGTGGAATAACTCATTTTTAATTATTTCATTTTTAGAAATTATAATTTCATCATTTCCCTCTTCTCCTTTAATATTCCAAACTGTTCCATATAATACTCTGCTTGTTTTCAAATTCATTAATTCTTTTGTCATTGTTGTTATATAATATGAAGTTATTGTAGATAAGTTTCCAAGGATTGACTATTTGTTATTGAACAACCACTTGACATGCTCTTCCTTAGGGAAGAATAATTTTCTTGATGTCAGGTGTTTCTTATTTGGTGCTTTCTAGTTAAGTTTCTATTTTTTTTTTTTTTTTAGTCTTTGTTCATTTATCTATGTACATCATTTCTTAGTTTGGGGAAGTTTTCTTATATGCTCTTGTTAAATTCCTAGTCTACTCCAGTGACCTTGGATACTTTTACCCCTTCTATTCCTATAAAATTTGGTATTTTGATGATGTTACACATCTTTTGTATGTTCCTATCTTGTGCATTAAAAATACTTTCATTTTATTTTCCTGTTTGCTTATTTTCTTGATATTTATATTCATGTGCTGATATTCTATCTATTGTTTGAATAATGCTAATTGTAAACTTTTTCACTAAATTGGAATCTTGAGATTTTGAATTTCATCTTAATTTCAGCTTGTGTTCCTGTCAATATTTCTATGTCTTTACAGATATTTTTTAAATCCTGAATTATCTTAACTAATTTTATTCAGGTGTGTGTGTTTTTGGTCAGTACTCAACTGGTTATTTTTATTCTTCTGGAGTTCTATGAAGTGTCTGTGTCTTCCTTAAATTCTTTCATTCTTTGATAAAGTTTATTATCAATCCTTTAAACTCAGTGTCCTAGAGGCCCATAAAGAAGCTCTTATTAGCTAATACTTCTATTGGATTAGTGGGTTTCATGTGAGACATGAATGTTCATGCATTCTTGTCGCTTTCATTTTTGTGATATGATCTGGGAATGGGGATATCTTAGGTTGTTAGTCTGGTTTGATAGACTAGCCTTCCTTAAACTGGGGCAGTACAGCACCTGGCCTGCACTAGGCACCACAAAGCTTGTAGTTGATCAGCATAATTGGACCAGGGAAAGGTGATATTGAAACTGCATATAGAACTAGAATAGGAGGTACACAAATGAAAGTTCACAGCCATGTGCTAGAAAATATCCTCCTGGGTTTCTCTGCAGATGGTAGAGTCTTAGGTGAACTAAAATAATAAATATGAATTACTGTAAAATGTGGTTTGCACACACAGGATTCTTGTCTGTCAGTCTTTGGAACTAGGATGGTGACTTTACAGATGGCAGGTATATATAGGAAGGGGAATAATGAGGAAACTACTTATCCAGTTTGTTGAAGCACAAAGAGGATTCAGGAACACAGGATAGAATGTAGGCTTGTGAGGTTTCCACATGATCTTCTTCTTAGTTTTCAGACTGATCTCAGCAATGGCTGCCAGAAAATGTGTTCACTATTGTTTTTTCTTCAAAAGAACTTCTCCAAAGCCTTTTTGTGATTGCTACATGTTATTTTGAGACACTGGGGTTTTCTATTTTGAATTCTTGGTGTCATTAATCAAAGAATTTCTATAATAACTCAGGCAGAAACTCTACAACATATTTAAAAAATAGACAACATTTCCGGACAAAGAAAAACAGTTGCTGGAGAAAGGCTATGAAGTAAGGAACATATGTCTTTTAATATGGATGTCTTAAGAGGACAGGTGATACAAATCAAAGAAACACATGATTATATATAGAAAGACCTTGTAAAGTAAAACACTTTAAATGTGAAAGTGAGCTCATGAGCTGAGGTAAAAGCTCAGGAAGCATCTTGCCACAGGTGGTTTTACCACTTTATAGGACCTTTTGCTTCTTCCACTTCTTATGCTCTAGTCAATAGATAAAACCCAGCTAAGGAACAGCTCCCAGACTTCCTCTGAAAATTGATTCCTTTATAATGTTAATATTGTAGCTTTAGTGAAATCTCCATTCTCCTGTCATAGTACTAGACATGTAATTTGTTTAAAAAGATTTAATAATTAATAGTTTACAAAGAACTTCCGAAAATTAAGCACTGTATGGGACACTGCTGAAAAGAAAAGATCATTACAATTATAATGAAAAGGAGAAGAGAAAAATTCACAATCGATGTGAAAAATGAGTAACAGAAATGATAGGCACTTTTCACATTCGAGAATAATTGTAAAATCTTCTGAAAATGCAAAGGGGGAATGAGTATGTTACTTGCAATGTTGATTAATTAGTCTTATCTGGATCTTAGTCAGTGTGCATGAAGGATAATAGGAAAACAGAATTTCCAGAAAGATTCTGGGCTCAGTGAAAATTCCAACCAAGATTATTATATGTTCCCTTAATGGACTTGAATAAGATATTAAGTTCACATAATGAAGCAATACATAACGAGAATATTATAGAACGGGAACCATACCATCCATTTGCAAAACATACGTTTTTTTTATTAACTTCAAAAAGAACAAACTCCCATATCTTCCATAACAAGTTGTCTCATCCAAATGAAAAGTTCCCTTGATAAATATCTCATTAAGCATATTTTAAAACTCAATAATTAGACTTTGTAATGTCGGTACTATGTGGAGGAAAGCTGTCTACTGGATCCTTTTCTTTGCATCTGAGAAAGAAATAAACAACCATATTAAATTTAAAAGAAACATGCTCAGAATTGAAGACATTTGGCAAACACTTACATCATTAGACTTAATGGTAGAAATAAATTAATATTGGGAGTCTTTATAAATATTTAAAAGTCAAGAAAAAATAGCCCAAAGACCATAGAAAATGGGAAAAAGAGAATAAGATATGGAATAACCAAAATAAAACTAAAAGACTATATGAAGCTCAAGAAGAAGGAAGACCAAAGTCTGGACACTTCAGTCTTACTTAGATGTGGACACAAAATAATTACTGGAGGTAAACTGAATGTGGGAACTGGGAGGGATAGAGGAGAGGGAGAGAAAAGGGGAGGACAGGATCAGATGTGGGAGGAGCGAGGAGACAGGGCAGAAAGACACAGAATCAGGAAATTGAGTGGAGGTGTGCAGCAGTGGGAAATGGGAAACTAAGAAAAGCACTACTACAAAGTCTGAGATGCCAAGGAATCAAGAGATTCCCAGGATCCAAAGGGGATACCATCAGTCAAAGGGGAGATAGAATCTGTAAAGACTATATCAAGTGTATTGGCATACCCTCCTTGAGGGGTGGAGATGGGGCCACCCACCCATCTTAAAATTTTCAATCGAGAAGTTTTCCTTTCTAAAGGAAATTCAGGGAAAAAGAATGGAGCAGAGACTGAAAGAGAGGCCGTCCAGAGACTATCTGACCTGGGGATTTACCCCATACACAGCTAGGAATCCATCTCATCTGCAGACACTAAACCCAGACTCCATTGCTGATGCCAGAAAGCACTTGCTGACTGGATCCTGGTATAGCTGTCTCCTGAGAGGTTCTGCCAGCTCCTGACCAATTCAGATGTCCACAGTAAACCATCAGAGTGAGCAAGAAGACCACAGTGGAAAAGTGAGGAGAAGAACTGAAGGAGCTGAATGGGATAGCAACCCCCATAGGAAGAAGAACAATATCAACCAACTATAACCCCTCCAGAGTTCCCAGGGACTAAACCACCAAACAAAGAGTACATTACCCCACCAACAAAGTAACATGTATCAACCATCATTGTCCATTGATATGTCTCAATATCAATGGTCTTAATACCCCAATTAAAAAGTCAAATTAGCCAAATAAATAGCAAAACAGGACCCAATCTTTTACTGAAAACAAGAAACGTACTTAATCATCAAGAATAAATATGACATCAGGGTAATGGGTTGGAAAAAGATAGTCTAAGCTCTAAAAAGTAAGCTGGTATGGACATTTTAATCTTTATCAAAATAGATTTCAAAACAAAATTAATCATAAAAGAGTTGGAAAAGTGCACTAAGTATTCATTAAAGGAAAAATCCACAAAGAGGACATTTCAGTTGTTAACATCTATGCCCCAAACAAAAGGAGACTCAAGTTTTTAAAAGAAACATTACTACAGCTTAAATCACACACTGACACTTGTACACTAATATTGGGAGATTTCAATACATCACTATCACCAATGGACAGTTATCCAGATGAAAATTAAGCAAAGAAATTGTGGAACTAGATGACATTATAAACCAAATTAACCTAACAGATATTTATAGAACATTCCACCAAAACACATTCACACTCACACTCACACACACACACACACAGACACACACACACACACAAACACACATGTTTTCTCAGCATGCAACAGAACTTTCTTCCCAATTTTCCACATTACTGGACACAAAAGAAGTATCAATAAATACAAGAAAATTGAAATAACCTCCTGCACCCCATCAGACCACCATGGAATAAAGTTGGGTATCATTAACAAAATAAACAGCAGAGAACATACAATCTCATAGAAATTAAACAAATTTTAATGAAAAATGAGTCAAAATGAAATAAAGAAACTATATATGCTCTACAATTCTATGAAAATGAATAAACAACATACTCAAAAATATTGGCCACAACAAAAGATTTTCTATGAGGAAATTTCATTGAACTAATTTTCTACATTTAAATAAAAATAAAAAGCTCTCATACTAGCAACCTAAAAGTACAATGAAAAGCTATAGAACAAAGAGAAAAAGCATACTCAACAAGAGTAGATAGTAAGATATGTTCAAACTGAGTGATGAAATCAATAAAATTGAATAAAAGACAATAATACAAAAAATCAGTGAAGCAAAGGGTTGGTTGTTTAAAGAAAAATAACAAGACAGAGAAACTTTTATCAAACTAAATAAAGTACAGTGAAAGAATTCAAATTAATAAATTCTGAAGTAGAAAAAACAACAGACACTGAGGATACTCAGAGAATTTTAAGAACATATTTTAAAAGTGTGTACTACATCAAAATGGAAAATCTAAGTAAAAGAAATAGAAAAGGAGCTCCTTCAAGGCCAGTGGTGCAGCACCCTTCTTGTATGCACCTGCGCCTGGAGCAGTCCTAGGGTGTCAGCTCTGCACCCAATTCCCCAAAACCCAGAGGAGGCTGGACTCCCAGGAGCACTAACACACCCAGGAATATAGGTGAGTACCCCTAGATAGCCCCATCAAAAACAAAAACCAAAATACCAGAGTGTAAATGGGACCTGCAGGGACCCAGGAACTCCCTGAAGGCCAGTGACAAGGGACCCTTCCAGTCTGCACCTCTGCTTGGAGCAGTCCTAGGGCACCAGCTCTCCACCTAATCCCCAAAAACCCAGAGACAGATGGACTCTCAGGAGCTCTAACATGCTCAGGAACATAGGAAAACAGGATCACAGATTTCAGGAACTTGAGCACAGAATTTCAGGATCTCAGAAGAAGCCAAACTCCTTGGAGCTAACACAACCAGGATCTCAGCATCACAGGGTCACAGAAACAGATGGACTCTGAGGCATTCTGACACAACCAAGATAACAGTACAGACAGGCTCCAGTCAGAGACAGTGAGTGAAGGTAGTATTAGAGGTAACAAGATGGTGAAAGGCAAGCACAAGAATATAAGCAACAGAAACTAAGGTTACTTGGCATCAGTAGAACCTAGTTCTACCACCATAGCATGTCCTGAATACCCCATAACAGATGAAAAGCAACATTAAGATTTAAAATGACTTCTCATGATAATGATAGAAGACTTTAAAAAGGACATAAATAACTCCCTCAAAGAAACACAGGAGAACACATGTAAACAGGTAGAAGCCCTTAAAAAAGGAAACAAAAAAATCCCTTAAAGAATTACAAGAAAACAAAGCAAACAGGTGAAGAAATTGAACAAAATGATTCAGGACATAAAAATTGAAGTAGAGACAATAAAGATATCACAAAAGGAGATTACCCAGGAGATAGAAATCCTAGGAAAGAGATCAGGTGTCATGGATGCAAGCATCATCAACAGAATACAAGATTTAGAACAGAGAATCTCAGGTGCAGAAGATACCATAGAAAACAATGACTCAACTGTCAAAGAAAATTCAAAATGCAAAAATCTCCTAACCCAGAACATCCAAGAAATCCAAGACACAATAAGAAGATCAAATCTAAGGATACTAGGTATAGAAGAGAGCAAAGATTCCCAACTTAAAGGGAGCATCTTCAACAAAATTATAGAAGAAAATTTCCCTATCCTAAAGAAAGAGATGCCCATGAACATACAAGAAGCCTACAGAGCTCCAAATAGACTAGACCAGAAAAGAAATTCCTCCCATCACATTATAATGAAAACATCAAATGCACAAAACAAGGAACAAAAATTATGAGCAGTAAGGAAAAAAGGTCAAGTAACTTATAAAGGCAGACATATCAGAATTACACCAGATTTCTTTCAAGAGAATGTGAAAGACTTGGGATCCTGGAGAGATGTCATACACACCCTAAGAGAACACAATGCCAATCCAAGCTACTATACCCAGCAATACTCTCAATTATCATAGATAGAGAAATCAAGATATTACATGACAAAAAATTACACAATATCTTTCCAGTAGTCCAGCCCTACAAAGGATAATACAAAAAAATCAACACAAGGAGGGAAATTATACCTTAGCAAAAGCAAGAAAGTAATCTTTGTCCAACAAACCCAAAAGAAGATAGCCAGACAAACATATCTTCACCTTTAATAACAAAAATCACAGGAAGCAACAATCACTTTTCCTTAATATCTCTTAACATCAATGGACTCAATTCTCCAATAGAAATACATTAGACTAACTGACTGGATACATAAACAGGACCCAACATTTTGCTGCATACTGAAAATGCACCTCACTGACAAAGACAGATGTTATGTTAGAATAAAAGGCTTGAAAACATTTTGGCAAGTAAATGGTTCCAATACCCATCAAAGGAAAAATCAATGAAGATGAAATACCAGTTCTGAACATCTATACATCAAATGCAAGAGCACCCACTTTCATAAAAGAAACTTTACTAAAGCTCAAACCATACATTGTACCTCACACAATAATAGTAGGGACTACAACACCCCACTCTCATCAATGGACAGATCATAGAAACAGAAACTAAACAGAGATACAGGGAAACTAAAAGAAGTTATGAACCAAATGGATTTAGCAGATAATTATAGAACATTTCATGCAAAAACAAAAGAATATACATTCTTCTCAGCGCTTCATTTTACCGCCTCCAAAATTGACCAAATAATACTTCACAAAACAGATAAAAGAGAATTAAAATAATTCCATGCATCCTATCAGATCATGGACTAAAGGCTGGTCTTTAATAATGATAAAATTAATGGAAAACTCACATACACGTGGAAACTGAACAATCCTCTACTCAATGATTAGTTGATCAAAGAAAAAATAAAAAAAGTAAATACTTTTTAGAATTTAATGAAAATAAGGACATATCATACAAAACGTTGTGGGACACAATGAAAGCAGTACTAAGAGGAAGGCTCATAGCTCTAAGTGCCTACAACAAGAAACTGGAGCGAGCATACTCTAGGAGCTTGACAGAAGGAGTAGACAGCAGGAAATAATCAAACTCAGGGCTGAAATCAACCAAGTAGAAACAAAACACTATACAAAGAATCAACAAAACCAAAAGCTGATTCTTTGAGAAAATCAACAAGATAGATAAACCCTTAGCCAGACTAATCAGAGGGTAGTATCCAAATTAATAAAATCAGAAGTGAAAAGGGAGACACAACAACAGAAACTGAGGAAATTAAAAAAAAATCATCAAATCCTACTACGAAAGCCTACACTCAACAAAACTGGAAAATCTGGATGAAATGGACAATTTCCTAGGCAAGTATCAGACACCAAAGTTACATTAGGATCAGATAAACCACAGAACATTTCTATAACCCCTAAAGAAATAGCAGGAATCATTAAAAGTCTCTCTACCAAAAAAAGCCCAGGACCATATGGTTTTAGTGCAGAATTCCATCAGACCTTCCAAGAAGACCTGAAACCAACTCTCTATAAATTTTTCCACAAAATAGAAACAGAATGAACACTACCCAATTTGTTCTATGAAGCCACAATTATGCTCATACCTAAAATTAACAAAGACCCAGAAATAAAAGATAACTTCAGAACAATCTCACTTATGATTATCGATGCAAAAATACTCAATAAAATTTTTGATAACTGAATCCAAGAACACATGAAAACAATCATCCACCATGATCAAGTAGGCTGTATCCCAGGAATGCAGGGATGATTCAATATATGGAAATCAGTCAACAAAATCCACTATATAAACAAACTAAAAAAAATCCCTACATGATAATTTGACTAGATTTTGGGTAGTAATTTGATAATATTTGATACACCTTCATGGTAAAAGTCTTGGAAAGACATAGTAAACATAGTAAAAAACATAGTAAAAGCAATATTAAACAAACCAGTAGGCAACATCAAACTAAATGGAGAGAAACTTGAAGCAATCCCACTAAAATCAGGAACTAGACAAAGCTGCCCATTCTCTGTCTACCTATTCAATGTAGTTCTTAAAGTTCTACTGAGAGCAATTAGACAACAATAGGAGATGAAAAGGATACAAATAGGAAAGGAAGAAATCAACATATCATTATTTGGTGATGATACAATAGTATACTTTAGTGACCATAAAACTTCCACCAGAGAACTCCTAAACATGATAAACAACTTTAGCCAAGTGACTGAATATAAAATTAACTCAAACAAATCAGTAGCTTTCCTCTACGTAAAGGATAAACAGCCTGAAAAAGAAATTATGGAATTGACACCCTTCACAGTAGTCACAAATAATATAAAATACCTCAGTAACCAAGCAAGTGACAGATGTGTATGACAAAAACTTCAAGTTCCTGAAGTGCCTGGAGCCAGCCCCAGCTTGGTGGGAGGAGAAGGTGATCTTTCTTCTCCTCAGTTCTGTTCTTCTTGAGGCAGCTGAGGGGGATGGGCACTGGAAGAATGTCAGTTGGGGTAAGACTTGGTCTTACATGATTCAGGGGAAAGCCTTGAGTTTTATGAGATTCGGGGTAAGAATTTGGTCTTACGAGATATTTATGGTTGCTGTTTCATAAAATCTTAATTGTCTATCTTACTAAAGTTTACTTACTAGGCTACTGTAGCTGACCTGCTATCTGTTTGTTCTTCTGAGGTCTGAAACTGAAGTTTCTGGGTACACTTATCACCTCAGCCCAAGGACAGCAGAGAATTAGGCAAATAGCCTTGTACTCTCTATGCAGGCACTGCTAGGCTCTAACTTAGGTTTGTTAGTTTGAGGTTGCAGAAAGAAAAAAACACTTGGAGAAGTTATTATAGTTTATTACTAAGTGTAAGAAGTTTCCTATGAAAGCTATCCATGAGAAAAAGTGGAAAGGTCCTAAGTGGGGAAAGGGAAAAAAAAATCTAACAATGGAAAAATTCTAAGTAGAGAGATTCTAAGCAGGGAAGAAGGAAGAATGGAGAGAGAGAAAGAGAAAGAGAGAGAGAGAAAGAGAAAGAGAGAGAGAGAGAGAGAGACTAATGAACATCCTTTGTCTTATACACCATTCAGAGTACATGATGTACATGATTACATGTTACAAAGTTCTTCACAAGTTCACACCAAAATCCAAATCATAAATTGAAATAAAAGTTTACAGCAGATAATGTTTACATTCATATCCATTAGGAGTAATAATCTGGCTAAACATCCATCACCTGTCTAGTGCCACAGGTTCACTGAAGGTTTAAAACTATAACTAAGGAATTAGTGAAGTTTTGTATAGATAAACCCAGGCAATATTTTCTCTTCTGTCCTAGCACCTATAATAAATTGTGAGTTCCCTTTTAGTGACCTTTGGTTAATTGTTTTACAACCCCCTTGGAATGTGCTCTGAGCAGGAGAGAGTCTGGATACTATCTAAAGGCCGTGAACTGATGACATTTGGGAGACTGGCAGAGTTCTCATTGCATTTTTCAGTATCAGAAAGGGACTTAATAGCAATCCCATTATAAACAGCTTAATAATCATTGATATAATTTTAGGGATTCTTCTAGGATCATCATTAAGACTTAGGAAGTCATCTATTTGTCTATATAGCATCACTACAAGACAGTACATCTTCGTGGGTCTGCAGAGATCTGCTCCAAAGGGGTGTGCTGATGCTTAGTGATTGTTATATATGTTTAATAATAATAATAATAATAATAATAATAATAGGAAAAGCATATTAACAGCAAGAATTCTCCCTAAAATATGACTGCCACAGCCTTGTTGAATGGGGCACACTTGTCACAGATTTTATAGTAATCCAAGAAAAGCATTTCAGGATGATTACTTGCTAATTATTAGCTTGTCCCATTATAGCTCCTGACACCAAAGAAAGAAATTGAAGAAGATCTCAGAAGACAGAAAGAACTCCCATGCTCATGGATTGGAAGGATTAATATTGTAAAAATGGCCATCTTGCTGAGAGCAATCTACAGATTTAATGCAATCCCCATTAGAATTCCAACTTAATTCTTCACAGAGATAGAAAGAGCAATTCCTAAATTCATTTAGAATAACAAAAAGCCCAGGATAGCAGAAAAGTATATTAAATAATAAAAGAACTTCTGAAGTCACCATCCTAGACCTCAAGCTATACTACAGAGCAGTAGTGATAAAAATTGCATGCTATTCGTACAGAGGCAAGCAAGAATATCATTAGCACAGCAGTAAAGTTCCTAAACAGGACACCAATGGCTTATGCTTTAAGATCAAGAATTGACAAATAGGACCTCATAAAATTGCAAAGCTTTTGTAAGGCAAAGGGCACTGTCAATATGACAAAATGGCAACCAACAGATTCAGAAAAGATCTTTACCAATCCTACATCTGATAGAGGACTAATATCCAAACTATACTTTAAAAAATTAGACTCCTGACAATCAAACAACATTATTAAAAATGGGGTACAGTGCTCAACAAATAATTTTCAACTGAGGAATATGGAATGGCCAAGAAGCACCTAAAGAAATATTCAGCACCATTAGTCATCAGGAAAATGCATATCAAAACAACCCTGAGATTCCACCTCACACCTGTCAGAATGGCTAAGATCAAAAATTCAGGTGCCAGCAAATGCTGGCTAGGATGTCTAGAAAGAGGAACACTCCTCCATTGTTGATGGGATTGTTTGCTGGTACAACCACTCTGGAAACCAGTCTGGCAGTTCTTCAGATTATTGGAGATAGTATTACCTGAAGATCCAGATATACCACTCCTGAGAATAAACCCAAAAAATGCTCCAACATATATTAAGGTCATATGCTCCACTAAGTTCATAGCAGTCTTATTTATAATAGCCAGAATGAGAAAAGAACACAGATGTACTTCAACAGAGGAATGGATAAAGAAAATGTAGTGCACAATGGATTACTACTCAGCTATTAAAAACAATGAATTCATAAAATTCTTAGGTAAATGGATGAAACTAGATAATATCACCCTGAGTGAGGTAACCCAATCACAAAAGAAGGCACATGGTATACACTCTTTGATAAGTGGATAGTAGCTCAAAAACTCATAATACTTAACTCATAGACTACAGGAAATACAAGAAAAAGAAAATCCAAGGTGTGGGTGCTGTAACAAAATACATGATCAAATAGGAGACAATGTGTATGGCAGAAACTGGAGCAGATACCCTCCAAAGACTGACCCACCTGGGGATCCATCCCAGGTGCAATCACCATATGCAAACACTGTTGTAGATGTCCAGAAGTACATCCTGACTGCAGCCTGATATACCTGTCTCCTTAAAGGCACGGTTAGAGCCTCTCATACACAGAGGCAGATGCTTACAGTTAACCATCAAGCTGATAACATGTTCCCAAGTGGAGGAGTTAGAGAGAAGACTGAAGGAGTTGAAGGGGCTTGTGGCCCCATGGGAACAAAAATACCAATCAAACAGAGCTCCCAGGGTCTAAACAGCAAACCTGGGAACACACATGGAGTGACCCCTGTCTCCAGCTGTATAAGTGGAGAAGGATGGACTTGTCTGGCATCAATGAGAGAGGAGGGCTTTGGTCCCTTGAACGCTGGATGCCCCAGGGAGGGGAAATTCAAGGGCAAGGAGGTAGTAGTGAGTTTTTTCATGGGGGCACACCCTCATAGAAATAGAAGGTGGGAGGATGTGTTATGGCGTTTCTGGGGGGGGGATAGGGAAAGAAGACGTCGACTTAAATGTAGATAAATAAAGTATCAAATAATAAAAAAAAAACAAAAATCAAAAAGAAACTGACAAAAATACCCAGATAATGGGACTGGCAATTACACTCCAATATTTGAGACATTTTGTCTGCAATTTAACATTACCCATCTTACTGGAATTCCTTAGAAATGTCAAGGATAAAAGACTGTGAAACAGGTCCAAGAAACTTTAAAACAATAGCTTCGTATAGTAAAAAAGTGGATGATATATACCTGTACACTAGAAATTTATTTAAATCATGTTCATTTTATTTTATTTTATTTTATTTATTGATTGATTTATTTAAATTTGGATGCCAGGGAACTTTCTGCTGACTATGTATGGCAATATGCAACTAGGCATACTTATGCATAGGTGAAAGGGAAGGATCCAATTACTAGCATAAGGCATGATCCCAGTCAGGTGTTAACTATGGGGAAGTGGGTATGCTTGTGTTTTTTCTGCAGTACACTCAAGGTGTAAGGTTGCTGCCAGAGTGACTGGTGAGACATGCTGATGTAAGGACAAAGAATGATGCAGACCTGTGAGTTTGCTGAGTGGCCTGACAATGGTGACACAGCAGCTGTATTTGACATATATTTCTGAACAATCATTGCTTGTCTATACCCCTGATGGAACAAACTACCTTGCTTCAAGTTTTTAGATCTTGTAGAACAGAGAATCAAAAAGAGAAGTTATAATGAATTTTGCATTTTTTCTTAAATGTGACCAGTTATTCAGACTCAATCATGGACTGGTCTAGAAATCAATCCAATATTGGAAACAACAGTCTTCATTTGGAAGACTGATTTTGGACATTTTCAGAGACATATTTGGAAGTTAGCTGCGGTTCTCTATGAAGTTATGTTAGCAAGAGATAGACTTGAGACAGGTTCTGGATTTCAAACAAGTGTTAGTTCATGTGTTAAGGCTCTTTTAATTGTCAAGTTAAAATTACTTTTGTTTCATCTACAGTATTTAATGTAAGTTACATTGATTGTACACTTTCTTCAGTATCCAAATAGGCCAACTAGACATTATGCTTTTTTCTTGGTGGTTGGAAGAGTCAGGTTGAATAACTTATTCTTGACCTTTAAAAGAATATATCTCATACTGTTTTGAAATTCAGCATGTCAATAACAGAGGTCTATCAACCAGCTTTTCTTTCCTTGCCCTGAGTATCAGAGAACCTCGGCATTCTAAAAATGACTTTCAAGTACTGGAAGAAATCAGTCAGGCTTTAAGTAGAAGCAAGAGGGTCATGGGCTTGATTATTGCTGGTATAACAGCTTTAATTACATTAATTGCTATCACCACTGCTTCTGCAATTGCTTTGAAGCAAAAAGTTAAGACATTAATTTAAGACTTGGAGATATGTGAAAACATGAAAAATGTTATAACCTGACATACTTTGATTTATGCATTTAATAACATGATCTAGTCTATTATCTGACTACAGAGCCTTAATCTTCATGTACTTAAATGGATTTTAAACAGTCCTGAATCTGACTTTATGTAATCTGAATCTGACTTTAAGATACAACTCTTATTTTCCTAAGATAATTCACTTAAAATCTTATATCTACAACTTCCTTCTCTGTATATTTTAGTTGCAATTTTCAAATCTCTGGCAAATTTAAATCTTTAGACTCTTTTTGAAGCATTTTGAGGCATCTCTCTCAGTTATGACCATCAATTTGCTTGTCTCCATTTCTGTGAGAGCATGGAATGAACACTGGTAAATGTTCTATAGAAATTTGGAAACTGCCTCTGTTGTGATGACAGAAGTATCTTTTTTCTCTGTGTAGCTCTAACACATCCCCTGGAAGAATATTCAAATACTTCTAGTGATTTATTTCATTGATACTCAAATTCTACTGTTTATATTGGAGTGTCTTTGTCCTAGTGCAAATACCTTCAATGTGATAATTGTATTTGTGTAATTTTTCATAGCCACATTGTTGCTCTGACATAATATAAGTAAGTTGATGTACATAAAAAGCATTATGATCCCCTCAAACATTTCTTCCAACAAAAGCTCAAGGGAAGATGATTTTAGTGCAGAATTTTACAAGACTTTCTTTTATTTTTTTCTTTTTATATTGGTTATTTTAGTTACTTACATTTCAAATGGTATCCTCCTTCCATGTTTCTCCTCCAAAAACCTACCATCCCACACCTCCTTCCCTTCCTCCATGAGGGTATACTACAGAAACATTGCAATTTTATAAGGTCCCATTAGAGCATAAGCTATGAGTGTTCAGTTCAAAACTGAACACTTATATGTATTTGAGGCTCTTCCCTACTTTCTCATCTATTAAATTCAGTGTATCTGGTTTAATGTGGAGGTTCTTGAACAACTTGGACTTGACCTTTGTACAAAAAGATAAGAATGGATCAATTTGCATCCTTCTACATGCTGACTTCTAGATGGACCAGCAACATTTGTTGAAAATGCTTTTTTTCAACTGGACAGTTTTAGCTTCTTTGTCAAAGATCAAGTGACAGTAGGTGTGTGGGATTATTTGTGAGTTTTCATTTCTATTCCATTGATCTACATGCCTGTCTCTGTACCAATATAGTGTTTTTTTATCACTATTGCTCTGTAGTAGAGCTTGAGTTCAGAGATAGTAATTCTTCCAAAAGTTCTCTTAATGTTGAGACATGTTTTCCCTATCCTGGGATCCTTGTTTTTCCAAATGAATTTGAGAATTGCTCTTTCTATCTCTGTGGAGAATTGTGTTGGAATTTTGACGAGGATTGCATTCAATCTATAGATTGCTTTTAGTAAGATGGCCATCTTTATTGCTAATCCTTTACCAGACTTTCAAAGAAGAGTTAATGCTAATACACCTCAAATTGTTCCACAAAGTAGAATCAGGTGTAATATTGCTAAATATATTTTCTCAGCCTACAATTACCCTAATAACAATACTACATAAAGACACAACAAAGGCACTTAATTTGAGAACCATTTACCTTGTGAACATCTTTCAAAAAATAGTCAATAAAATACTTGCAAACAGAATCTAACACCACATTAAAAATAACATCCATTATTATCAATAGAAGAGCAGAGATAGGCCATCATAAAAAAAGCAATAAATACAATCATCAAATAATTAAATTTAATTAAAACAGCACAACAACAGCAAAACCATAATCATTTCATTAGATGCTGTGAAACCTCTTTTTGACAAAATTCAACATACCTTCATGAAAAAAGTCCTGGAAATATCAGTGATAAAAGGGATATACCTCAACATGATACATGCAATTTATAGTACTTTACAGCCTTTATCAAATTAAATGAAAAGATAGATAAACTAATTCCACAAAATCAGGAAAATGACAAGACTGCCAACTCTCTCCATATCTATTTAATATACAACCTGAAGTTTTAACTAGAGCTATAATACAACTGAAGGAGATCAAAGGAATACAACCTGGAAAGGAAGGACTCAAAGTGTCATTATTTGGAGATGATATAGCATAGATATGTGAACAAAAATATTTAACCAGAGAACTACTATAACTGGAAAACAAATTCAGAGAAATGGTTGGATACAAGAGTAACTCAAAAATAAATCAGTCCACCTCTTATACACAGATGGTTTGATAAAGAAATAAAAAAAAACTTTATAATAGCCACAAATAATGTATTTTATCTTGGAATAACTGTAACCAAGCAAGTGAATAGCCTATATGACAAGATCTTCAAGTCTTTGACGAAATAAACTGAAGGAAATATCAGACAATAGTATGATTTCTCATGATCATGCATTGGTAGGATTAAATAGTAAAAATAGGCTGCCTACCTACCAAAAATATTATATAGATTCAATGCAATTCCCTTCAAAATTATAACACAGTTCTTTACAGATTTTGAAGGAACACTATTAAACTTTATATGAACAAAAAATAACAACAACAACAAAAAATAGAATACCTAAAACAATATTGTACAATAAATGAATTTCTGCAGGTATTACTATCCCTGGTTTCAAGCTGTACTGCAGAGCTTTAGTAATAAACACCACATGGTACGGGCATGAAAACAGACATATTGATCAGTGGAATCAAATTTAGACTTAGACATCAATTCACAAGTCTATGGACACCTCATTTTTGATAAAAAAGCAGAAAAGTTATACTGGAAATGTATAGCATCTTTTTTTTATTACAATTTATTTTTTCTCAAATTGTAGTTCATTCACGCAGGGTTATATACACAGAAAGGCAGGATATGGGGAAGGGAATGGCACTGGAGTGTGGGTATTCAGGGGGAATACAGATATCTTCAGAACCAGGTATCGGCTGGGTGAAGGTTCAGGGGACAAGTCACTATGACTCTGCCTATGACTCACTTGTCCTTATCTAAGTTGGTATTGTCTGCCAAGGCTACCTATTTACAAGGTCTATGACTACTCAGGCTTGTAAATTTCCACAAAAGCTGCCTGTTTACATTAGCTTATAGCCATCTGTTTCAATGTTTTTCCACTGAGACCCAAGACTTGGTGTTAGTATACATGTATGACAGGCCTATTGATGATCTAGGCCTGTGGCTGCTTTTAGGCCTTCAGTGTGTAAGCAGGGCTGCCCCTGACATCTCCTCCCTTCTCTAAGTATAGAAGGGCTGTGGCAATTCTAAACTTGCGAAGGCAGGGATAGAGGCCTGACCTCCAGTATTTGAAGGGGGCCTTGTAATGACTCCAGTCACCCTGTCATTGTCCATTGAAGCATGAGGGCCATACCTGTCCCTATGTCTTTTTTCTGGAGAGGGGATACTATTGACATCAACCCCTATGCAGTCAGGCTTGTCCCTCAGGGAACCCAGAGAGATATTTTTATCTTTTATTTGTATTCCCTTGCAGTGCTTAGCCTCACAGCCTAAGCAAGAATTCACATCGCCTGTCAGAGGGGGTTCTGGGTGTCCCCTCTCTGCTTGATCTAGAGGTAGAAGTCCCCCCTTTTAGGTTTGGTGGAGATTGGTTTTGGAAATGCCCTGTATAAAGTAACAACCTCATCTTGAGTCTCCTGGTCCTCCATAGCTAATGTATGATAGTGTATCTGAGTAGATTTTGTTACCAAATTATTTATCTGTTGTATAACAGAGTTAGTCCACATATTTGAGAGCCAGGGACCAGAAGAAAAAAGCAAAAAGAACCCAAATAATGGTCTCAGGATGGGAGGAATTATGGTTGACAACCTTGGAGAGGCTGAAAACCAATTCTTGTACTAGCATCCATCTGTCTCTCTCTCTCTGGTTTTTCTTAGGGCCTTCACTACCTATTTCATGCTCTCTTTAACCCTCCTTGTCTTGTCTGTTTAAAGGCAACCTTCTTCTTTAAGGGCTGTACACAGTCAAGAGCTGTACACAGCCTTTTCTATTGTAATAGAGTAAATCAAGTCCCATAAGGATCTTTGTGATTTTAGGAGGTCTCTTCAGACAGTGAAACGATGGATTTCTTCAGATTAGTGATGTCAATCTCTAGCTGTTGGATGTTCTTGTCAGTGGCCCTTCAAAGGTCTGAGTAGTATAAGTTCGGAGGCTAGCATCCCGATTAGAACTTCTAACAGCAGACATAACGGGTGATTCATTTTTACCTGGGATGATGCCTGAGTTAAAGCTCCTGGGAGTCCCTCTTTCTCTCTGTTTTCTGGGGTTGGGTACGGAGCTGCCACCTGTGACCTGCTCTATGCTCGGGCCCAGACCGGAAGTCCAATGTATAGCATCTTTAACAAATGTTGTAAACAATCTAGATTCTTTTATTTATTAATTATTTTATTTATTCACATCCCAAATATTGCCCCCTCCTGGCTTCCTCCTTGCACACTTCACCTCTGAGAGAGTGCCTATCCACCCCTTTATTCATGCACCCTAAAGGATCAGGCATGTCTTTTCCTACTGAGGCCAGATATGGCTGCCCTCTGCTATATGTGTGCCAGAGGCCTCAGACCAGCATTTGCATGCTCTTTGGTTGGTGCCTCAGTCTCTGGGAACACCCAGGAATCAAGGTTAGTTGTCACTGTTGATCTTCCTATGGGGTTGTCATCCCCTTCAGCTCCTTCAGTCCTTCCCCTAACTCTAATATAGAGGGCCCCAACCTCTGTCCAATGCTTTGCTGTGAATATCTGCATCTGTCTCATTCAGCTGCTGGTGAAACTTCTCAGAGGACAGCCATGCTATTTTTCTGCTATGTTTCTGTCTAACGGCATAAAATATCATTAATAATTGTATTAGGTATTGGTGCCCAAGCATCAGATATATCCCTAGTTTGACCAGTTTCTGGTAGGACATTCTTTCACACTCTGTTCTATATTTGTCCCTACACTTCTTTTAGACAGGAGTAATTTTGGGATAAAAGTTTTGTAGGTGGGTTGGTGTCCCCATCTCTTCACTGGCAGCCCTGTCAGATTATTGGAGGTAGTCTCTTCAGGTTCCATATCCCCACTTTTGGATATTTTGGCCAAAGTCACTCACATTGAGTTCCATGAGGGTCTTCCATTACAGATCTCTGGGACTTTCTAGAAGTTCTTCTCATTCCCCACTCCTGGCAGCTGCATATTCCCATTCATTCTTCTGGCCCTCTGTGCATTTATCTTGTCTCCCAATTACCTGATCCTTTCCTCCTGATTCATTCGCCCACTTGAAACTTTCCAAGGTCCATTCCTCCCTTTGCCTCCCTTGATTATTTTGTTCCCCCTTCTAAATGGGATGTAAGCATCCTCACTTGAGCCTTTTTGTTCAAGTTCTTTGGGTCTGTGGGATATATCATGGGCATTCTGTCCAATTTGGCTAATATTCCCTTATACCATCCATTTGCCTGCAAAACACATGAGTTCCTAACTTTTAATAGCTAGAAAATATTTCACTGTATAAACAAAATTCATTTTCTCTATCTATTCTACCATCAAGGAACATCTGGGTTGTTTCCAATGTCTGGCTATTAAAAGTAAAGCTGCTATGAACATAGTGTGTCCTTGTGGTATGGTCAAGCATTATTTGGGTATTTGCCCAGGAGAGATACAATCTAGATTTCTGCATGTCCAAGAATGAAGATATAGATCCACATTAATTATTGGTACAAAACCCAACTCAATGTGGATCAAAGACTTCAGCATGAATCTGGAGACACTGGACTTGAAAGAAGGAAAACTGTGGAAAAAAATCTTGACACATTTGCCCAGGAGTAGATTTTCTGGAAAAACAAAACAAACAAACAAACAAACAAAAAAGACTAATAACACAGGGGTAAAGATCCAAACAGAAAATTCTTAACAGTGGAATCTCAATTGGCTGAGAAACAGTTAAAGAAGTGTTCAACATCCTTAGCCTTGAGTAAAATGCTATTCAGATACTTTGTGATTCTATCTTATGCCTGTCAGATTGACAAAATCGACAATATAAGAAATAGTTCATGCTGACAAGGATATGAGTAAAGATAAACACTCCTTCCTTCATGGTGGGTGTAAAAATTTGTACAGCCAGATTGGAAATCAATAAGATGGCTCCTCATAAAATTGGGAATGTATCTACTTCAACCATTAGAGTAAACTTCCTATCCACAAAACCTTGTAACTATAGTCAGCCCTTTCTGCAAGGAGTACTTGGAATATGGTGGTGCATTACATGTTGAAGTGGCCAAACAATGGTGAGTTTAACTTGAAGCCTACCCAGACTCATTTCCTATATTCCTTGGGTGGCTACAAACAGGAGATTGGGCAGCTCAGAGGACTACTATAGAATAATGACTGGCAAATGAGTGAAAGAAAAAATGAATGAATCAGAATGTGAGTGAATGAATGAAATACATCATTGTAATGATATTCTGCTATACTTATAGATGCCTTGTCCAATGGACATTGGACAGGCTACCTCTAGCAGCAGATGAGAACAGATGCTGAGACCCACAGCCAGGCATTATAATGAGAATCTTAATTGGAGGTCTTCATCAGCTCCCGTCTCTTGGACACCTGGAAATTCTGTTTCTGTGGAAATAGGGGAGAAAAGACTACTGGAATCAATAGGAATGGGGGATAGTAGGAGAATATGGCCTACAGAATCAACTAAATAGAGATCACATAGGCTCACAGAGACTGATAAGGCAAATAAGGGGCCTATATTGGTCTGTACCAGGTACTATGCATATATGTTATAGCTGTTAGACTGGTATTTTTTTGTACTCCTAACAGTGAGAACAACTGTATCTATGACTCTTTTGCCTATTCTCCATACTCTTTCACTCCTGTTAAGTTGCCTTGGCCACACTCAATAGGAGGACATTTGTCTGGTCATGCTGTATCTTCTTGTTTATGTCTGGTTGTCTTCTCTTGGAGATATACTCTTTTCTGAACAGGAAATGGAGAATGAGTAGTAAGTGGATCTGGGAGAGAATAAACAGACATGGTGGTGTGGGGGGTGATGGGAGGAATGAATGAAAGGGAAACTGTGATAAGGATTTATTTTTATGAGAGAAGAATCTATTTTAAAAACCTACTTAAAATAGAGGATAAAGTTTCTTGAGAAAAATCACATGAGATAATCTCAGAAAACATAAATCAAACAACTACCTCACCATGTAAACCACAGACTGGGCTGTCTTTTACAAAAATTACATGATGACATTTATGGATTCAGAGCTGCAAGACAGTTTCTTATCCTTTATTGGAAAAGGGGAAAAAGATGGTTCACTGTTTTCATTCCAACGATTATTGATAATCTTAGACTAGACTAGGAAGACCAAAGATGTTATTGATATATTGTTAAATCTAAAATAAACCAACCAAGAATACATTCATGTAATATTGTGCCATGCACATCATGAGAAAGGTAGTTTAAAATAATTAACTTTAAGAGAAAATACATTATTGCATAATGTAACAATCTCTTATTGCTTTGCTCTGATCAAATACATAGAAACACTTTGAGGGAGTATACATTTATTTCATTTCAGACAATTTATTCTGACTAATCATCATGAGGAAAACGTTAAGATTTCCATGTGGTCCACTAGTGGTGTTAACAGTAGGCAGATGCTCCTTACATGTATTAACTTTGAAAGAAAAATTTAGAAAATAAGTTAGACAAGCATCATTGTGAATCTCTAAAGCCCTAGGGTTATCAATTTAATCCTGCATCTTTAAGGTTTTACAGCCTCCCAAAGCAGCATCCAGCTGAAGAAACAGTGGCTAAACACATGATTTTTCAAGCACCATTACAGCCTGAATAGTATCTAGATAATGGAGAGCCTCCTGAAAAGTAAATAATTACAATGACCATTAGGAAAGGAATAGAACACTTAAAAAGTCATAAAGTGAATGATTATGCTGCTGTGTATTGGAATATAAATGAAGAAAATATATCTCATGATAGTCTAATGAAGGTTGGAAAATTCATCAGTAAAGAGATTTTATAAAGGTTTAGAAAATATTGAAAATGTCTCACCTAAGAATGGTTAAATATTCACACAAGGTCTCAGCTTGATTTTCAGGTTGTTTTTTGTTTTAACTGAAAAACAAAACACAGTAAGAGAGACTGCATCCTTCTAACTAGAAAGACATATAGGAGTGAGTGGACAAGGAGATTTGTTCAACTCTGGAAATACATTTGCTTATAAAAAAAAAGACTCCCACTTATAATAGATATGGATTTAAATAAGGAAAAACAAAATAAAAGAAATGTGTTTATATAGCATAGACGTATTTTATTTAAAATATATGTAAGAATTTAAAGTAATTAATTATAATGCATGAAACTAGCTTAAACATTTGTGCAGTATCTATATTCCATATCCATGAATAATACAAAAATTCAAAATGCCAGGGCAATTTTATATCTGTTAATACAATTTTATTACTTGTAAAACTCAAGCACAATTGCTATAATAAATATCAGCTAGTGTGTTTGGGTTTATAAAAAACGTCAAATGACAGGGAATCTCTGATGACAATTGGAAGTCGTGCTGTTACAGTATAATTCAGACTTTCTATTCCTAAGACCATATTTAAATACAAAATATAAACATACAATATCCTATTCAGTATTACAATAAAAAATCATGACCCAAACGCCAATAAAGCTGAGAGCTTGGAATCTCAGATTCCAATGGGGGTAATCACACAAGATGAAATAGTTTTCCCACCCTAAGCAGAAGACATACTCTATACTCACTCATTGAAATTCTACCTTTGATTGAGGAAATTATACTAACAGTGCTTTTCTCTGAAGGTCATGCCAGGCAAGACGTTATTGATATTTTTCAGGGACCACCATTAGTTGCCTTTAGACATTTAACTACAATTAATTCTAAGCATGCTCTTAGATGAGAGGTAAAAAGTAGAGTCCATAAGGAGGTGCTCTACACTACCAAAGAGCTCAATGGGTTTACTATTTCATTCAAGCAGATATCTGGGGAATATAGGCTCACAGAGTCTGATATGGCAATTAAGGGGACTGCATTGGTCTGCACCATGTTCTATGCATATATGTTATGAGTGTTAAATTGGTGTTTTGTTATACTCCTAACACTGAACGAAACTGTATCTGTGAATCTTTTGCCTGATTTCCATACTCTTGTATTCCTGTTAAGTTGCATTGGCCAGACTCCAATATGAGGACATTTATCTGGTCATACTGCATCTTCTTTTTTATATCTGGCTGTCCTCTCAGAGATTTGCTCTTTTTTGAACAGGAAATGGAGAGTGAGTAGTAAGTGGATAGAATGGATGTGGTGTTGTATGGGATGGATGGAATGAATAAATGAAGGGGAAACTGTGATAAGGATTTCCTTTTCTGACAGAAGAATCTATTTTAAACACCTATGTAAAAATAGAGGATTAAACATATTGTTAAAAATAAAGGAGATAATCTCAGAAAACTTAAATCAAACAACTACCTCACCATGTAAACCAAAAACTAGGCTGACTTTTACAAAACTTACATGGTAGTATCTATGGCTTCAGAATTGTAAGGAAGTTTCCTACACCTTATTGGAAAAGGGGAACAAAATGGTTTACAATTTTCACTGCAAGGATAACTCTAGAGTAGGCTAGCAAGACCATAAGAAGTTACTGATATACAGTTAAATCTAAAAGTAAACCAAGCAAGAACACATTCTCGTATTATTTTGCCATGCACATCATGAGAAAAGTATTTTTTAAATAATTAACTTTAAGAGAAAACACATTATTGAATATTGTAATAATCTCCCATGTCTTTGTTATGACCAACTACAGAGAAATACTTTGAAGGATTATGTGTTTATTTCATTTCAGATATCTCACCTTCTGGCTAGTCATCATGAGGAAAATATGATGGTTACCATGTAGTCTAGAAGCGGTGTTACAGGAGGCAGATACTGATTACATGTTGCTAACTATGAAGAAAAAATTTAGAAAATAAGTTAGTCAGGCACATAACCTTCATTGTGGATCTCTAAAGCCCTGGGGTAATCAATTTAATCCTGTGTCTTTAATGTTTCACAGACACCCAAAACAATATCCAGCAGAGGTAACAATGGATAAACACATGGTTTTTCAAGCACCATAATAGACTGAATAATATCTGGATAATAGAGAAACTACTGAAATGTAAATAGTTACAATTACCATGAAGAAATATATAAAATATTCATAAAGACAAAGAATAAATGATTATGCTTCCAGATATTGGAATAAAAATAAAGAAAATATATAATATCTCATGATATTCTAATGAAAGTTGGAAAAGTCATCAGTAAGGCAATTTTATAAAGGTTTAGAAAACATTGAAAACATCTCACCTAAGAATGGTTAAATATCATACAAGGTATAAGCTGGCTTTTTAGTTTGTTGTTTTGCATTTGGACCTGAAAAACAAAAGACAGTAAGATATACTGCAACCTTGTAACTAGCAAGACATTTAGTAGTGGACAGGAAGATATGTTTAACTCTGGGAATATTTTTGCTTATAAAAAAGTCTCCCACATTTAATAGCTATGAATGTACATGAGGTAAAACAAAAAGCCAATCTGTTTGTATAGCATAGACTTTATTTTATTTAAAAGAAAAATATGTAAGAAGTAAAAGTAATTAACTATAATGCGTGAAACTGGTTTAAATATGTATGTTATTTCTATATTCCATATCCATGAATAATACAAGAAATAAAAATGCCAGGACATTTAACTTGTAAAGCTCAAGCACACTTGCTATAAAAAAAATTACCAATATTTGTATGGTTTTGTAAAAGAAAAAAAAAACAAGGAGCAATTACTGATGACAATTTTAAGTGGTGTTGTTATTGAGGAAAACGGCATGAGTTCCTCAAAAAACAAAACCAAGAATATCATATGATTCATATTTTATATTTCTATGACCATCCTTTAATACAAAACAGACACATAAACATACAGTATCATTTTCAATATTACAATAAAAAAAATTATGAACCAAAGTGTTTTAAAAGCTAACAACTTGGAACCTCAGATTCCAAAGGGGTAATCTCACAAGAGGAAAAATTTTCCCCACTCTAAGCAGAAGACATCCTCTACCCCTACTCATTGAAGTATTGCCTTTGACTGCAGAAATTAAACTAACAGTGATTTTCTCTGAAGGACATGACAGGCAAGACATTATTGATGTTCTTCACAGACTACCAATAGTTGCCAGTTAACATTTAACCAGAATTAATGCTAAGCATGCTCCTAGGTGAGAACTAGAAATTCGAGTCCATAAGGAGGAGCTGCATACTTCTAATGAGCTAAATGAGTTTCCAAATTCATTCAAGACAAAATTTTGGGAATATATGTGGGAATAGCTTTAAGAGTACGAGATAATGATGGATCAGGCTGAGTTTCTTCATATGAGCTTAATGAGTAGAGATAATTTTTAATATGGAAGCTCACAGGGTAAAAGTTTGAATAGTCAAATGAAGTATTTATCAAAAGAGTCTACGAAAAGGAGTTGATGAGCAATAATATCTCTTGGTTTAGTGTTGATGAAGGAAATTGCAAGGCTAGAGCGGTTATGTTCTGTGAAATCTTAATCTTTCATAATGGGCAGGACCAGAAGTCACGCCCTTCAATAATCAAATAATCAGATGCAAAAGGGTAAGAGGGGAAGAACTTTGTGGTTATCATTTTTGTTGTGCGAGAATTTAGGGTTTGAGACACTTCTGCTCTTTTGTATGACTTAAATGCAGTGGGTTTACTTGGGGTTCAAATTAGAAGGGTTCAAGTGGCAACACAAAATCAACAAAAGCGAGATGTTCATAGTTTTTATAGCGAGCAGCATAAAAATAGCAATGTTCAAAATAGGCTGACACATTAATTTTCAACTCAAGCAAAGTGAATTTTATACTACTGTGAGTCATATGGACCTTTGGTACTGGCTAACCAAAAGAGGTGTTTCTAGGCATGAAATAAACTTTGAAAACACCTACTCCAATTTTGTTTGCTCTATATAAGTAAAAAAAATCTCAAAAATGAAAGTTTTCACTGGATTATGACAAAAGACAGTCTCAGCCATGAACCAATTTCCAGACTTGAGTCTGTTTGCAGACCCAGAAATTTCTATATGAAGAGGTGTCCAAGTTTCCCGGAGGAAAAAATCTTGCTAAAATACCTAATAGTTTTACTGTTAGCCTTTCTAAAGCCGTTTGCCCATAGGGACCTACAGAATTTTATAATAGTAATTATACTAGGATAAAGGAAGCAATCAGACTTTCTGGGGTTCATTGGATGCTGGTTTTGAATTATCACTACTTCCTTGTTCTGGAAGGACCCAAGAAACTTTTGGGATACTGTTTCTGAATTGATACCAATTCTGGGAGATCTCAGGGAGCCTTCTGACCCTGCAGTTAAAATACTGGCTTGTTGAGGTCAAGTTACTAATGGTTGTTTGGCTGAAGTCAGATTTTCACTAGGTCCAGTAGGCCCCTAACTCATCCTGTGGTTATTTCCCCAGTCCAATAACTTATCATTGTAGTATATAAACTTAGGAGTTTGAAGAATTCTCACATTTGTTCCCTGACCTATGGAGTCAGGTTATTATGGTTGGAAAGGCTAAATGGAAACATTTGGAGATGACTCTGCCAAAGAAAATAGAGAATCATAAACAGACTCACACTCCTGGAGTTATTGCAGAAATTAGTGCAAAAAGGCAGAAGAAGTGGTTCCCAGTATATCTCCCTTTAGCTCTCATATCTGACCATTTCAAAAGGCAGATTCACCATGTAGATTTACAGTTGTCTATCAAAAACTCAGTGAAATAGTGACTTAATCTGCATCTCCACATACGTGAGTATGCAGCTATTGATGCATAAATTACTTTCTTCTCAGTATCTATCCATTAGGACCACCTGAAACATTTGCTTTCATTTGGCAAGATCAGAAGCTATGTTTACATTTACCTAAAGAATGTATTAATTGTCCAGCTCTATGTCCTAACTTAGTTTGAAGGTTTCTTGGTCATCTGTCTCTTCATTAAAACATCATATTGGTTTACTATACTGACAGACAGCATGAAGCATATTGGATTAAATAAGCAGTAGATAGCAACCACTTTGGACTTGTTCATAACAGATATGTGCATAGAAGAAGAGAAATAAATCCAATCAAAATTCATGGACATTATACCACAAGAAAATTATTGAGAGTTTAGTAGTGTGTGGCATGAGATATATTCTTTTAAAGGTCAAGAATAAGTTATTCAACCTGACTCTTCCAACCACCAAGAAAAAAGCATAATGTCTAGTTGGCCTATTTGGATACTGAAGAAAGTCTATTCCTCACATGGAGTTATTACTTATATTCCAAGTGACCTGGAAAGTGTCTCTAGCTTTGAGAGGGACCTAGAACAGCAGAAGATTCTTCAACATGTCTAGGCTGCTGTGCAGGATGCTTTCCTACCTGGACCATATGATACAGGAGACCTGATGTTACTTCGATTGTCAGTAGTAGACGAGGATGTTGGTGGAAGACTTTGGCCAGCTCTTGTACGTGAATCATAGAATATACCTTTTAGATCTTGTAACAAGGCCCTACCATCATCTCTAAACATCTATTTTCACTTTAAGAAACAGTTCTTGGCCTACTATTGAGCTTTAGTATATACTGAATGTTTGGCAATAAACTCCTAATTTACCATTTATTCTGAGCTGCCTATCATTAGCTGGACGTTATCTTACATACAACGTCATAAAATAGGACAAATTAGAAAGCAATCTATTATCAAAAGAAAGTAACAAATATGCAATTAGATCTAAGCAAGTCCATAAGGGACAAAGTAAGTTATAGGAATAAGTTGCTTAAATCCCTATGTGTTTTAATCCTGTTGCAATGATGTCTTCTGCCAAGCATGTACATATAGACTCATGGGGTATGTAATATGATCAGTTGAGTGAGGAAGAGAATATTAGGGCCTGGTTTACTGATGTTCTACATGTTAGAGCATTGCATGCAGAAGTTGGAAGCTACAGTATTATAACTCCTTTCTGGGACAGCCCTAAAGGATTTCAATTAATGGGAATCTTTATAGTGGGTAGCACTTAAGACCCAATCATGAGTCTATGTAATATCAACCATTTAGTAATTGTTAAAGATACCAAAATTATATTTTTTAAAAAAGAAAATAGCTTTAACAAATTATACTGGAAAAAATATGTACATATGCATAAGAATTAAATTAGACTTATATTTACCATCTTTCACAAAAACTAACTCAAAACATATCAAAGAACAAAATGTGAAACATGAAATACTGAATCAAGTAAAAGAAAACATACAAGTACCCTTCTTTATACTGGTGCAGAAAAGTGCTTTCTGAATTGCACTCCATTTGAAAAAGAATTGAGGCCAACAATTAACAATGGATATCATAAAATTCAAAAACTTCTGAAGAGCTAAAGAAACTATTATTTAGATGAAAAGGAATCAAATAGAAGGACTATTTTGCAGCTATAAATCTGAGAGAGAATTAATATCTAGAATACAATAAGAATTCAAAAAAAAAAGGAACTCACAACTAAACAAACAAATGGGATGTTCTCATCAAAGCTTCCCCTCAGGTCCCAGGGAGTTTTGCGTAAGAGGAGGTAGAAAGATTGTAAGAGCCAAAGATGATGGTTGTCTCCAAGGAAATTGTGTCCAGAAGACACAACTGGTCTGTTGAAAAAAACTGTAGCAGTACACACAGACTCAATGAAAAATCATGCCATATGGTATCACAGCACCGAGAGGGGGACTTAGACAATCTCTTCCATCTTAAATGAAAAATTCATCTCCAATTCATACCTACTTGAAATAGAAGACTTAATTTTCTTTAGCACAGTTTTAAATAATAAATCAAAACAGATTTTAAAAACATGATACATTTAAGTCTATGTATAAAACATCAAAAAAATGTTAAACCTAAAAATCTCTTGACACAGAAATCCAGAAAATCAGAGACAACATGAAAAGACCAAGTCCAATAATAATAGAAATAAAAAAAGGCCCAGAAAGTATCATCAACAGAATCATAGTGGAACAACAAATTTCAGCCTAGTCAACTACACCCAGCAACCATTTGAATCATCAGAGTTGGAGAAAATAACATATTCCATGAAAATGCCAAATTTAAGTAATATTTATATACAAATCAATCCCTACTATAGGGAAACCTAAAACCAAAATAGTTCTACAACCATGAAAAGATAGGGAACAAATAATCTCAGACCACTAAAATCAACCAAATAGAAGCACATTGACACACCACCACCACCATCAACAACAACACTAAAATGAAATCAATTACCATTGGTTATCAATATCTCCACAGGTCAACAGACTAAGTTGCCCAATAAAAAGCCTTAGACTAATAGAATGGATGCAAAACCAGGATCAATCCTTCTCTTGGACCCAAGAAACACACTTTAACATCCAGGATAAACATTACTTCAGGGTAAAGGTTTGGAAAATAGATATTTCAAGCAAATGGATGTAAGATGTAAGAACGAAGAAATTTAATATATAACAAAATACATGTAAATCCAAAAATTATTAGAAGATATAAAGAAGAACATACACAAAGAATTTTTCCTATATCTGGTAAGATTTTATTGGCCCAAACATTATCAATTTTGGAGAAAGTTCCATGATCTGCACTGAAGTAGTTATATTCTTATCATCATCATAAATCATGCTCAACAAGGAAAGTATCTCCCAAAATGACATTTCATTTCAATTCTTAACATCTATGCCTCAAGCATATGCACATCCAAGATTTTAAAAGAAGCAGTAGAACAACTGAAATTATATATTGACATTCACTTTAATATGACAATGGGACACTTTGATATACCACTCTCACCAGTAGACAAGTGAGTGATACAAAATCTAATCAGAGAAATGCTAGAGTTTTCAAACATAAACAAAATAATTCAGTGGAGTGGTTGAGGGCTGAAATAGAATGATAAGACATTTGAAGGAGACAAAGGCAATACAAATTGGAAAGAAAAATGAAAATATATTTATATGAAGATGATATGATAGTATACATACACGACCATAAAATTCCACCTTGAAATTTCAACAGCTAAAAAACACTTTCAGCAAAATAGCCAACACAATATGAATTCACAAAAATGAGTAGTCTTCCTATATACAAATGACAAGTTGAGAAAAAATCAGGAAAAAACTTTCATGGTAGCCTCAAGTAATGTAAAATATCTTGCAGTAAATCTAACAAGGTAAGTGGAAATCTTGTATGTTAAAAACTTCTAGTTTTTGAAAAAAGAAATTGAAGAAGATATCAGAAGATGTAAAAATATCAAATGCTCATTGGCTGGCAGGATTAACTTAGTAAAAATGTCTACCCTTGCAAAAGCAAGGTACATATTCAATTCAGTCCTCATTAAACATTCCTCACAGATCTTGAAAGGACACTTTTTAATTCGACATACCAAATATCTATATAACTAAAACACAATGTGAATAATAAAAGAAATTCCGATTCTATGTGCATCACCTATTAGAAGTTGTACTACAAAGTTATAGTAAACGAAATAGCTTGGCATTAGAAAAACAAACAGATTGACCAACAGAATCAAAATGATGATTCACAGACTAATACACATACACACGGGCACCTGAACATGGAATTAGAAGCCAGAAATACAAACTGTAAAAGATAGTATTTTCAACAAATAGTGCTGTTCAGAATAGATGTCTTCATGTAGAAGAATGTATATAGATCCATACTTATCACCCAGTACAAAACTAAAGTCCAAGTGAACCAATGCCAGATTCACTGAATCTGATAAAAGAGAAAATGGAAAATACTGTTGAACTCATTGGCACTGGCCAAGTTTTCCTGTTTCAATCCAATCCCTTTCCTTAAATCTTAGGACATCTGTGGAATAGGAGGCAGAAGGAGTTCAAGAGCCAAATGAATAGTGGATGCCAAGAGAACAGGGGCTTTTAAATCAACTGAGCAAAGCTGATATGAACTCACAGAGAATGAAATAGCTAGCATAGGGCCAGAATACTCAGTTTTGTACCAGGTCGTCTTTTAATATATTATAGCTTTCAGTTTAGAATTTTTATGGGATCCCTGATTATTATCAGGGATAATATTTTTATGTTCCTCTCTGATTATTGTGTCTTCTATTGGGGCTCTTTTATTTCTGTCTATTTGCCTTATCCAACTTCTATATGATGGATGATATGATTGTGTCTCTGTGTGTGTTTCTTTTATCTTATGTTTTATTTTGTTGTTTTGTTGTTGTCTATTAGAAATCTGCTCTTTTTAAATGAGAGACAGAAAGGTAATGGATCTAAATGTGGTGGGATGAAGAGATTACATGGAAGCAGTGGGAGCAGCAATTGGGATGTAGTAGTGTTTGAGAAATTATTCTATTCTCAATAAAAGACCTGAAACTTAAAAAAATAAAACTTGAGAAAATCTTTAGGCTTTCAACTTAGATCAATGGTTAAAACTTTATTCTATAACATGTGAGTATTAGCAGGCAAATAATTTAAATGACAAAATGAACTTCATTATAACGGTACAGAGGATCTACTTCCACCCAAAATTTAATGGTGTGAATAATGTTCAATCCAAATATATCTATACAAACTTTGTGGTAACACTGGATATACCTAGAATCAAGTCAGATATTCTGACTTGATACAGGTTATAAAGCTTATAGCCATGGAATTGGATTCTAGAAGCATGTTTATGCTTCTTGGTGGGTGCAGAATAATGATATGCCTGTGAGGCTACAAATTTTCTACAGTAACCCCTATTCACTTCCAAAAAAGTGGAGCCCTTTAAATGGTGAAGCTGTTTCTGCCTAATGCTGTATAAATGATACAGTGCTATCACTGAGTGCATAAAGATTTATCAAGCTGGTTCCCATTTTTTTGGCTATCTTTCTTAAGCTAACCCCAAAGCCAGATAGAGGGAAACTTGACTAGCAGTAGAATTATCTGAGGTTGTTGCTATTATTGTATGTGAAGGGTAATCTTCTCCTCTCAGAGACTGAGGAAGAATGGTCTCAAGCTCAGTAGCCCCATCAGCTACAGAATCATAGTTCCCTAGTTTACTATCATGTTCAAACTCAGTTGTTTTAGCTCGCTTTTTACTGGGACCTGCTTTTTCACTGCTGTGTGTGTATGCATTACTGCAACAGGGTAAACTGTCATTGTTACTTTTCAGTCCACTAATAGTTTTATTTTGTTGCTCTTCTCCTTGATGGACACTGTTTGTGGTTGTTATCTCCTGTCCTCTTTCATTGGTAAGACTAGAGGCATGATCGGTTTTGTATTTCCTTTTGCCTAATGGTTTCTGTCCAGATGAATCTTTTTCATTACAACCTGGAAACATTTTGCCAATGAGTTCATCTAACTCAAGTTCTGGATCTAGTGACCTTTTTGAAATTAGTTTTCTTCTACAGACAAGACATTCCTTGTTTCCTAACCTAAGTGCTGTGATGATACAGTCCTTACAAAACCAGTGGAGACAGGACTTTGTAATCCTTGTGCTCCTGAGTATATCTAAGCAAATTGGACTCTTGAAGTTGTTATATTCATCACTATGTAAAGTCACAATTTCCACATCATTTGTAGTTCTGTTCTGAGATGTTCCTTGTAAGTCCTGTGGATTATGTTCTGTTGTTTCTCTTTCTGGCTGTATTTACTTTGCTTGAACTGTCTGTGACATGATGGCTTCTGATGGAGCTTGAGGCTCCTCTGGTCTCAGATTAGGCTAGACTAGTGATTTTGCATTGATATCCTCTGGATTCTCACCAGTGAGCATCACCTTAATCTTGTATACTGGAATATTGTTTGCATGTAAAAACATACAAAGATTAAAAATAAAGAAAATGTTAATTGGACAAGGCAAATAATCAGTTTTATACTCAGACAAAATCCATCTCAAAAAGCATAGATTGTGGACTGGAAAGATGACTAAGCAGTTACCAAAAGCTGGATGCTCTTTCAAAGATCTTGAGTTCAATTCCCAAGTACACATGTTAGCTTCCCTCTGTAATGGAATCTGATGCCCTTCTCTATATGTAGATAAAGAACTCATTCATAAAGCAATTTTATTAAACAGGTATAGATTGTAAAAGTACATTTATCTCCATAAAATACATTTGAAGAAATATGTTAATCATGAAACAGAAAATATTTGAAAAGGAAATGATAACATGACTAAGTGAATTTAAAAGGAATTTTTAACACCAACTACAAAAGCAAGGAAATTAAAACATACTGAGTCAGAATAGGAAAATCCCACCACTAGACAAAGAATTACAAGCAAATATTGACTGTAGAGAGAAACATAGAGAGACAAAGAGAGACAGAGACAGAATGCTGTTGTCTCTTAAGGATGAGCTCTCTAATTGTTTATCCAGTATATAGTGGTCAGGCCTGAAGCCATATACATACAAGAAACACAAAAAGGGCTCACCAGGTATGTTTTTATATTTATGGCTATGCCTAAGTTTGCTTGTCAAGGGATGAAATGGAATTAGCAGGAGTGATGTGATGCAGAGAAAGAATTTATATGAAGTGAATATGATCAGAATATCTTATATGCTTGAAAGACTTCATGAAACAATATATTTGTGTGTGTGTGTGTGTGTGTGTGTGTGTGTAAAGCAATAATCACAAAAAGATCCTACCAACTGAAGAGGGGATAAGCTATTATAAGTAATATTAAGGGGAGAAGAGGGAAGAAAGAAAATTATATAATTATATTTTAGTTTAAATTTTAAGAAAAATATAAAATTGCATACACTATAATGGCAAGTAAATACGTGCTTGAAATCTCTCATTATGGAAATATACTACTCATTTTCTCTCATTTTAAGATCTTATATGTTTAATGCATACACAAACTTATTGGTATATCAGTATGACAAGATTGTCTGTTTGCTTTTCAAGGAATGAAATGGAATTAGCAGGTGTGATGAGAGGAGAGGGAAAATTAATTTGGAGTGAGTATGATCAGAGTATGTTATATACTTGAAAGGCTTCATGTATATACATACAATTCTGGTGAATAAAAAGGAAACCTAAAGAATACCTGGGAAAAGCCAGTAAGCCCTACATTATATAGTTTGTTCTGCTTGAGAAAATAGAAACATTCTACCTATGTTGGGTAGATGCATCTTTGCAGTTGCTTTCATACCATACAAAATAGAAGGACACTGTGAAGAGTACTCCCATTAGCCATTCATCATTTAGTAGGTAACAAATCATTTATAAGCTAGCCTGTGGCTCAAGGAAACGTGGCTAACCTAACAGGCATAATTCCTTAAATTTAATCCCTAGTGTCATTTACACACAGAAACATTGTTATGTTGTAGGTCATGTAATGTCATAATATAGTACATGTGTTCATTGGAAATACATGAGAAACATTTGTTACTGAACTACTATTCACAAAAATAATATGTGTGAGAGGAGGGCAATGGGTTATTAGAAGTGTTTTGCATAGTAACAAAAGTAATATGCAACACACTGTATATTTTCTCTTGAATAGCCTTCCTTCAAATGGATTATCATGATGAATGTCTCCGAAGTAAAGAAATATTTTTAATTTGTGAAAAATTTCCATGACTGAGCCAGTTTACAAAAGGATATCAACATGTTTCAAAATATTTTGAGCAATCCAGTGGAAAAAGACAATGTCTAAATCCATGATTGTTATGTATATAACTTTATATTTTCTCTTAGTCTGTTTCATGGTATCTGCATTTTCTGAATTTTCTGAAAAGGACAAACTTACTTTATTGGGCATCAGAACAACTTGAGATGACAACTTGATGGAATCAGTTCATTTGCCGTGAAATGATCTGCAAAGCTGAAAACAAAACAAACAAAAACCAAAAAAATGAATATCCCATTATTTTGAAATAAAAATGACTTTCTATTTAAATGCAGTGTTCCTATGAAACAATTGCCATATCTTAAAATCACAATCATTAGATGACAGCTTGTTTGTACAGCTTTCAGTCAATGAAAATCTTATCTTCCAAGTGATGTTTTATTTGCATACTAAGACTGCATCATAGTAATACAGCTAGGAAAAAAATAAAAGATTTTCTTTAATGCCTTCAAAAAATCATTTAAGGGATGTTGGTCACAAGTTACTATCAGTCTTGGACTGGGCGTAAAAAGGAATAGAGATTAGATTAAGGGATTACTTTCACTCTTTCTTTTTCTTTTCTCTATCCTTCTTCCTCTCCAATCTAATGTTAGGGGAACATATGAGAGAGGGAATAAAAAGAAAAATGGGAATCAAAGCATAAATGAGTAGACTATTGAATCTACTTTTAGACTAAAGTCCATCAACAAGCCAAATTTTCTACATTTGGTATGGATTTTGTACACAAATGTAAGGTTAGTTTGCTACAATATACTTTATATATGTTTTAACTCTAGTTTAGGTATTGTACTGGCACAACTCATTAAAAAATGTCATGCTAACTTCCTGTCATTGAAAGCTGCTATTACAATCTATTTAGGGTAGTTAAGAAAGACAAGTTAGCAGTCAATTAAACTTGTAGTCATATTAGGTACAAGTTTATTTAATTACAGAAATAAGCTTTATTTAGCCTCCTGTAGATGGACTCAAAGTTAAGCAAATAGTAAATAGCTAGAAACAAGCAATGATTGCCTACAGACATAATACTGACAGATGGTCTTCAAAAGCTTCAGAGAGCTACAGAATATGACATTTGAAGATGTTTTATTGACATAAGGCTTTTCATGACAATGAGACATGAATGTTCCTGTCAGCACACTAACACTACTTCAAATATTATGGGCATTGAAGAACCTCTATAAAGAGTTTGCTTCAAATACAAGAAAGCTAGCCACTGGGCAAAATATTCCCTTGCTTTGATTGCTTACAGAATACTGTCCAAACTATGGACAGGAAGGACACAAAGGAATTTGACTGCTGAGCTTTGTCAAGACATGGTAAGTTCATCAATATTCTAGCCTCACAGAAAAGTTTGTCAGATATTCTGGTCCAGAAGGCCAAAGACAATTCTCAAAAAACATATAGAAACCATGGGTGACTGTCCAGGTAGTTAAAAAATGTTGTCATTCCTGTAGATTTGTAAGCTGCCTGCTCTTCACTTCCTGCTTACTCAGGTAGTGTATCTCAGATCTCTGACAGGGTTAAAGACTGGATAGTTATTGTCTCACAATTAAGCTTCAGTTATTTAAGATTTAAGAAAATAATATAAAGCCTAAGAATACATTTTAGGTTTTATAAATTCAAATTATGATAGATAAAAAGTGAATTAAGTATGGGACTTTGCATTCACAAAGATAGGATAGATAATAGCATACTTTCTCCAAAGTTGCCAAATACATATGGATTAGACATTGTGACTGTAATTCTTAACTGACATTTTTTCCTTATTGTTCTTATTGTGTATAGTTTATTGATGTTAGAGAAAGGTACTTTCATTGGAACAAAAGGAGAAGATGTTGAAGTGATTTTTTTTACATTGTAGTGAAGATGTATCTCTGTCCTTCCTTGCTTATGTAAGCCACCTATTGATTTGGTAATTAAAAGCCTATGACCTATAGGAAAATTCTGGATAGTAAGGTCAAATATCTGGCAGAGAGAAAGGCTGTCAAAAAGAATCAAGCACAAGAAGATTTGCCCCCAATATGTGGAGGAAGATGAATGTATGAAACTGAGGTGAGGAAACCAGTCATGTGACAAAACTTAGATTATTAGAAACAGAATAATTGAGTTATAAGCTAGATGAGAATAATCCTAGCTTAATACCTAGGCGTTAATTAGTAAAAGTAACCTTTGGTATGATTATTTGGGAACAGTGGTAAACACAGAAAAGTTATATGGCTACATTCATTTGGGACAAAAGAGAACATAAAGACCAAATGTTACAGGATAAAAAAAAAAAAGATGTAGTAAAATTGAATATTACAAATTTAGGAAGGTAAAGAAAAGCCTAAGAGAAAAGCCGCCCAAACAATATAAAAGATGGAAAAATGAATCTTGGGCATCAAAAACGAGATAGAAGTAATAGATACTTCAAAGAAAAATGTTAAATCTAATATCATTCAGGCACAAACATCCCGGACATATGGGACACTATGTAAACCCCAAGTCTATAAATAATCAGAATAGTAAAAGGAGAAGTGATCCAGCTCAAAGGACCAGAAAATACTTTCAACAAAATCATAGAATAAAATTTTCCCAAAGAAATGGTGCCTATAGTGAAATAAGACGTGAACACAACACCAAATAGATAGTACAAGAAAAGAAAGCATCCTTCACACCCAATAATCAAAGCACTAAACATAGACAACAAGGGAGGAATACTATAATCTGCTAGGGAAAAATACCAAGTCACATGTAAAGGAAGACCCATTAGAATAACACCTGCCTTTTCAGTGGAGACTCTAAATGTCAGAAAGGGACTTCAAATACATACTGTGATTCTATGAAACAACAGATAATGTCTTAGACTACCGTACCTTGTAAAAACTTTAATCACTCTAGATTGAGAAATAAAAACATTCAATAATACAACTTAATTTAGGCAGTATCTATCTGTAAGGCCTATTCTTTTTTTGTTTATAATTCAGCTGTGATTTATTTTAAAATGAAAATTTGTCAATTGTAATTAACATTTGCATGATAACAATGATTTTTCAAAAGAAATTATGACAGCCTCATGACATGATTAGAGAATAATAAAATGCTAAAAATTTTCTTCCACTCTTACAAAATAGAGATTTCTAAACAAGGCATTAGCAGAAAAGAAGTCAACCACTAAAGGTTAAACACATGCAAGAGAACAAGTACAATGGTGCAATGGATAATCCCAGACTAGTAAATCAGTAAAAAAAATTGCATCAATTCAACAAAATAAACAGAATCAACAAACATTGTTAATTGATAATACTCAACATCGGTGGTGTCAAGTCTCCAATAGAAAGACACTGAATAATAGACTGATTTAAAAAATAATACCCATCATTCTGCAACAATGAAGGAAATCACCTTAACATCTAGGAGAGACAACATCTCAAGGTATAAAGATGGAGAAAGAAATGCCAAGCAAGTAGAGCCATGAAGCATGGCAGTGTAGCAATTTTGAGATCTGAACAAATATGTTTCAAATCAAAACTAATCAGAAAAGATAGGAAATGATACTGCATAGTCATCTCAGAAAAAAAAAAACAAAAACAAAAACAACAAAACAAGAGGATATTGCAATTGTAAAAATTTACACAACATGAGCAACAAAGTTAAAAAAAATACATTACAGTATACATCACATGCTAACTCTCACACAATGATAATGGGTTCCATAGGTACCCCAGTCTGACCAATAAACAGGTCACCTAGACAAAAACTAAACTGAACTAAAAATGCTGGAACTACATGACATCCTGAACCACACAGGTAAGTTTTTCTCCCCCCACCCATCTTTTCTGGATTCTGAGCCTTCTTGGCCAAGCCAATCTCTCCAGAGTAACCTGCCATTCCAGAGTGATATTCACTATCTTGCCACCTCTCCATCTTACCTCATCAGACCTGCCTCTCTGCTATCCCATCAGATTCCTGAACTGTAAGCTTCCATTCCCATGCCCATCTTTCCTGCTCTCTGAGCCCTGCAGACCAAGTCAAGCTCTTCTGAGAAACCTATCAAACCAGGGGAACATCCATTCTTCTGCCATCCCTCTGCCCACATTCACTAGACCTGAGGGTCCTGAGCCATACAAAACTACAGGTCTCGAGCCACATAGCCCAAGGAGACCTGACACATAAGGACCATCAAGGTTCACTCCCCTCCCAATATCTAGTATGATAAGAATATCCAGGGACCAAAACCTTCCAGATGGCTAAAGGCCCTCAAAAGAACACAATCAACAAGAACTAGGTCAACATGATAACTCCAAAGCACACTTACTGCCATATAGCAACCCCTGGATATCCTAACACAACTGAAACACAAGGAAATGACCTTAAATCCAATCTTATGAAGATGGTAGAGCCCTTTAAACCACCAACCAAATAACAGACTTCGGCTGGCCCTAGACTTCCCAGCATATATGTAGCAGATGTGCAGCTCTAGAACAGGGGCTAACCCAAAAGTTGTTGCCTACATGTGGGATATGTCCTACTAGTTGGGCTGCTTTGTCTGGCCTCAGTGGGAGAGGAAGTGCTTAGCCTGGCAGAGACTTGAAGTGCCAGACTGAGTGGATACCTGAAGTGGAGGCACCTGGTCAAAGAAGAAGAATGATTATAGAGGAATTCTTTTCTGAATTCTAGTTCAGCCTGAGTGATACGGATATGTTGTGAGTCTCAGGATGATCTGGGCTACATAATGTGAACCTATCATAATCAAACAAAATAAGGCAGGGAGGGGGAGAAGGGTAAGAAGGAGGACAAGGAGAAGGAGGAGAGGGAAAGGAGAAAAAGGAGAAAAAATGAGGAAAAAGAAAGGAAATTAATTGTGCAATTATGCTTAACATTAGGCCCTAAGAGCTAGATCGAACTTAAAACTATCTTAACTAAACATGTAAGTCAAAACAATGTCATATAAAGGAAATAAAAATTTAAACACATCAGTATTCACACAGGATCGTTGCTGTTTTCATAAATCTAGGAATAAGTGAACCTTTAAAATATTGTAAAGGGCAAGGTAATATTATGTTAGTGTACTACTAAAGCACTAAAAGTGTTCTCATGAAAGATATCAGCACCATTTTGAGGGAGACTCTGACTTCAAATTGACATCAAAACAAAGACGGATATGTATCACTTGCGCCAGGATGTACATAAAGAGGGTTACTTAAATTGAGCCTAAAGTTCTTTTAGAAACAAGATAATGAAATAATTTATATGAGCTAGTACATACTACAGAGTATATATAAGAGATTAGTGAACATATGACCTCTACAATCCTGACAATATAAAGGGGTTCATTTAAATAGAAACCAACTAACAGACACAAACATATTACTAAATAATACTAAAGAAAGGTACCAAAACCCAAATAAAACCTACTAAAATTTTCTCAAGTCAAGGGGAAGTTATTTTTCTATACAAGTCAAGAGATAGTTAGGAAGCATGTTACCTGGTAGGGGTGAATAAGCAGACTAGTGCTGCTTACTGTGGGCCCAAGGTGGTTCCTGTGGCAACAGATGATGAGGGGATTTCTGATATCATAATAAAGAAGGAAATTAAAATGGATGCTTCTGGTGCCAGGATAGTCCTATTGCAGACTATTAGGACTTCAAACTTGACTGTAACTTGAAAGACAAAAGTTATAAAAACCAAAAAATAATAATAAAAATTTTCAAGATGACACAATTTTGTCCCTGCAGTTCTTTTAGAAAAGGACATTTCATTTTGGGTTCAGAGTTTTGACTGTGGGATGGCAACTTCATCCCTTCACTAGATACCTTATCTTTTTACTGGAGGTAGACTCTACAAGTTCCCTCTTCCCACTGTTGGGCATTTCATCTAAAGTCTCTCCCTCTGAATCTTGAGTGTCTCTTACCTCCCAGGTCTTTCTTACATTCTAGAGGGTCTACCTACCTCATACCTCCTGAAAATATCTGTTTCCATTATTTCTGCTAAAACAACTCCAGGGACAAAAAAGGAGAAGAGAATGAGAGAGACGAGGTCCAGTGACCATCCCAAATTGGGATTCAGCTGAAGGGGAGGCTCTGTTGTGCTTATAGACAGGAGTCTAGCATGGCTGCCCTTCAAAAGGCCCAACAAAACAGCTGAAAGAGTCACACTCAACCTATAGACAGAAGCAAGGGACCCCTGTTGGTGAATTAGGGAATGGCTCGATGAAGCTGAAGAGGAGGACAATCCCATAGGAAGACCAGATGTCATAGCTAACCTTGACTCCAGAGATCTCTAAAACACTAAGCCACCGACCAGGCAACATAACTTAGTAGGTCCAAGGCCCCCAACACAAAACAAACAAAGCAGAGATTATTGGATCTCTATAACAATGAATCATGAAAGAGTTGAAATTTAGACTCAACCAACAGTAACATAAAGAATAAAATCACTTTCTATGCTACAGAAAACACAGCAACATGCATTGGACTATAACAATGTGTCCTTTTTGGTTTGTGTTGGTTTATACCTTTTTACAATAAGAAACAAGAGGGATAACAATGCCTTTGCTTGCTTACTTATTCTTTTCATGTCTTTATGTCAAATTACTTAATTGTATGCTTTCTTAAACCGCATGTATACTAAAATTTGAACAGTGCAGTACATTAGCATGGACTCAGAACAAGGCTGACATACAAGTTTTTGAAACATATTATTTTTAACAACTCTATTACTATAATAACCAATCCAGATAAAAATACAACAGTAACAAGGAAAACAATATTCTTGATGAACATAGGTTTAAAAATAAAGTACTTAGAAACCGAAACACAGATATACATTGTCAATGTTTTGTAAAAAGAATAGGGTTTCTGCACACTTTGACACTTGCACAAAAGTGTTGTCCTTTACTTATGACTTTATTATTAATTATTATTATTATTATCAATCATTTTACAAATTTACTTTTCAAATGATATCCCTTTAGCCCATTTACCTTACCACAATCCCTCATTATGTCTACCTTCTTCCCTTCCCACAGCCTCTATGAGGGTGTTCCTCTAACTACTCACCCATTCATGCCTCACAGGTCTAGAGTCCTCCTACACTGGGCCATCAACACTGGACAGGACCAAGAGCCTCCCCTCACAGTAAGGTCAGATAAGGCCATCCTCTGCTATGTATGTATCTGAAGTCATAGGTCCCTCCATGTATACTCTTTGGTGGAGATTCAGTCTCAGGGAGATCTGAGTGGTTCATTTAGTGGAAATTGTTCTTCCTATGGGGTTGCAATCCCATTATACTCCTCAATCCTGCTCCTATCTCTTATGCTGTGGTCCCTGGGCTCATTCCTATGGTTGGCTTTGAGTATCTCCATCTACATTGGTCAGATGCTGGTAGAACCTCTCAGGGAACAGTCATACCAGGCACTAGTCAGTAAGCACTTCTTGGCATCAGCAATAGTGTCTAGATTTGGTGTCTGCATATGGGTTGGATCCCTGGGGGGTCATCTGTATGGCCTTTCCTTCAGTCTCTGTTCCATTTTTTTGTCTCTTTCTTTTCTTTTAGACAGAAAGAATTCTTGGTTAAAATTTTTGAGATGGTTGGGTGGCCCCATCCCTCAACAAGGTGCCATGTTTATCTACTGGAGGTGATTACAACAGGTTTGATCACCCCTTTGTTGAGTATTTCTGCTAAAGTCATAACAGTTGGGTTCTGGGAGCCTCTTACTTTCCTGGAGTCTGTGACATTATAATGGCTACAACTAGTTCCCCATCTTCCACTGCTACATATTTCTATTCAATTTTTTAACCCTCTGAACTTCTCTCCTGTCTCTTCCAATATCTGATCCTGCCTCCCTTTCCCTCCCTCATCTCTCTCCCTCCAAGTTCCCTCCTTCCTTCTACCTCCTGTGACAGTTTTGCTCCCCTTTCTATGTAGGATTGAAGCATCCAAACTTTGTTCTTCCATCTTCTTAAGCTCCGAATGGTTTGAAGGTTGTGTCATGGGTTTTCTGAACTTTTGGGCTAATATCCACTTATTAGTAAGTACATACTATGTGTGTTATTTTGTGACTAGGTTTACCTCACTCAGGATGATATTTTCTACTTCCATCCATTTTACTGAGAATTTCATGTAGTCATTGTTTTTAATATCTGACTAGTACTCCATTGTGTAATGCTATCACATTTTTTGTATCCATTCTTCTGTTGAAGGGTATCTGTGTTGTTTCAAGCTTCTGTCTATTACAAATAAGATTACTATGAACATAGTGGAGCATGTATCCTTGCTAGATGTTGAAACATCTTTTGGCATGCTGATATGTTCGAGTTTCTTCCTCATTTATTTCTTGTGTTAGATTCAGCTTATCTGGCTTTATGTCGAGCTCCATGATACACTTGGTCATGAGTTTTGTATAAGTAGATAAGAAGAGATCAATTTCCATTCTTCAACATGCTAACCACCGATTAAAGTGGCAGTATTTGTTGAAAACTCTGTGTTTTCAGACAATTTTCATTCAGAATTGCTCTTTCTAACTCTATGAAGAATTGACTTGGAATTTTGATGGGGTTGCATTGAATCTGTTGATTGATTTCAGAAAAATGGCCATTTTTTATATTAACCCTGACAATCCATAAACATGGAAGATCTTTCCATCTTCTGAGGTCTTGTTAGATTTCTTTCTTCAAGGACATGAATTTCTTCTCATATAGCTTTTATACTTGCTTGGTTAGAGTCACAACAAGATATTTTATATTATTTATAACTATTGTGAAAGCTGTTATTCCCCAATTTCCTTTGCAGCCCATTAATCCCTTGAGTAGAGACAGGCTACTGATTTGTTAGAGGTAATTTTATATCCAGCCACTTTACTGAAGTTGTTTATCAGCAGTAGGAGGTATATGGTAGAATTTTTGAGGTAGCCCGTGTATACAATTCTATCATCTGCAAATAGTGACAAATTGAATTCCTCCTTCCCAATTTGTATCCCTTTCATTTCCTTTAGTTTTCTATTTGCTTAGGCTAGAATTTCAAGTATTATTTTAAATATATAGGGTGGCAGTGTAAGTAGCCTTGTCTTCTCTCTGAAGTGTGATCGCTTCAAATTTCTCTCCATTTATATGATGTTGGCTATTGATGTTCTGTATATGGATTTTATTATGTTTAGGTATGGTCCTTGAATTCCTGATTTTTCTAATATATTTAACATGAAGAGGTATTGTATTTTGTCAAAGGTATTTTAGCATCTAATGAAATTAGCTGGGTTTTTTTTTTGAGTTTGTTATATACAGGATTACATTAATAGATTTCCATGTATTGGTCCATACTTACATCCCTGGGATAAAGCCTGCTTGGTCATGGTGAATAATCATTTTGTTGTGTCCTTGTATTTGGTTTCTTAGAAATTTATTGAGAATATTTTTATTGGTATCCATAAGTGAAATTGGTCTGAAGTTCTTTTACTTTGTTGGGTCTTTGTGTGGTTTAGTTATCAGTGTAACTGTGGCTTCATAAAATGAATTGAGTAGTGTTTCAATATTTGTAAAATAGTTTGAAAAGTATTGGTATTAGGTTTTCTTTGAAGGTCTGATAGAATTATGCACTAAAACAATTTGGATCTGGGTGGGCTTTTGTTATTTATTTATTTATTTATTTATTTATTTATTTATTGGTTGGGAGACTTTAAAGACTGCTTCTATTTTTTTAGGGGCTATAGGACTGTTTAGATGTTTTATCTGATCCTGGTTTAACTTTGCTACCTGGTATCTGTCTAGGAAATCAACTATTTCATCTATATTTTCCAGTTTTATTGTTTATAGGCGTTTGTAGTAGGATCTGACAGTTTTTTGAATATCCTCAGTTTTTGTTATTATATCTTCATTTTTATTTCTGATTCTGTTAATTTGAATACTGTCTCTGGTTAGTCAGGCCGATGGTTTTTATATCTTGTTGATTTAATCAAAGAACCAGCTCCAAGTTTTGTAAATTTTTTGTATACTTCACTTTCTTTCTACTTGGGTAATTTCAGCCCTGAGTTTGACTATTTTCTGCTGTTTACACCTCTTGGGTATATTTACTTCTTATTATTGTAGAGATTTCATATGTGCTATTAAGCTGCTAGCTTATGATCTCTACATTTTTTTTATGGAGGAACTCAGAGCTATGAATTTTGCTCTCATCATTGTTTTTATTGTGTTCCATAAGATTGGGTATGTTTTGTTTTCATTTTTATTAATGTCTAGATAACCTTTAGTTTCTTTTTTGTTTCTTCCCTAGTCAAATTAAAATTGAATTGACAGTTGTTCAACTTGTATGTGTATGTGAGCTTTCTGTTGGATTTATTGTCATTAAAATAAGCCTTTGTGGTCTGATAGAATACATGAGACTAGTTTAGTGTTCTTGTAACTGTTGAAGCTTCTTTTTTGTTCATTTATATCATAAGTACTGGAGGTATCCTGAGGTGCTGAGATGAAGCTATATTGTTTTATTTTGGGGTGAAATGTTCTGTAAATATCTGTTGAATCCATTTGGTTTATATCTTCTGTTAGTTTCACTGTGTCTCTGTTAAGTTTCTGTTTTCACTATCTTTAGATGTGTGAAAATGTGCCGGGGGGCCAGACCCGACATGTTGGAAAGTCTTCTTTCTTCTTCTTCTTGTCAGTTCTTCTTGAGGCACCTGAGGGGGAAGAGTGTTGTCAGTGGGCAAGACTTGGTCTTATAAGATATTTAGGGTTGCTGTATAATAAAAGTTTACTTATCTACATTACTATGCTACTGTAGCTGACCTGCCTTCTGTGATCCTGAAGCCAGAAACTGCAGTTTCTTCCACTTAACACCTCAGCCCCAAAACAGCAAAGTATTAAGTAAATTGTGTTTCTACTATCTCAGCAGGAACGGCTGGGCTCTAACTTATGCCTACTAGTCTGAGGTCTTATGCCTACTACTAGCCTGAGGTCACAGGAAGAAAATACACGTAGAGAAGTTATTACAGAGTTTATCATTTAGTGTCAAAAGATCCCTATGAAAGCTGTCTAAGGGGAAAAGTAGAAAGGTCCTAAGTGGGGGAAAGGAAAAATAATCTAATAAGGGAAAAAATTAAAGGGAAAAATTCTAGGCAGGGAAAAAGGAAGGGAAGTGATGAACGAACTCCTTACCAACGTCTCTTTATCTTTATCTTCTGTACTTCTTACTGTAGGTGTGTGCATTCATTTCTGGTTCTTCAATTCTGTTCCATTGATATAACTGCCTGTCTCTTTACAAATACCATAGAGTTTTGTTTTTTTTTTTTCTTCATTATTTCTCTGTAATACAGCTTGAGGGTCAGAGATGTTGATTTCCCCAAGATGTTCTTTTATTGTTGAGAATAGTTTTTGGTATGCTGTTTTGTTTTTATTTTTGTTTGTTTGTTTTTTGTTGTTATTCCAAATGAATTTGAGAACTGCTCTTTCTAACCCTATGAAGAATTGAATTGGAATATGTATGGGAATTGCATTGAATCTGCAGGTAGAAGCCCTTAGAGAGAAAACACGAATATCCATTTCTTTTCCTCAATGTGTTTTATAACATTTTAATTACATGCAAGTATATAGGTCAGTTCTTGGTTGAAGAAATAACAATACAATAGATACAAATAGTCAAGGAAGAAGCAAGACAATAAACCAAAAATAGTCAAAGAACAGGCTAGGCAATAAACAAAATTTCTTGATCACTGTTTCTAAGGACTTATCAGGATTACCAAAATATATGAGCCTACTTCCCTGTCCTAACCCACACTGCTCAACTGCAGTTGCCAGTTCCATTATCTGTTTAATCTGATTTTGAACAGCCAGCATAGAAAAACTATGTAGGCAATAACTAATAATGTTTTAGTTGCTTCTCCTGTTAAAGGAGTTGCAACTAGAAAGCCTGAGTGGGTGTCAGTGGTCACATGTACATATTTTAATTGTCCAAATTCAGAAATATGAGTAACGTCTACTCAATATAATTGGTTAGCCATGAGTCCTTGATGATTAATACCATTATGTGGTACAGGTATAAATTGAGGATATTCAGGACAAGTCTTTACTTGCACATTCTCAAGAAATACAAAATTGTTGTCTCAAGCAATTACTATTTTGATGATGTAAAGAATGAGATTGTTTTGCTAACTGTTCCTGTGCAAGGCATATAATCTCTATGCTATACAAATCTGTTGTGGCATTGCCCTAAGGGGTGCAAGAAATCCAGTATGAGTTCTTTTAATTTTTTTTTCTGTTTTTTCAACACAGGGATTCTCTGTATGGTCCTGGCTGTCCTGGAACTCACTCTGTAGACCAGGCTGGCCTCGAACTCAGAAATCTTCTTGCCTCTGCCTTCCAAGTGCTGAAATTAAAGGTGTGCACCACAACCACCTGGCCCAGTATTAGTTCTTAAATGACCTGTAAAGGTAAGAAACAATATGTTCTCTTAGATTGAGTTGTATTTGCATAAGAAACTGCAAAATTTGAGAATTAGCAGTAACTAAAATAGGAAGAGTTTCAATTAATTGTATACCATGAGCTATATATATTGGCTATCTGAATACAAATTAAAAGCTTTATTTTTCAGCATTTCTTTCTTTTTAATTGAATATTTTATTTATTTAGATTACAGAAGTTATCCCCTTTCCCCATTCATCCCCCCAAAAACTCCATATCCAATCCCTGTCCTCTTGGTTCTCTGAGAGAGGGTCCCTGCCCACCCACCCACTCCTGCCTCCTCACACTTACATTCCTCCACATTGGGGCATCCAGGCTTCAATGGACCAAGGCTCTCCTTCCCAACAGATTCCCAATGAGGCCATCCACCCCTACATATATGGTTGGAACCACGGGTCTCTCCATGTGTTTCCACAGGCTAGCTATTTAGACCCTAGGAGCTCTGCTTGGTTGGCATTGTCACTGTCCAGTTGGGTATACAAACCCCTTCAGCTCTTTCAGTCCTCTTTATAAATCCCCATTGCAGACCCCATGATCAGTTCAATGTGTAGCACTGAGTGTCTGCCTCTGTATAGGTCAGACTCTGGCAGAGCCTCTGAGGAGAAAGCTATATCAGGCTCCTCTTAGCATGTACTTCCTGGCATCCACAACAGTATCTGCCTTTGGTTACTGTACATGGTCTGTATCCCCACACTTCTTCTCCTTATTTGCTCCCATGAGAATTTTGTTCCACCTTCTTAGAAGGACCAAAGCATTCATACTTTGCTCTTCCTTCTTCTTCAGCTTCATGTTGTCTGACAGTTATATCGTGAGTATTTTTTTCTTTTGGGTTAATACCCACTTATTGGTGAGTACTTTTGTGATTGGATTACTTTATGCAGAATGATATATTCTAGTTCCATCCATTTGCCAATGAATTTCATGAATTCATTGTTTCTAATACCTGAGTAGTACTCCATTGTGTAATTGTACCAGATTTTCTGTATCCATAACCCTGCTGAAGGACATCTGGGTTCTTTCCAGCTTCTGACTATTATATATAAGGCTGTTATGAATATATTGGAGCATGTGTCCTTGTTATATGTTGGAGAATATTTTGGGTATATGCCCATGAGTGGTATAGCTGGATCTTCAGGTAATACTATGCGAAATTTTCTGAAGACCTGCCAGACTGATTTCCATAGTGGTTGTACCAGTTTACCATCCCAACAACAATGGAGGAGTGTTTCTCTTTCTTTACATCCTCACCAGCATCTGCTATCACCTGAGTTTTTGATCTTAGCCATTCTGACTGGTGAGAGGTGGAGTCTCAGTGTTGTTTTGGTTTGCACTTCCCTAATGACTAAGGATGTTGAACATTTCTATAGGTGCTTTTAAACCATTCTAATTCCCTCAGTTAAAATTTCTTTGTTCATCTCTGTACCCCATTTTTAATGGAGTTATTTATTTCTCTGGAGTCTAACATCTAGAGTTATATATATATATATATATATATATATATATATATATATATATATGATAGTAACACTCTATTGGATGTAGCAATGATAAACATATTTTCCCAATATGTTCATTGCCATTTTGTTCTATTGAGAATATCCCTTGCATTTAAGAAGCTTTGCAATTTTACGAAGTGTGTGCTAGCCACCAGGAGATTTAGCCATGGAGGTAGTTAAGGCATATTAAAATTGACTGGAATATGTGTGTGTGTGTGTGTGTGTGTCTTTCATTCGTGAATACAGACTTCATGGATGGAGGATGTATGCACATCCACAAGATTTTCTGGGGACCAAAGCAGATTAACTAATTCACAGCTACAGATTATATATATATATATATATATATATATATATATATATATATATATATATATATATATGTACTGGATACTGGAAATAAAACTAATCTTAGTTTGGGAATATTTCTGTAAAATGCATCTTCCCCATGAAGTGTGTTGATAAAGATTACTTTGGATATGATAGTTTGTGTTCAAGTGAGAACACTAGCATTTACCCCAGATTTTTATGAAGCAAATAAAGAATAAAGTATATGGAGTTTTCAAGCCTATCAGTTACAATTTAGACTCTGCTTTTACTAGAGGGTCTTTGTGGAATCTCTTTTTCATTCAGCAAGATATCCACCAGAGGGCAGGAAAAGAGAGGTATTAGATTCCTATGACTGCAGTTAGAAACATGAACTAATCGTTTTCATCACCCTTAAAATATAAGTTCATTTTATGAAATCCCATTTGTCAATTCTTGATCGTAGAGCATAAGCCATTGGTGTTCCGTAGAGGAACATTTCCCCTGTGCCCAATTATTCGAGGTTCTTCCCTACTTTCTTTTCTATTAGCTTCAGTGCATCTGGTTTTATGTGGAGGTCCTTTATTCCCTTGGATTTAAGCTTTGTATTAGGAGATAAGAATGGATCCACTTGCATTCTTCTACATGTTGTCCTCCAGTTGAACAAGCACCATTTGTTGAAAATTCTGTCCTTTTTCCACTGGATAATTTTAGCTCTTTTGTCAAAGATCAAGTGACCATAGGTATGTTGGTTCATTTCTGGGTCTTGAATTCTATTCCATTGATCTTCCTGTCTGTCTCTGTACCAATACCATGTAGTTTTTATCACTATTGCTCTGTAGTACAGCTTAAAGGGATAATGATTCATCCAGAAGTTCTTTTATTGTTGAGAATAGTTTTCGATATCCTGGGTTTTTGTTATTCCAAATGAATTTGAGAATTTCTCTTTCTAACTCTGTGAAGAACTGAGTTCGAATTTGGATGGCGATTGCATTGAATCTGTAGATTGCTTTTGGCAAGATGGCCATTTTTATTATATTAATCATGCCAATCCATGAGCATGGGGGATCTTTCCATCTTCAGAGATCTTCTTCAGTTTCTTTCTTCAGATACTTGTAGTTCTTGTCATACAGATCCTTCACTTGCTTGGTTAGATTCACACCAAAGTATGTTATATTATTTGTGACTATTGTGAAGGGTGCCATTTCCCTAGTTTCTTTTTCAGCCTGTTTATCTTTCATGTAGAGGAAGGCTACCAATTTGTTTGAGTTAATTTTTATAACCAGCCACTTTGCTGAAGTTTTTTTTTTTATCAGGTTTAGGAGTTCTCTGGTGGAAGTTTTGGGGTCATTTAAGTATACTATCATATCATTTGCAAATAGTGATATTTTTACTTCTTACTTTCCTATTTGTATACCTTTGACTTCTTTTTGTTGTCTGATTGCTCTGGCTAGGACTTCCAATACTATATTGAATAAGTAGGGAGAGAGTGGGCAGCCTTCTCTCATCCCTGATCTCAGTGGGATTGCTTCAAGTTTCTTTCCATTTAGTTTGTTGTTTACTACCTGTTTGCTGTATATTGCTTTTACTATGTTTAGGTATGGGTTTTGAATTCCTGATCTTTCCAAGACTCTTACCATGAAGGGATGTTGAATTTTGTCAAATGCCTTCTCAGCATCTAGTGAGATGAGAGACAAAATGAGGGACAGAAACTGAAGCAGGGCCCACCTGGAGACCATACCACTCGGGTATTCATCCCATGTGCAGCCACCAAAGGTAGATGTTGATGTGAATATCAGGAAGTGGATGATGACAGAAGCCTGATATAGCTGTATCACTAGAGGTCTGCCAAATCTTGACATATTCAGAGACAGATGCACACAGGTAACTATTGAACTGTACTTTGAGTGAAGACTGAAGGAGATGAAATAATTTGAGGTCCCCTGAGGAGTGAAACAACACCAACTAACCAGAGCTCCCAGGGTCTAAACCACCAACCTGGCAGCACTTAGGGTGAGGCCCATAGCTCCAGCTGTATATGTAAGGGAGGATGACCCTGTTGGGAATAGGTGGGAGAGGAGATCATTGTTCCCATGAAGGCTGGATGCCATGTGGAGGAATTTGAGGGTGGTTAGGTGGGAGGGGGTAAGTGGGGGAACATCCTCATAGAAGCAGGAGGATGGGGGATGGGATGGGGTTTCTGGGGGGGAATAGGTTAAGGGGATAACATCTGAAATGTATATAAATTATCCAATAAAAATATCAGTTCATACTCAGTTGGTAAGTTTAAAAGACTGGATCTTTTGACTTAATTTTCTTTAATTTGATATTTTGATTTTCATTCTTTCATCAGTTACCAACCCCTCTCCTATTTAATTTTCTTATAACAAATAACTCGATTTTCTGTGAGGATGGACATAACTCATAACTCATTTTTTTCAGATTTTCTTAATTTGTTTGTTACTGAATTTTCTAGTTTACCCTTTGTTGCTGTCACAAAGCACCAAAAACAACTTGGATGTGGAAAGTGTTTATTTAGCTCATAGATTACAGTCCCTTATTCAGAAAACTTAAAGCAGAAATCCATGGGCAGTAACTGTGGGCAAATACTACTTACTGGCTTCCCCATGTATTATTCTTAGACTACCCAGACCTGTTATATGATGGCAACAACATCTAGCAATGAAGAAAAATTCCCCAGAGCTATGTCCATAGGCCAATGTGATGAAGGCAATTTCTTAGCTGAGGATTCCTCCTCCCATGAGAGTATAGGTATGTGTAAAGTGGTCAGTTAAACCAAACTGAACAGCAATAGCTAACTGAAAGCTTAATTAACACAAATATTTTTGTGGTCTGTTTAAAAATGAACAACTGTCCTATGTCTATAACTCCACACAAGAATTGAATATTCCTTGAGATAGAAAGGGCAGTAGTGGGAAGACCAAATGTTTTATCGTGTTCCTTTTAAGAGGAAGGGCCCAGAACGTGAATGTTATTATGTTTTTGTTGTTGCTGAGTGGGCAGAAAGGGTTTTTTTTGTTATTGTTGTAGCAAATATCAATGGCATGAGAATTCTATATATGTCACATATAAACTTTTATATGTCACATATTAACTTTATTGTATATTCATTCTCAGTTTTTGACATCCAAATCTTAACTCTAAGAGGGATGATCCTGCCATCTAAGCTCTCTGCTCTAAACTTGGAGAACAGACCAGAACATGCCTAATACAGTGGATTGGAAATGCTTAGGTATTGTCTTAGTTTGTATTTGTATTGCTGTGACAAATTATCATGACCAACACAAATTGGGATATAAGGAATCTTTTTCATCTAATAAATCTCAGATTACACTCAATCATGGAAAGAAATCAGGACAGGGACTCAAGACTGGGACATAGACACAGGAACTGAAGTGAAAATCATGGAAGAATACTTCTTACTGGCTTGTGTCTCAGTACATGCTTACTGAGCTTCATTATATATTCCAGCACCACCTTCCCAGAAATGGCAACACCCACAAATAGTGTGGATCCTTCCAAATCAATGAGCAATCCAGAAACTAACTCACAGACTTGTCTATAGGCAATTTTATAAGTGAATTCTTAATTGATTTTCCCTTTCTAGATCGCCTAGGTTTGTATCAAGTTGACAAAAACCGAGGACAAATGAGACTGATCACTTGCCTGGCAACAGGTAGAATTAAATACAATTATAATAAGGATGACATAAGGCACTGGCTATATCCAATTCCAATCATTTTATTTGCTATCCCCACCATAGTTGATAATTCCTGGGCATTTTAAGGAATATTATAGACCAGTAAAATGTCAGTGGCTGAGCTGAATGCCTGTTTTCCTCCTAACATGCAGTTGCTGCTTCCCTGAAACATCTTGTCCTGGAAGGACTTGAGGCTGCCAGAATCAAATACCATTAACGTTTTAATATCATAAATGCAATGAAAAATCATAAAGTGCTGTGATATAGAAAAGTCATTAAGGAGGAACCACAGAGTTTTCCCAATGATGCTCAGAGACAGAAGTTACATTTTTGAACAGTCTACATCTGCTCAGAATGTTTATTGCCTAAAACAGACCAAATAGGGTGAAAATAGCAGTCCAGAGCATGAGTCTTAGTCTCTGTGGAGAGACTGCTTGCTGTATTGTTTTCATGTGCATAGTTTTGAGCAAAGTATGTTTGAATTTTCATTCCTTTATCTATAAATCAGATAAGGGAAGATACTGTCTTAAAAGTTTCTATGTAACATGACCTGGCCTGTGGCAGAATTTCAGGTATTTTCACTATTTTTCTTTGTCTAAAGAGAGAAAGGTAAAAATTATTAAATTACAAAGGTATAACTAGATGACTTTTCAAGTTTAAATATAACTCAAGAGCCTATCGTGCTTGGGGCCTAGAAGGAACTCTAGACTTACCTGGGAGGGTAATAGAGTTACATTGCTGGACTTGCCTCCTTCACGTGGGCTCGTAGCTCAGGCCCCAGCTGCCCAGACAGTTCCTGAGGAAAGGATAGCATTCACGGTTGTAGTGGAATGAAAGAATTCTGTCAGAATCAGACAGGCATCTTCTCTGGAATGCCTGGAGAGCAGAGTTTCAGACAGATAGTTAAACTTTTGAGGTACAATATTAATTTGTAGCAAGAAGCCCCATCTTATATCTATTGAGCTGTGGAGCACCTGGTGATCCCAAATTACTGCTATACTCCCTTCCTTATCATGTCCCCATTTCAAATGGGGAAATTACTATTTCCTGGCTTCTGCTTGTTCTCCAAGTTAAATACTTGAAACAAAATATCTGAAACTGGGATCCATATCTAAAAAATAACCATTTGTCTTTCTGGCCCTAAACTACATCACCTATATTTTTTTTTAGTTTCATCCAATTACCTGAAAATTAAATTATTTAATTTTTCTTCAGATCTGAGTAGTATTCTAATGTGTATATTTGCCACGTTTTTTCTTACTGATTCATCTGTTGATAATAATCTAGGTTATTTATATTTTCTAGCAATGTGACTAAATCAACAATGAACATAGGTGTACATATCTCTCTATAGGAGCTATAAGATCTACTGGCTCTATGCCCATAATCTACAGGTAGATTATATGGCAGTGTAAGATCTAGTTTTTGAAAGCCCTCCAGGCTGATTAGCCAAGAAGCAGTGCTAAATGATAGTCTATCAAAAGTATTTAAGAGTTCTCGTATTCTCACATCATGTCAGTACTTCTTATAATTTGTATTTGTTATGTCACAATTTTTAAAGGAAAATTATTCATTGTCAAGAAAAACTCATTATGACACAAAATATGCTAAATTGAGGCACAACATTCAGTCCTGCAATGAAACTAACTAAGTCACAGGATCTAAACAATTCTGAAGCTTCAGAATATCTCTTGAAACTCAAGAGACTCACTGGGTCCCTCTATCCCCAAGCATGTAAGCATGTAAGATGTAAGGACTCTTGAGACACTTTATTTTAGACAAAGTGGCTCATCGAACAAGCAGAATTCACCAAGGACCTAGAGGATCAGAGATGAGTGAAGCTCCCTGAAATAGGCTATCTGAGCTGCCTGAAGAAGAGTCTCCAACCTGCATTACTATCTTCCTATTGTGTAGTGTGCTGTATAATTCCAGCCTTATAGATCCATCATCTATTCAAGGGTAAGTATTTGATAACCCAATTTGAATCATTTCTACTACTGTAAGTAATCTCTTCTCAATAACTCTCCTCAACAAAATTCATTGCTTCACTAAGTTGGAGTTTAAATCAGCACTTTGTTCTGTCATCAGTTCCCTAATAGTGAGTGAATAAATATTTCTTCTCATCTTCCCAGGAATACAACATCATACAACAGCATTGCTTATGTTGGCTAGATTGATTTGAATAAGATGAAAAGTTATTAAGATACTAATGTACTTAAGATATTTTTACTTTCATTTCTCTGGTAGCTAAATATGTTGAACTATTTTTTTAAGTGTTTCCTATCTGTTTGCTTTTATTCTTTTACAAATTCTCCATGGTTCATCAGTTTACATTTTAATTGGATTTGTTTTCTTAATATTTATTTTTTTGAACTCTTTATATATTCTTGACAATAGTACACTATTGGATGTTTACCTTTTATAGTTTTTCACATTCTTTGGACTACTTATTTATTCACTTAATAATTTCTTTTGCAATGTAGATTTTTATTTCTTTGAGGTCCTATTTGTTGATTGTTGCTTCTATTTCATGTACTACAGAAGTCTTATTCAGAAAATTCTTACCTATGCTTAATTTGAAACATACTTTCTGAATTTTCTAGTAACATTTATATGATAGTAGGCCAAATGTTAAGGTCCTTGATCCACCTAGAGTTGAATTTTGTGTACAATTACAGATAGAATATAGTTTCAAGGAAATTCATGTTTTTATAATATGATTTGGTGAAGATGCTGCATTTGTCAAAAAAATAGATCACATAAGTCATGTGTCCTTAAATCTACTGATATATGGATAACTCATACAAGAGCATGATAATATTTTTTCCTATGGCTCTGTAGTACTAATTTGAAATCAGGTAAAATGTTACTGTCTTTGATATTTTTGCTTCCACATAATTTTTTAGTTTTTTGTTTGTTTTTGATGTTTATGAAGAATAGCCCATTAATTTTCACTGGAGTGGCATTGAATCTATAGATTGCTTTGTGAACTATAGACATTAATTCCTATTTGGTTTAAAGGAAGATACGGAACTATGTAAACATTATATTAATGCAAAGCCTTTCCTAAAAATGTTAGTGTCTTTGACACAGAAAAATATTTCTGGAGCACTAGTCAGGTTTGAAATTTTGAAATCATGGCCCTAAACTAAGTGCTCAGTTGTGAAGTGGGCAGTATTACGTACTTAGAAACCTTGCAACAGCTTCTGTTATAGAGACACTGACAAGACACTTTCCTTCTGGTTTGCATCTGTGCCCAGGATCAAAGCCTGTGCTCTTTATCCTCATCCAATCTGCCTATACATCCTGAGGCAGCTGGACCCCCAGGAGTTGTGACACATGTAAGACTACAAGTGAGGCCCCAACCCCTGCCCCACTATCTGCCCTAACTGGGTACCTCTGAAGCCCAGGGGATACAGGAACCCTGCCCAGCCAGAAACAAATGTTGCTTAAGGTTTGCATCTGTGCTCTGGAATGGAGCTTGTACTCTGGTACACATGCACTCAGCCCATGTCGAGATTCAGCTTGACTCCCCAGGAGTTCAGACACATCCAGGACCACAAGTTCACAGCTTGACCCCCAGGTGTTCTGACATACTGTGAATCACAGGTTCTTTGGAAGAACAAGGTACAGTTAGAGACGGTATGGCCAGGGCACACAACAGATAACCAAGTGGTGTGAAGCAAGCACAAGAACATAAGCAACAGAAACAAATACTACTTGACAATATCAGAACACAGTTGTTCCAACATAGCATGCCCTGGATATGCCAACACACCTAGAAATCAAGATTTTAATCTAAAATCTCATCTTTTGAAGAAGATAGAATATTTTAAGAAGGATAAAAAATAACTCCCTTAAGGAAATACTGGAGAACACCAGTAAACAAGTAGAAACCCTAAAATAGAGAACAAATAAGTCTATCAATGAAATATAGGACAACAAAATCAAACAGGTAAAAGAATTGAACAAAATCATCCAGAATCTAAAAATGGAGATAGAAACATTAAATAAAATACAATGTGTACAACCTTGGAAATGAAATCCTAGGAAAGAGAGCAGGAGTCACAGATGCAAGCATACCAACAGAATACAATAGATAAAAGAGAATCTCAGGCATTGAAGATAATATAGAAGACATTGATACAACATTCAAAGAAAATACAAAAATCAAAAAGCTCCTAATTCAAAATATTCAAGAAATTCAGGAAACAATGAAAAGACCAAACTTAAGAATAATAGGTATAGACTAGAGTGAAGATTTCCAACTCAAAGGCTAGCAAACATCTTCAACAATATTATAGAAGAAAACTTCCCTAACCTCAAAAAAAAAGATTCCTCTAAACATACAAGAAGAATACAAAAAACCAAATATAAATTCAGAAAAGAAATTCCTCTCATCACACGATAATCAAAACACCAAAGGCACAGAACAAAGAAAGAATATTTAGAAAATAAGTGGAAAAAGGTCAAATAACTAATAAAGGCAGACCTACCAGAACTATACTAGACTTCACAACAGATACTCTAAGAGACAAAAGCTCTTGAGTAGATGTTATACAGACCCTAAGAGAACATAAATGCCAGCCCAGGCTACACTACTCGGCAAAAATCTAAATTGCTGTAGATGGATAAACCAAGAAATCCCATTACTAAACCAAATTTAACCAATACCTTTCCAATAATCCAGGCTTACAGAGGATAATAGAAACAAAACTCCAACACAGGATAGAAACTATACACAACGAAACCCAAGAAATTGGTTTTCTCACAACAAACCCAAAAGATGAAACCAAATATGCATAACTCCACTTCTAACAACAAAAATAAAAAGAAGCAACAATTATTGGTTCTTATTATCTCTCAATATCCGTGGACTAAATTACCCAAAAAAAGAGACATGGATTAACAGACTGCATAAATAATAGGTTCCAGCATTTTGCTGCATACAGGAAACATACCTCTGCAACAAGGACAGACAGACACTACCTCAAAGAAAGAGGCTGGAAAATTTTTTTCCAAGGAAATGTTCCCAAGAAAGAAGCTGGAGTACTCTTTTCTTTTCTCTTTTCTTTTCTTTTCTTTTCTTTTCTTTTCTTTTCTTTTCTTTTCTTTTCTTTTCTTTTTTTTCTTTGCTCTTCTTTGTTCTGCTTTGCTCTGCTCTGCTTTGCTTTGCTTTGCTTTGCATTTCTTTTCTTTTCTTTGTTTTCTTTTCTCTTTTGTTGGGGTTATATATTCTTTAGTTATATTTCAAATGTTATTCCTTTTCTCGGTTCCCCCTGAAACCCACTATCATATCCCCCCTCATCTGCTTCTATGAGGATATTCCCCCCACTCACCCACTCAGCCACTCCCACCTCCTCATCAGTGATTTTCCTATACTGGGAAATCAAGACTTCACAGAACCAAGGACCTCTTCTCTCATTGATGCCTGACTAAGCCATCCTCTTCTACATATGTGGCTGGAACCAAGGGTCCATGTGTACTCCTTGGTTGGTGGTTTAGTCTCTGAGAGCTATGACAGGTTCTGGTTGGTTGTTATTGTTCTTCCTATGGAGTTGCTAACCCCTTCAACTCTTTCTCTAATGTCTCCATTGGGAATTGTGTACTCAGTCCAATGGTTGGCTGCAAGCATCCCCTCTATATTTGTCAGGCTCTGGCAGAGCATCTCAGGAGAAAGGTGTATCAGGCTCCTCTCAGTATGCACTTCTTGGTATCAACAGTATTATCCGTATTGTGTGACAGTATATGGAATGGATCCCAGGTGGTGCAGTCTTTAAATGGCCTTTCCTTCAGACTCTGCTTCACATTTTGTCTACAAATTTGATCCTGTGAGTATTTTTCCCCTTTCTAAGAAGGACGGAAGCATCTAAAACTTAGCTTTCTTTCTTCTTGAGCTTCATGTGGTCTGTGAATTGTAGCATGATTATTCTGAGCATTTGGCCTAATATCCACTTATCACTGAGTGCATACCATGTCTGTTTTTCTTTTTGTGTTTGTGTTGCCTCACTCTGGATAATATTTTCTAGCTCCATCCATTTGCCTTATAATTTCAAGAATTCATAGTTTTTAATAGCTGAGTAGTACTCCATTGTGTAAATGTACCAGATTTTCTGTATCCATTCCTCTGTTGGAGTACATTTGGGTTCTTTCCAGCTTCAAGCTATAATATATAAGACTGCTATGAACATAGTGGAGCATGTGTCCTTGTTATATGTTGGAGAATCTTTGGGTATGTATATGCACAGGAGTGGTATAGCTGGATCCTCAGGTAATACTATGTCCAATTTTCTGAATAACCACCAGACTGATTTCCAGATTGGTTATACCAGTTTCCAATAACATCAAAAATAGAGGAGTGTTTCTCTTTCTCCACGTCTTCACCAGCATCTTCTGTCACCTGAGTTTTTGATCTTATGCATTCTGACTGGTTTCTGGTTGAATATTAGGGTTGTTTTGATTTGCATTTCCTTGATGACTAAGGATGTTGAACATTTCTTTCAGTGATTCTCCACAATTCATTATTCTTCAGATGAGAATTCTTTATTTAGATCTGTACTCCATTTTTAATAGGGTTATTTGATTCTCTGGAGTCTAACTTCTTGAGTTCTTTGTATATATTGGATATTAGCCCACTATCACATGTAGAATTTGTTAAGATCTTTTCCCAATCAGTTGGTTGCCATTTTGTCTTATTGAAAGTGTTCTTTGTCTTACAGAAGCTTTGTAATTTTGTGAGGTCGCATTTGTTCATTCATTATCTTAGAGCATAGGCCATTGGTGTTCTGTACAGGAAACTTTCCTCTGTGCACATGTGTTCCATCCTCTTCCCACTAACTCCTCTATTATTTTCAGTGTATCTGATTATATGTAGAGGTGCTTGAGCCACTTGGATTTGTGCTTTGTAAAAAGAGATAAAAATGGGTTGATTTGCATTATTCTACAAGCTGACCTCCAGTTGAACCAGCCCCATTTGTTGAGAATGCTGTTGTTGTTGTTTTTTTTTTTCCAGTTGGTGATTTTAGCACCTATGTCAAAAATCAAGTGAGTTTGGGTTGATTTCTGAGTCTTTTACTCTGTTCCATTGATATATCTGCCTGTCTCTTTACAAATACCATGAAGTTTTTATGATTATTGCTCTGTAATACAGCTTGAGGGTCAGAGATGTTGATTCCCCTAGATGTTCTTTTATTGCTGAGAATAGATTTGTTATGCTTGTTTTTTTGTTGTTGTTGTTGTTATTCCAAATAAGTTTGAGAATTGCTTTTTCTTACCTTATGAAGAATTGAATTGGAATATGGATGGGGATTATACTCTATCTGTAGATTGCTTTTGACAGGATGGTCATTTTTGTATAAGAATCCTGCCAGTCCTTGACCATGGGAGATCTTTCCATCTGTTGAGATTTTCTTCAATTGCTTTCTTCAGAGACTTAAATTTCTTGTCATACAGATTTCTCATTTGCTTGGTTAGAGTCACGCCAATAATTTTCGATTATTTGTGACTACTGTGAAGGGTATCATTTCCCTAATTTCTTTCTCAGCCTGTTTATCCTTCAAGTATATGAAGGCTACTGATTTGCTTGAGTCAATTTTATATCCAGCCATTTTGCTGAATTTGTTTTTCACGTTTAGGTGTTCTCTTGGTAGAATTTTTGAGGTCCCTTAAATATACTATCATATCATCTGCAAATAGTGATATTTTTAAATCTTCCTTTCCAATTTGTATCCCCTTGACCATGTTTTGTTTTCTAATTGCTCTAGCTAGACGTTTAAGTACTATATTAATAGATAGGGAGAGAGTGGACAACCTAGTTTATTCCTTGATTTTAATGAGGTTGCTTCATTTCATTCGATGTTGACTACTGGTTTGCTCTATACTGATTTAACTATGTTTAGGTATGGGCATGGAATTCCTGAAATTTTTAAGACTTTTAACATGAAGCAGTGTTGTATTTTGTCAAATGATCTCTTAGCATCTAATAAGATCATGATGAGTTTTATTTTCCTTTGAGTTTGTTTATGTATCAATTATGTTGATGGATTTCAATATATTGAAACCTCCCTGCATCCCTGGGAAGAACCCAACGTGACTGTGGTGAATGATAGTTTTGATATGTTTTTGGACTCAATTTGCAAGAATTTTATTGAGTATTTTTACAATGATATTCATAAGGGAAATTGGTCTGAAGTTCTCTTCCTTTGTTATGTCTTTGTCTGGTTTAGTTATAAGCATAATTGTGGCTTCATAGAATGAACTGGAAAATCTTCTTTCTGTTTCTGTTTTGTGGAACAGTTTGAAGAGTATTGATATAAGGTCTTCTTTAAATATCTCATAGAATTCCACAGTAAACCAATATGGTCCTGGCCTTTTTTCGGTTGGGAAACTTTTAATGAATGCTTCTATTTCCTTAGGGGTTAGCAGACTGTTTAGATAGTTTAATCTGATCCTGATTTAACTTTTAGACCTGTTATATGTCTAGAAAATTGTCCATTTCATCCAGATTTTCTGGGTTTGTTTATCATAGGATTTTGTAGTAAGATATGATAACTTTTAAATTTCCTTGGTTTCTGTTGTTATGTCTCCCTATTCATTTCTGATTTTATGTATTTGCATACTGTCTCTGTGCCATCTGGTTAGTCTGGCTAAAGGTTTATCTATCTTGTTAACTTTATCAAAGAAAAATATCCTGGTTTTGTTGATTCTTTGTATAATTCTTTTTCTTTCTACTTGACAGATTTCGGTACTGATTTCCTGCTCTGCACTCCTCTTGGATGGATTTGCTTGTTTTTCTTCTACAGCTTTTATGAGTGATATCAAGCTGCTAGTGTATACTCCCTCCAGTTTCTTTTGGGGGGCTCTTAGAGGTATGAGTTTTCCTGTTATCACTGCTTTCATTGTGTCCCATTACTTTTGGTATGATGTGCCTTCATTTTCATTAAATTCTAAAATGTCTTATATTTATTTCTTTATTTCTTCACTGACAAACTTATCACTGAGTAGAGCATTATTCAGCATCAAAGAGTATGTTGGCTTTCTGTTGTTTTTGTTGTTATTGAAGACCAGTCTTATTCCTTGGTGATCTGATAAGATGCATGCGATCATTTCAATCTCTCATATTTGTTGATGCCAGTTTTGTGAACAATTATATGGTCAACTTTAGAAAAGGTGTTGGAAAGAATGTATATACTTTTGTTTTAGGATAAAATGTTCTACAGATTTCTGTTAAATCCTTTTAGCTCCTAACTTCTGTTAGGTTCCATCTGTTTCTGTTTAGTTTGTGTTTCCAAGATTTGTCCATTGATGAAAATGAGGTTATTGCATTGCTAGTCCCTCAACCTAGAATAGACTTTAATACTTGTATGTAATTAAAATGGTGCAAAAGCAAAAAGGAGGAGGGGGGATGGTATAGGGAGTTTCTTGGAAGGGGAAATGGGGACAGGGGTTGACATCTGAAATGTAAATAAATAAAATATCCAAAAAAAGAAGTATTCCACTATTATTGTATGAGGTGCACTGCGTGCTTTGAGCATTAGTAAAATTTCTTTTATGAATGAAAGTGTACTTACATTTGGATCATAGATATTCTGAATTGAGAGTTCATCTTAGTAGATTTCTTTCCTTCGATGAGTATGAAGTGTCATTTCTTATCTTTTTTGATAACTTTTAGGTGAATGTTGATTTTATTAGAAATTAGAATATATACTTTAGATTTTTTCTTGGGAATATTTGCTTAGAAAAAATTGTTTTCCAGCCTTTTACTGTGAGGTATTGTCTGTCTTTTTCAATGAGGTGCATTTCCTGTGTGCAAGAAAATGCTGGGTTGGGTTTATGTATCCAGACTGTTAGTCTATATCTTTTTATTGGAGAATTGAGTCCATTGATGCTAAAAGCTATTAAGGAAAAGTGATAGTTGCTTCCTGATATTTTTGTTGTTAGAGGTGAAACCGCGCTTGTGTGGCTAACTTCTTTTGGGTTTGTTTAAAGAGAATTATTTTCTTGCTTTTTCTAGGTTGTAGATTCCCTCCTTGTGTTGGAGCTTTTCATCTATTATCCTTTGTAGGGTTGGATTTGTGGAAAGATATTGTGTAAATTTCATTTTGTCATGGAGCATCTTGGTTTTTCCATCTATGTTAATTGAGAGTTTGGCTGGGTACAGTAGCCTGGGCTGGCATTTGTGTTCTCTTCGGGTCTGTATGACATTTTCTCAAGATCTTCTGGCTTTTGAAGTCTCTGATGAGAAGTCAGATGTAATTCTCATAGGTCTGCCTTTTTGTGTTACATGACATTTTCCCCTTAGTGCTGTTAATATTCTTGTGTGTGTGTGTGTGTGTGTGTGTGTGTGTGCATTTGGTGTTTTCATTATTATGTGACAGGAAGAAATTCTTTTCTGGTCCAGTCTATTTGTAGGTTTCTTGTATATTCATCGGCATCTCTTTCTTTAATTTAGGGAAGTTTTCTTATATAATATTGTTGAAGATATTTACTGGTCCTTTAATTTGGGAATTTTCACTCTCTTCTATGCCTATTATCCTTAGGTTTGGTCTTCTCATTCTTTCCTGGATCTCCTGGATGTATTTATTTATTTATTTATTTATTGTTAGGAGCTTTTTGCTTCTTGGATTTCCTTTGACTGTTGTGTCAATGTTTTCTATGGTATCTTCTGCATCAGAGATTATCTTTTCTATCTCGTATATTCTGTTGGTGATGATTGCATCTATGACTCCTGATCTGTTTCCTGTGGTTTCTATTTCCAGGATTGTCTCCCTTTGTGTTTTCTTTTTGTTTCTATTTCTATTTTCAGATTCAGGTTGACCTTGGACAATTCCTTCTTTGTATGCAAGTGTTTTCCTGTAATTCTTTCATGAATTTTTATGTTTCCTCTTTTAGGATTTCTACCTGTTTACCTGTGTTTTCCTGTATTTCTTTGAGTGAGTCATTTATGTCCTTCTTAATGTCCTCTATTGTCATCATGAGAAGTGATTTTAGATCCCATTATTACTATTCCAGTGTGATGGCCTAACCAGGAATTTATATGTTGGGTGAACTCTGTTATGATATGGAAAAGTAACCTTGGTTTCTCTTGCTTATGTTCTTGTGCTTGCTATAAGGTTATCTTTAGAGCTACCTGCACTCACTGTTTCTAATTGTGATCCTGGTTGTGTCAGAACTCCTTAGAGTCTAGCAGTTTCTGTGACCCTGTGATTCTTGGATTGTGTGATCCTAAGATCCTGTGCATGTCAGAGTTCCTGGAAGTCAAGCTGCCCTTGGGATCGTGAAATCCTCTTGTGTCTGAGGATCCTATTGTGTATCCTTCTGAGAGCCTATTATCCTAGGTGTATTAGAATACCTGGGATTCGTGTTTCTTCAGGATGTTGTGGGACTGGGTGCAGAGGTAGAGCCCAAGGTCTGCTCATGGAATGACTCAGACTGGAAGGAACCCATGCTGCTGACATGGCAGGGACTCCTGCATCCTTAGATCCTGCAGGTCCCAGTTATGCCTCTTGTTGGCATGTTGTGGCAGATGTTGTGGCCTCCTCACTTATGATCCTAGGAGTGTTAAGGGCCTGTGAGTAGAAATTCCTCTGAGGGTTATGGAACTGGGTGTGGAGGTAGTGTCCAATGTCTGCTCAGGGCACCAACTCAGAACAGAACCTGTAGTAGCCTTTCTATTATGGAATAATACTGACTTTCATCCAAAAGATTTCAAAGAAGATGAAGAATACACTTCATACTCATCAGAGGAAAATCCTATAGAGATGAACTCAATTCTCCAAATGCAAGGAGACCCTCATTCACAAGAGAAACTTTACTAAATCTCAAAGCACACAATGAACCTCACACAATAATACAACAACCATTTTCACACATTTAAAGACTGTGGAAACAGAAACTTAACAGAGACACAGTGAAACTAACAAAAGATATGAACCAAATTTATTCAACAGATATCTACAGAACATTTCACCCCAAAACAAAAGAATATACCTTCATCTCAATACCTCAGGGTACCTCCTCCAATACTTATGATATAAATGAACAAAAAAAGAAGCTTTAACAGTTACAAGAACATTGAGTTAGTCTCATGTATTCTACCAGGCCACAAAGGCTTGTTTTTAATGACAGCAAATCCAACAGAAAGCTCACATACACATACAAGTTGAACAACTGTCAATTCAATTTTACTTTGACTAGGGAAGAAATAAAAAAGAAATTAAAGGTTATCTAGAGTTTAATAAAAATGAAAACAAAACATATCCAATCTTATGGAACACAATAAAAACAGTGATGAGAGCAAAATTCATAGCTCTAAGTTCCTCCATTAAAAAAAAAAATTGTAGAGATCATAAGCTAGCAGCTTAGTAGCACATATGAAACCTCTACAACAATAAGAAGCAAATACACCCAAGAGGTTTAAACAGCAGGAAATAATCAAACTTAGGGCCGAAATTACCCAAGTAGAAAGAAAAGGAACTATACAAAAATTAACAAAACTTGGTGGTAGTTCTTTGATAAAATCAACAAGATAGAAAAACTATCAGCCTAACAAACTAGAGGGCACAGAAGCAGTATCCAAATTAACAGAATCAGAAATAAAATGGGAGATATAATAACAGAAACTGAGGATATTCAAAAAATTGTCAGGTCTTTCTAAAATAGCCTATACTCAATAAAACTGGAAAAAAGATGAAATATAGATGAAATGGATGATTTCCTAGAGAGATACCAGGTACCAAAGTTAAACCTGGATCAGATAAACCATCTAAACAGTCCTATAGCCCCTAAGGAAATAGAAGCAGTCTTTTAAGTCTCTCAAACAAAAAAAAAAAATCACCCAGGGCCATGGCCAGATTGTTTTAGTGCAGAATTCTATCAAACTTTCAAAGAAGACCTTATACCAATACTTTTCAAACTATTCCACAAATTTTGAAACACTACTCAATTCATTTTATGAAGCCACAGTTACAATGATAACTAAACCACACAAAGACCCCAAAAAATAAAAGAACTTCAGAAAAATTTCACTTATGGATACCAATAAAAATATTCTCAATAAAATTCTAAGAAACCAAATACAAGGACACATCAAAATCATTATTCACCATGACCAAGTAGGCTTCATCCCAAGGATGAAGGGATGGACCAATATATGGAAATCTGTTAATTTAATCCAGTATATAACAAACTCAAAAAAAGCTCATTTCATTAGATGCTGAAAATGCCTTTGACAAAATACAACACCTCTTTACATCAAACATATTAGAGAAATCAGGAATTCAAGGACGATATCTAAACATAAGAAAATCAATATATATCACATTAATAGCCAACCTCAAGTAAATGGAGACAAACTTGAAATGATCTCACTAAAAGCAGGGAGAAGACAAGGCTACCTACTCATCCCTCTATATATTTAATATAGTACTTGAAATTCTAGCCAGAGCAATTAGAAAACTAAAGGAAATGAAAAGGATACAAATTGGGAAGGAGGAATTCAATTTATCACTATTTACAGATGATAGGATAGTATACATCGGGTACCTCAAAAATTCTATCATATAACTCCTACAACTGATAAACAACTTCAGCAAAGTAGCTGGATATAAAATTATCTCTAACAAATCAGTAGCCTTCCTCTATTCAAATGATCAATGGCTGAATAGGAAATTTGGGAAACATTAGCTTTCATAATAGTCACAAATAATATAAAATATCTTGGTGTGACTCTAACCAAGCAAGTTTAAAGCTGTATGAGAAGAACGTCAAGTCCTTGAAGAATGAAATCTAACAAGACCTCAGAAGATGGAAAGATCTTCCATGCTTATGGATTGGCAGGGTTAATAAAGAATAAATAGCCATCTTTCTAAAATCAATCTAAAGATTCAATGTAATCCCCATCAAAATTCCAACTCAATTCTTCATAGAGTTAGAAAGAGCAATTCTGAATGAGCAATGTCTGAAAACACTATTTTCAACAAATGCTGCTGTTTCAACTGGAGGTCAGCATGTAGAAGAATGGAAATTGTTCTCTTCTTATCTACTTGCATAAAACTCATGACGAAGTGTATTAAGGAGCTGGACATAAAGCCAGATAAGCTGAATCTAACACAAGAAATAAATGAGGAAGAAGCTCGATCACATTAGCATGACAGAAGATGCTTCAACATATAACAAGGATACATGCTCCACTATGTTCATAACAGCCTTATTTATAATAGGCAGAAGCTGGAAGCAACCCAGATATCTTTCAACAGAAGAATGGATACAAAAAATGTGATAGCTTTACACAATGGAGTATTAGCCAGGTATTAAAAACAATAACTTCATGAAATTCACAGTCAAATGGATGGAAGTAGAAAATATCATCCTGAGTGAGGTAACCCAGTCACAAAATAACACATAATGGTATGTACTCACTAATAAGTGGATATTAGCCCCAAAGCTCAGAAAACCCATGACACAACCTTCAAACTATTCAGAGGTTAAGAAGATCGAAGAGCAAAGTGTGGATGCTTCAATACTACATAGAAAGGGGAGCAAAACTGTCACAGGAAGTAGAGGGAAGGACGGAACTTGGAGGGAGAGAGATGGGAGATGGAAAGGGAGGCAGGATTATGTATTGGAAGAGACAGGAGAGAAGTTCAGAGGGTCAGGAAATGTAATAGAAATATGTAGCAGTGGTGGATGGGGAACTAGGTGTAGCCATTAGAATGTCACAGACTCCAGGAAGGAAGAGGCTCCCAGAACCCAACTGTGATAACTTTAGCAGAAATACTCAACAAAGGGGTGATCAAACCTGTATTGATCACCTCTAGTAGATAGATATGGCAACCAGTTGAGGGAAGAGGGCACCCAATCATGTCAAAAATTTTAACCCAGAAATTTTCTGTCTAAAGGAAAGACAAGAGACAAAACAATGGAACAGAGAGTGAAGGAAAGGCCATCCATAGAACCCCTGCCCCCAGGGATCCAACCCTTATGCAAACACCAAATCTGGACACTATTGCTGATGACAAGAAGTGCTTACTGACTAGAGTCTGGTATGGCTGTTCCCTGAGAGGTTCTACCAGCATCTGACAAATATAGATGCAGATACTCACAGCCAACCATAGGACTGAGCCTAGGGAACCCAGCATAAAATTTAGAAGAAGAGCTGAGGAGTAGAGTGGGATTGTAATCCCATAGGAGAACAATATCTACTAACTGAACCTCTCAGAACTCCCTGAGAATGAACCTCAACCAAAGAGTATACATGGAGGGACCCATGGCACCAGGTATGTATGTAGCAGAGGATAGCCTTATCTGATGTCACTGTGAGGGGAGGCTTTTGGTCCTGTCCAGTCTTGATTACCCAGTGCAGGAGGATTCTAGACCCATGAGACTTGAGTGGGTTAGTAGTTAGAGGAGCACCCTCGTAGAGGCATAGGGAAAGGGAGAAGGGGGATATAATCAGGGGTTGTGGAAAGGTAAATGGGGAAAAGGGATATCATTTGAAATGTAAATTTATAAAATTAATAATAATAATAATAATAATAATGGCATAAAAACACATTTGTGCAAGTGTCAAAGGGTGCAAAAACTCCATTCCTTTTACAAAGAACTCACAATGTATGTCTGTCTGTGTTTTGGTTTCTAAGTACTTTATTTCTAAACCTATGTTCATCAGTGTTCTCTTTGTCACTGTTGTATTTTTATCTGGCTTGGTTTTTATAATAATAGAGTTGTTTAAAAAGTATGTTTCAAAAACTTGTATGTCAGTTTTGTTCCAAGACAATGCTAATATACTGCACTGTTCAAATTTTCCTATACATGCTGCTTAAGAAAGCATACAATTAAGTTATTTCACATAAATACATGACAAGAACAAGTAAGTAAGCAAAGGCATTGATATCCCTCCTGTTTCTTGTTGTGAAAATGTATCAAACAACACAAAACAAAAAGGACACATTGTTATAGTCCAATGTAGTTTGCTGTGTTTTCTGTAGCATTGAAAATATTTATTTGGATTTTGCTCAAATTTTAAAATTTGAAAACTAAGCAGTAATCTCAACATTTCAGCACCCCTACTATTTTGTTTTGCCTAAACAATATGATTGTCTTCTTCATTTTCTTTTTAAATATCTTTCTGGTGGCTAGGTATTTGTTGTAAAGTAAAAGGACGGTATTTTACATGGCTTTGTCCTATTTTAAATATAGAATATTTTAAAATAAAAAACAATCAGCTAAAAAAAAAGACTATGACATAAGTCAAAACCATTTCTTTATAGTAAAGGTATCAGAATATACTAAACAAGCTTCATAATGAATGCAGAAGTATTTAGAAAACATTCATAACTTCTGATACAGTGGCACAAACATGGTAATATTTAATAAATGGTATAATTTGTGTTATGTACAATATTTGCAAATGACCAACCATGTTGCACTTTCTTGTTGGGAGCCAACACCTAGCCGAAAGAGGCTACCATCTTTGCAGCCACCTCGAGCCATATACCCTGACAAGAGACTTGTTTTCAACACCCACAACAGCTGAGCACACTCTTATAAACATCTTTTTTTTTCTCATATATATTGTTTTGCTGTTTAGTGCCGCCAGCAGCTAGGCACACGTGGTCTCCTCACTGCTAGCTAGGAGCATGTGATATCCACACTGCAAGGCACATGATGTAGTACCTTTAGTTCTGCTTGTCCACGAGGGCAAGGAACATGGTAAAGGGTATAAATACACAGGATTTCCTTTCAATAAAAGGCACTTGATCAGACTCCCTGTCATGTCTCCATTCTTCACGTCTATCACCCCCACTATCTCTCTTGCTAGACCATGATCCTCAGACCAGAGCATCAGAACAGGCTGTTACAAAGTGACCCCGAATATGAGGCAGCTAGGGCGGATACAGTTTCTGACACTAGAGATGATAAAACATTTACTATTTGGCAACTGAATGTGAAACAAAGGAAAACCTATTCTCTCCCACTAAAAAAAAAAAAACACTAGTACAATTTGTAAATTCCAAAAAATTCTTATTCAAAGATTTTTAATGAAATAGAAGGATGTCAGGAGGTAATTAGGTAAACTAAAGTCTTATAACATTTTGTTGGTGTGCCAAATTGTGGGGCAGTGAGCTATGAGAAAGAAACAGAAAGCTTGGTAGAAAGCTCTGAAGTCCCGGAAACCTTAGTTGAAGAAGGCCAGTAGGATGGGAGGCCACTTCGAACTTTTCCAAAAGCCATCTGGCTCTCTTAGCTTCTGCTTCCCACAGCCCCTCCCACAGAGAGGTCCATGGCCTTTGATCACGTAGGAATAATCCTTCCATGCAAATAAGGCATTCCCAAGCTCTCAAATCAAACCAATAGGTGTTACCTGCTCTCCTCCCAAAAACTGTATATATCACCCAAAGCTCAAAAGTAAAAGACAGGTGGTGTGAGATCTTTTCCACTGTTGGAGTGCTTTGTCGAGGTTACTGGCCAGTCGCAGGCTATCCTGCACACTTCAAAGGACAACAACACTTCTCTCCTCCCTGCTCTGCGGTTCAGAGCGGTTTGGGCAGAGCTATAACACTTTTCCCTCCGTGGGCACTCCCAGGCTGCCCTCGGAGAGAGGGAACCATAAGAGCTGTAACACTTGCCCACCTTTGGAGGCTGGAGCAGAGGCAGACCCTCCAGTATGCTCCCTGCCCTCTCGGGCCGGCCTTCCGAGGCTGCTGTAGCCGAGAGGCTATGTCGGCCCTGTCCTGCGCGACTGAACAGCTCGCTCTGGGACAGCTGCTTCACTCCAGTTGGCTCTGGCCCGCTCCTGCTCGAGGCCTGCAACGCTGCAGCCACGATTTCCTGGACAGCCACAGAGCCCAGCTCTCACTGAGCTATAGTGCCCGGAACACCCCTGCACGCTGCTGCGCTCACGCCCGGCCGCCCGCACCCAGAGACAGCTGATCTGCCGCCGTGACCTGCATCCCTGCCCGCTCCTGCTCGCACCTGCGAGGCTGCCCGTGACCTCCTGGTGTGAGCAGTGCCGGACACCAAATGACTCAGCATGATATGTGAACATTGAGCCATTGAGTTACTTCTCAGGGAATGAAGATTTTTATGCCAATCATAGTCAGCCAATATTCACTATACACTCCTGAAGTATCTGAAAGAATCTTCAATATTTCTACTTCATTATTATTATTATTACTATTATTATTATTACAGTCCAGTTGTTATCTTATTACTGATCTACCCACTAACAATTCCTCCTCCCATTCTTCCTCCACTGTCTCCAATGAACTTACCGCCCACCCCACAATGCCTCCCCACTCCCTGGGGGCTCAAGTTTCTAGAGGGTTAGGTGCATCTTCTCTCACTGAGGCCAGGCCAGACCACATAATCCTCTGCTATGTATGTGTTCGGAGCCTTGGACCAACTAGGTTATGCTGCCATTTTGGTGGCTCAGTATCTGAGAGATCTCGGGAGTCAAGGTTAGTTATGACTACTGGTCTTCCTATGGAGTCACCCTATTCTTCAGCTTCATCCAACCTTTCTCTAATTCAACCACAGGGATCCCTTGCTTCTGTCTATGGGTTCAATATGAATATATGCATTTGACTCTCTCAGCTGCTTGTTGGGCTTTTTGGAGGGCAGCCATGCTAGACTCCTGTCTGTAAGCACACCATAGCATTAGTAATAGTGTAAGGCTTTAGAGCCTCCCCTTCAGGTGAATCCCAATTTGGGATGGTCACTGGACCTCGTCTCTCTCATTCTCTTCTCCTTTTTTGTCCCTGCAGTTGTTTTAGCAGAAATAATGGAAACAGACAACTTCAGGAGGTAGGAGGTAGGTGGACCCTGCAGAATGTAGCAAAGACCTAGGAGGTAAGAGACACTAAGGATTCAGAGGGAGAGACTTTAGATGAAATGCTAAACAGTGGGGAAAGGGAACATGAAGAGCCTACCTCCAGTAGAAGACAATATATCTAGTGAAGGGATGAGGTTGCCATCCCACAGTCAAAACTATGACCCAAAAATGAAATGTCCTTGTCTAAAAGAACTTCAGGGACAAAAATTATTTGTTCTCCAAAAGTTTTCTGAGGTCTTGTTTGTTTGCTTCCATGTTTATTTGTTTTGTATAACTTTTGTCTTTCCAGTTACAGTCAAGTTTGGAGACCTTATAGACTGCAATAGGCCTATCCTGGCACCAAAGGCAGCCATTTTGATTTGCTTCTTTATTATGATGTCATAAATCCCCTCATCATCTGTTTCCAAGGAACCACCTTGGGCCCACAGTAAGCAGCACCAGTCTGTTTATTCACCCATACCAGGTAACATGTTTCCTAACTTTCTCTTGACTTTTATAAAAGAATAACTTCCTCTTGACTTGAGAAAAATTTAGTAGGTTTTATTTGAGTTTTGGTATCTTACTTTAGTACTATTTAGTAATATGTTAGTGTCTGGTAGTTGGTATCTATTGAAATGAACTCCTTTATATTGTCAGGAGAATTGTAGAGGTCATATGTTCACCTGTCTCTTATATATACTCTGCAGTACATTCTAGCTCATATAAATTATTTCATTATCTTGTTGTTAAAAGAACTTTAGGCTCAATTTAAGTAACTCTCTTCATGTACATCCTGGTACAAGTAACATGTAACCATCTTTGTTTTGACACCAATTTGAAGTCAGAATCTCCCTCAAAATGGTGTTGGTATCTTTCATGGTGATAGAGTTTTAGTGCTTTAGTAGTAGACTAACATGATATTTCATTGCCCTTTTCAATATTTTAAGGGTTCACTTATTTCTAGATTTATGAAAATGGCAAAGATCCTGTGTGTATACTGATGTATTTAAATTCTTGTTTCCTTTATATGACATATTGTTTTGTCTTACATGTTCAGTTAAGATAGTTTTAAGTTAGATCTAGCTCTTAGGGCCTAATGTTAAGCATAATCGTGCAATTAATTTCCTTTTTCCCTAATTTTTCTCCTTTTTCTCCTTTCCATCTCCTTCTTCTCCTTGTCATCCTTCTTATCCTTCTGCTCCCCCTCCACACTTATTTTGCTTGATTATGATAGGTTCACATTCTGTACCCCAGGCAGGCCTGGGACTCACAGCATATCTTTATCACTCAGGCTGGCCTAGAATTCAGAAAAGCATTCCCAATTCAAACACTCTATTTCTCTATAATCATTCTTTTTTGACCAGGTGCCCCTTTTTTTGAGTATCCACTCAGCATGGCACTTCAAGTCTCTTCCAGGCTTGGCACTTCATCTACCACTGAGGCCAGAGAAGGCAGTCCAACTAGTAGGACATATCTCACATGTAGAAAAAATCTTTTGGGTTAGCCCTTGTTCTAGTACTGCACATCTGCTAAAAATATCCCAGGAGGTCTAGGGCCAGCCTATGTCTGTTATTTGGTTGGTGGTTTAAGGGGCTATATCATATTCATATGATTAGATTTAAGATGGGCATGGGAATGGAAGCTTACAGTTCAGGACTCTAATGGGGTAGCAGAGAGGCAGGTATGATCAGGTCAGATGGAGAGGTGGCAAGATAGTGAATATCACTCTGGAATTGCAGGCTACTCAGACAGCTTGGCTTGGCCAAGAGGGCTCAGAATTCAGAAAAGATGGGTGGGGGGAAGAAAACATACCTGTATGGTTTAGGAGTCTGATGGATGTGGAGGAGAGACAGTGAGAGTTTGGAGGTCCTCTTGGTATAGCTGGCTGATCGAGGCACTTTGATTTAGCCAGGAGGGCTCAGAAAACAGGGATGATGTGTGGAGGCAATGAAGCTTACCTGTATGATTCAGGAGTCTGATGAAGGTGGAGGAGAGGTGGTAGGAGGGCTGGACCCCCCCACCCCCATGGTAGCTGGCTAATCAGGGCAGCAGGGCAGCTTGACTTTACAGAGGACTCAGAGAGCTAATTCTTAAATTTTATATTTATGAGTCAAAAATTTCTTGTTTGAGCCTTGATATTTATGAAATTTTCACCTGGTTCATATGCTCTAATTAGACAAAGTCTGGTTGGGGAATCACCACAACATTAGGAACTATATTAAAGGGTAATAGGCACACAGCATGCTATCTAAATTCACACAAAGAAAACAAAAAAATTCACACCACACAAAAATCCTTCATTAATTATGAGCAAATGACAAAAGCAACCATGCAAAATTGTCTAATGTCAAACCAGAAATATAACAAAAAAAAAATTTAATCTGATTTAATTTTGTTGGAAGCTCTGTAAATAGTGTTTCTTCTCACAGCCCTGTGAATGAGTAAAAATCAAACACACACACACACACACACACACACACACACACACACACACACACATGCATGATCCTATAGCAAGATAATATTTTAGATATTAAATATATATTGGAAGTATCAATGCAAAACCATAGCTCACATCACATAAGTAATAAGAATTCATTCTGGTGCTAAATATAAGTGTTTATGACCTGGGAACATTGATTTAGTTTAGTATTTGATAAATATAGATACTTCTCAAACACAAGTAAAACAAGCCTGAACAATCAGCTGACTAGCTTTGATTTTTGTTTCTTCACATGTTTGTTTGTTTGTTTGCTTTTTTTATGCTACTTCTTCACCATCATCTAAATCTTGATCATGTTCAGACTGTTTTTGTTGCCAATGTCTGCCATCTTTTAAGAACTCCAAATAAAGTTCAAGGAAGTTTAGAGGTGAAGCCAGCCGGTGGAGGCTGGCTTTGACCAGGCTGAAGCAGCAGCAACAGCAGAACAACTGGAAGCAGTATCTGGTCAGAGGGCAATTAAAAAGACCAGAGATACTAGTGGGTGTTGATGTTAAGCCTGACTTTATATAACACCTGATGTAGGCACACAAATCTGGTACTAGGTTATTGTTTTTCCTTACTGCTTATCTTCACAAAGTAACGAATTCATTTAAGAGATAAAGATACTTTAATTAAATATTCATTTAATAGAACCACATACACTCTAGTCTGAAGTATATTTTTTAGAAAGGTGTTAACAACACAGAAGATTGTTTATTGTAAATTTTAAAGACATTTCCATGAATGCTTATTAGATGAGGGTACATTCATGGAGTAAAGTTACCTTTTTCCTTCAAAACCCAATGTGGATTAGACGTCACATCTACAATATTTTCCCAAATAATCTTTTAGAGAATCATAAATGTGCATAATCAAAACCACAATGAAAATAATATTGTAATGAAGCTAGGTACATTTTGAGGATGAAAACCCTGTATCAGTATACCATATGAGAAAATGTTTTGACATTTTAGTTTATAAGTCAGATGAAACAACCTGTATCATTCAAAGTCTGTGTCTTCAAAGTTGATTAAACCCAAACCCAAACCTGATTTCTGCCCATCAAGAGAAATGTATATTAAGAACCAAGTGGAAGGTTTGGGTTTTTGTTGTTGTTTGCTTGTCTGTTTGTTGGGATTTTTTTGATAATTCATATCTAACTCCTGTCATATTTGTGACATTCCTGTCTTAAAATATGTATTCTTTTAAGCTTATGTGAGAGGAGGGGAAAAATTCTCTTCCATTAGTAACTTTTCCACTAAAGAGTTATGGAGATACTACTAATACCCCGGACATCCTTTTTACCTATCTTGGTAGAGTAATGAAGGATTATAAATATGTAGTAAATGGCAGGGATTGAAAGTCAATGGGAATCATATATGTATTATTTGGTGAGTCTCTTGGATTTTCCGAACCAATAAGACAAAAGGAAATTTCTACTGCTTGCTGCTGGGATTATATTTTTAGATGATCTATAGTTATTGAGAATAACACTATTAGGCCATGTATCATGACTTCATTTGGTGTGTGTGTATGTTTGTGTGTGTGTGTGTATCTATGTGATAAGAATTTTATGTAAATATAAAATAAATATGACTAGGGTTTTTAAAAATATCTTTAGCACTAGTTTTCCCTCCTTCCTTTCTCCACCTCTGTTTTGACATCTCTCCCTATCTCTAAAGATAGGCCAGGATCTCCCTGATCCATAGAAATGAAGAAAGCATGTCTCTCTCAAAATGAATCTCCTCTTTTCATCATAAGCACTGATCAGTGTCAATCATCTGGAATGTCTTTGCTCTGTCTAATCAAAAGGCTAATTGCTTTAACAAAATTAGAGGGACCGTGTGAGACCGTATTCTATCCTTGGTTATCACTGGCCTTGAATAACAGGGTAAACACAACAGCTAACCTTTATGCCATAAACCATATTTAGTTTCAGCATCCAAACATTGTTGATGATCACTAAGAAGGATATTTTCCCCAGTTTTGAAGATGAAGTCATGGATTTTATTTATAACTTGCAGTAAGCATTCAAAACATAAGTGGAAACAAGCAGGTCATTAAATAATTTAAATTTGTTTAAATTTGGTTTCTTACATATTTAAAAATTCTGACAAACTTATGAAAAACCATGTTTCTCAATACAACATAAAATATTTGTTCTTTAAATGAGTTTGTATAAATGCTGCCAAGAGTAGATAAACATGAGAAATCACACTGTTTTAAATAGAGGAATATGTTATAGTTTTATATTTATGGCTCTCATAAAATCTGAACTGGCCTGGATTTGCTATTTAGGTGAGGTGATCTTGAGCTCCTGACCCTTTTTCCACTCTACAAAACTGGAGTTACAGCTGTCGAACCCCATTCCTATTCTGTTCAGTACTAGAGGTTAAACCCAGGGTATCCTGCAACCTAGGCAAATGTTCCTACCGAGTGAACAACATTCTCCTGAATATCAAAGATGGAGTTCATATACTCTAAAACTTAATCTTCATGCTTATACAATCTTTTTGTTTTGTTTCTCACAAACTTTTTGTGGCATGTTGAGATTAGTATAAATTCTCTGGGTTTTGTTCTCATTTATGTTTTATTTTGCATAGAAATATTTATTTTAGGGAATTCATTTATTTTACAGAAGTATTTATTTATCTAGGGAAATTTATTTTAGGGAACTATTGATTTTGTACTATAAAAATACTTACTCTTTCAAACTGTATTCTTCTTTTTAAACTTCCATCTATTATAAAATACATTATTCTCTTATACAACATATTTTAACTCTAGGCTTACCTCTCCCCCAAATCCACTACTCCTAATTTCCTTTCAGAAAAAAGCAGGTGTCCCAGAGATAACAGTTGAACATATAATATAACAAGATGCAGTAAGACTACACACAACCCTTATATTAAGGCTGTACAATGTAACCCAGTAGGAAGAAAAGGGTCATAAGAGCAATCAAAGGAGTCTGGGACATACCCACTCCCACTTTTACGAGTCCCAAAAAATCCCAGACTAATCTTTTAAACATTCGTATAATACATACTTATACTTAGTTTTTATATTTTTTCTTCCAATTACTATATACTGTCTACTTCGATTCTTTTCCTAATAAGATAAAGCAAAATTAGATTCATCAATGTATTATAATTGTTTGATGTAAATAATATTTATAACAAACTAGCATTGGTAGATGCTTGGTTTTGGATAGGCTTAAACATTATTAATTGATTTTATGGGAATTAGATTTTTTTTTCCAAAATATTTGTTCTTTCTCCCTGCTGTAATCCTCCCAGAAACTCTCCAATTCCTCTCCCACCCAAGTCTATACCCTGTCTTTCACTCTCCTTAGAATATGAATGGGAATTTTAATAATAATAATAATAATAAATAAAATACAATCAATCCTGAGTAGGACAAAAGAAACAAACAGAAAGAATCAAAGAAGAAGTGAAAAAACATATATATGTGCTATAAAATCTTCACTCTAGAGAGTACTTATAAAAATAAAACTGGAAATCATTAATGCATAAGGGAAAGATCTTGTCTTAGTTATACTTTAATCATAATTCATAAGCGAAAATCTTGTCTTAGTTATGTTTTCTATTCCTGTGACAAAACATCATGACCTTTAGAAGGAGTTTGGGGAGGAAAGGGTATATTTGTCTTACATTACATTATCACTGTTCATCATCAAGGATGGTCAGGACAGTTACAAATCTAGGGTAGGAACCTATATGCAGGAGCTGATACATAGAAAATGGATGATGCTGCTTTTCAGCTTGCTCTCAATGGCTTTCTGAGCCTGCTTTCTTATAGAACCATGGATGGTACCAACAAAAATGTCCTGGGCCCTCCCTCATTGATCACTAATTAAGAAAATGCCTTTCAGCCAAATTTATGGAGGCATTTTCTCAATTGAATTTCCTTTCAAAATATCTAATTTGTGGCACGTTGACATTACATCATCAAGCACAGATCTGTAAGGAAAAAAAATAAAATTCCGGAAAAAGCATTGTGAGGAAAAAAACAAAACAAAACAAAACAAAGCAAAACAAAACAAAAAGCCTCCAAAACACTATTGAGTTTGTTTTCTCTGGTCATCTATTACTTGGCAGGAGATTTGGCCTGAATAGTGCTTTGTATACCCAGTGAGAATCTCCTGGACCAAACTCATTTTCCTTTGAGAACAGTGGTCATTTGGAGATTTCTTCTCTAATAGGACATATGTCTTGTGCCTACTTCTGTCAGCACTGGAACCCCATCTGGCTTTTACCTTTGTTGACTTTGTGCATGGTGCTACAGTGGCTGAGTTTATACTTATGTCAGTCCTATTGTCTCTAGAAGGCCTTGCTTCTTTCATGTCTTCTAGCTTTGCTGGCTCATTATTTATGCTTCTGCTTTCCTTAGAGTGCCTTGAACACTTAAGAGAAGTGTTTGGTGAAGAAATCTCCTTTAGAGCTTAGTGTTTCGTATCTCTTCTTTCTCCATATATTTTCTAGTTCTGTCTTTGCATATGTGTTTCAATCTATTGCAGGAAAATGTGTCTCTAACCATGGCTGAAGATGATACTGATCTATGAGTATAGCAGAATGTCATTAGAAATTATTTTTCTTGCTTTATTTCTTTAGTAGTACATAGTATTTAGTTTTCTCATAGATTCATAAAAAATATACTTTCAGGTTACGGGTTACCTGAGCAGAATCAGGGATGGATTTTTTTCTCATATAATGGGTCTTAATGAGGATCCAGCTATACCACTCCTAGGCATATACCCAGAAGATGCTCAAACATATAACAAGGACATATGCTCAACTATGTTCATAGCAGCCTTGTTTATAATAGCCAGGAGCTGGAAAGAACCCAGATGTCCTTCAACTGAGGAATGGATTCAAAAAAATGTGGTATATTTACACAATGGAGTATTACTCAGCTATTAAAAACAATGAATTCGAGAGGTTCCTAGGTAAATGGATGGAACTAGAAATTATCATCCTGAGTGAGGTAAGCCAATCACAAAAGAACACACATGGTATTCACTCACTGATTATTGGATATTAGCCCAGAACCTTGAAATGCCCAAGATACAACTCACAGGCCACATGAAGCTCATAAAGAAGGAAGACCAAGTGGGGGTGATTTGGTCCTTCTTAGAAGGAGCAACAAAATATTCAAGGGAGCAAATATGGAGACAAAGTGAGGGACAGAAGGAGGGGCCGTCTCAAGACCACTCCACCTGAGTATCTATCCCATGTGCAATCACCAAAGGTAGATGCTGATGTGGAAGACAGGAAGTGCATGCTGATAAGAGCCTGATATGGATGTCTCCTCAGAGGTCTTCAAGAGTCAGACATATTCAGAGGCAGATGCTCACAACTAGCCATTGAACTGATCATGGGGTTCTCAATGGAGGAGTTAGAGTGAACACTGAAGGAGAGCTGAAAGGATTTACGACACCATGAGGAGAGCAACAATACCAACCAACCACAGCTCCCATGGTCTAAACCACCAGCCTGGGAGCACTTAGGGAGGGATTCAGCACTTCAGTTGAATATGTAAGTGTGGAGGGCCCTGCTGGGCATAGGTGGAAGAAGAGAACCTTGACCACATGAAGGCTGGATGCCCCAGGGGGTGGGAATTTTGAGGGTGGGGAGGTGGGAGTGGGGGGGGTAGATAGAGGTTACATCCACAGAGAAGAAGGAGGAGGGGTGAGGGGATTGGGGGTTCCGGGGTGGCTGGGGGATGGGGTAAGGGGACAACATATGAAATGTAAATAAAACATCCAATAAAAAAATTTAAAAAAACTAATCAGATATTGGCTCATTACACCATTAGCTTTGTGCAATTATTGTACTAGCATATCTCACAAGCAGGTTATCATTGAAGATGAAAATATTTGTAATTTGTTTGGTGTTTGCCTATCTCTTCCAGAAGCCTTCCACTATGGTGAACATTCATCATAGGGGTGAAAGCCCTAAGTTGACAACAACTTGACTTCTCCATGAACAATGAGTTATTTAGGTTTTGTCTTCTGGAGTAGGGGATTACTGGCAGTTTTCAGAGAGCAATGAATAGCCTTGACAATGATCTGTGTTATTTGGGGATTTCAATGAGTCTTCTTTGGCCAATAACTCATTTAGATGTAACCCAGTTCTAGGACTGGGGGTTTTATTTGACTAAAAATTTCTAGTTGGGCCTTTATCTCTCCCATTATTTGGTGATTCCAAATTGCTCTATTTTGATATATGTTTATATTTTTAAGAAGCCTCTATTGTATTAGATTTCCATATGATCTTTCAAAAGCCCCTTCATTTCAGCAGTACATTTCTATATTCCCTCCTTATATTTTCTTCTATGTTCCTTTCCATTTGATCTTCACTTGTAATCCCCACTCACAAATAACTATATGTTCTATTTCCGCATCATAGGGAGCTCTTTACTTGCTTTCCAGTCCTGTAGGCTATACATAACCTCTGTGGTTATACTGATTTTAACCCACTTGTCAAGCACTTAAATCCTAATATGCACATATAAGTGAATACATGTCATATTTGTCTTTTGTGGTCTGAGATTCCTCAAGCAGGATGAAAGTTTTTTTTACCTTCAGCTATTTACCTGACAGTTTCATGATTTCAGTGGTCTTTAACAGGTGATTAATGCTTCACTGTGTAATTATATGACATTTTCTTTATCCTTTCACATATTAATTGGTGTATAGGATGTTTCCAAATTCTGATTATTATGAATATATCAGAAGTGAACACGATTTAGCATGTATCTCTGTAATAGAATGTAGGATCCTTTGTGTATATGCCCATGAGAAGTATAAGTGAATGTTGAGGTGGATCTTTTTTTTTTTTCTAACTGAGGATCTGCCATACTGATTTTCATAATGTCTGTGCAAGTTTGCAGTTTCACCAGTAATAGATGAGTATATTCCTTACTCCACATCCTTACCATAATGACAAGTCAATTGTTTTATGATCTTGATATTTCTAACTGTTGTAAGATGAAACCTCAATGTAGTTTTGATTTGCATTTTTCTGATGGCTAAGGATGTTGAAAAATTCGGCAAATGTTTCTCAGCCCATTGTATTTCATTTGTAGAGTTCAGATTTGTACCCCATTTTAATTGAGTTACTTTTTTTATGATGGCCACTTCTTTTAGTTCTTGATATACTTTAGATGTTACCCATCTATTGGATATGTAGTTGGTAAAAATTATTTTCCCTTATGAAGTTGACATTTGTCAAAATAATGTTGTTGCTGTCCTCACAGAAGCTTCTCAGTTTCATGAGATCCCATTTATTAATTGTTGATCTTAATCTCTGTGCTAATATTCTGTTCAGGAAGTCTATTCATGTCCCAATGAGTTCAATACTATTTCTCACTTTCTTTTTTATTAGATTCCATTTATTTGGGCATTTGTGGAAGTACTTGATCATTTGGAGCTGAGTTTTGTACTGGGTGATATATATGGATCAATTTGCATTCTCTTATATATAGACATTTAGTTTGCCCAATACCATTTGTTTAAAATACTGCCTTTCCCCACTGTGTATTTTTGGATTCTTTATCAGAAATCAGCTGTCTATGGGTATGTGGAACTATGTATAAGTCTTCAATTGAATTCTCTTGTACAACTGGATTGTTTTGATGGAAATTCCATACTTATTTTATTAGTGAATCTCTGTAGAATAATTTGAAGACTGTTGGTATTCATTCATCTTTAAAAGTCTGATATAATTTTTGTTGAATCCATCTTGCCCTTGGGCTTTATTGGTTGTGAGACTTTTAATTGTTGTTTCTATTTCACTGGGGGTTATATATCTGTTTAAATTGCTTATATGATCTTGATTGACCTTAGATAGGTGCTCTATTTATTAAGAAATCTATCCATTCTTTTAGATTTTCTAATTTTATGAGGACATATTTTTAGAGTATGCCCTTAGTTTTCTCTTTGTTTCCTCATTGTCTGTTGTTAGCTCCCCCTTTTTGCCTCTTGTTTTCATTAATTTTATCTGCTGTCCTTTGCTTTAATTAATTTGGCTAAGAGGTTATCAATCTTACTGATTTTCTTAAAGAACTAACTCTTCATGTCATTGATTCTATGTAGTATTGTTTGTACATGTGCTGTTTGTTTGTTTGTTTCCATTTTAATGATCTTAACTTGAGTTAGATTATTATATGCTGTCTCCCACTTCTGGGTGTCATTTTTGTTGCTGTTGATCTTCGAGTACTTCTGAGTGTTTCTTTTATTGCAAATATAATTTCTCTTCTTTAAAATTGGGTAAAAAAAAGTGGTATGAACTTTTCTCTTAGAATTGTTTTCTTTGTGTCCCCTAAGTTTGAATATGTTATATTTTCACATTTGCTCAATTCTAAATAGTTTTTAATTTCTTAATTTATTTTTGACCCATTTTTTATTCAGTAGCTAGTTGTTCAGTTTTCATATGTTTCTAAGTTTTTGTTTGTTTGTTTCTGTAGTTTATATCCAGATTTATTAGTGGTAGTCAGACAGGATGCAGAGGTGATATTTGAAGTTTCTGGTATCTTTTGTAACTTACTTTGAATCAATATATACCTTCTGTATTGAAGAAAGTACCCTCAGCTACTGAGAATGTATATTATTTTGTGTTCAGGTGAAATGTTCTTTAAATATCTGCTAGGTACATTGGGTTTATGATGTCATGTAGTTCCAGCATTTTTAGTTTAGTTTAGCTTTTGTCTAGGTGATCTGTTTATTGGAGAGACTGGGGTACCCATTTTCACTGTGTGAGAATTAGTATGTGATGTAAACTATAATATTGTATTTTTTTAACTTTGGGGCTCATGTTGTGTACATTTTTACAATTGCAATATCCTTTTGTTTTTGTTTTTTACTAGAATGACTATGCAGTATCATTTCATATCTTTTCTGAGTAGTTTTGATTTGAAAACTATTTGTTAACGTCTCAAAATTGCTACACTGCAGTGCTTCATGGTTCTACTTGCTTGGATTTCTTTCTCCATTTTTATACCTTGAGATGTTGTGTCTCCTAGTTGTTAAGGGGTTTTCCTTCAATGTTGCAAAATGATGGATGCTTTTTTAAAACCAGTCTATTACTCAGAGTCTTTCTATTGAGAAAATGACACTATTGATGTTGAGAATTATCAATGAGCAATGATTGTTGATTCCTTTTAATTTGTTGAATTGGTGCATTATTTTTATTATTATTCATTTACTAGTCTGGGATTATTCATTCCACATTTTCTCTAGCATGTGCTTAATCTTTTATGGATGACTTCATTTCTGCTAATACCTTGTTTAGAAATCTCTATTTTGTAAAAGTGGAAGAAATTTTTGAGTATTTTATTAATCTCTAATCATGCCATGAGGCTGTCATAATTTCTTTTGAAAAATAATTGTTATCGTGCTAATGTTAATTACTATTGTCAAATTTTCATTTAAGAATAAATCACAGCTGAATTTTAAACAAAAAAGAACAGGCCTTACAGATAGGTACTGCTTAAATTTAGTTGTATTATTCAATGCTTTTATTTCTCAATCTAGAGTGATTGAAATTTTTATGAGGTATGGTAGTCTACTACTTTATCTTGTGTTTCTTAGAATTGCAGTATGTATTTTAAGGCCTTTTCTGGCATTTGGAGTCTCCACTGAAAAGGCAGGTATTATTCTAATGGGTCTTCCTTTACATGTTACTTGGTATATTTCCCTAGAAGATTATAGAATACTTCCTTTGTTCTCTAAGTTCATTGTTTTGATTCTTGGGTGTGAAGGATACTTTCTTCTCTTGTGTCAACTGTTTGGTGTTGTGTTTACGTCTTATTTCACTATAGACACCATTTCTTTGGGAAAGTTTTATTCTATGATTTTGCTGAAAATATTTTCTGTTCCTTTGAGCTGGATGTCTTCTCCTTTTATTATTCCGATTATTTATAGACTTGGGATTTACATACTGTCCCATATGTCCTGGATGTTTGTATCTGAATGATTTTTAGACTTAACATTTTTCTTTCAAATATCCATTTCGTCTATCTTGTTTTTGATGCACAAGTTTCATTTTTTTATCTTTTTTATTGTTTGGGTGGCTTTTTTCTTAGGATTTTCTTTACCTTCCTAAATTTTTAATTTTCAATTTTACTACAGTTTTTTTTTAATTTATCCTGTAACATTTGGCCTTTATGTTCTCTCTTCCTCCCAAATGAATGTAGCTATATAACTTTTCTATACTTATTACTGTTCCCAAATAGTGAAATCAATGGTTACTTTTACTAGTTAATGCCTAGGTATTAAGCTAGGACTATTCCCATCTAGCTTATAACTCAATTATTCTGTTTCTAATAATCTAAGTATTGCCACATGACTGGTTTCCCCACCTCAGTTTCATACATCTGTCTTCCTCCACATACTGGTGGTAAATCTTCTTGTACTTGATTCTTTATGACAGCCTTCCTCTCTGCCAGATATTCAACCTTACTATCCATAATTTTCCTATAGGTCATAGGCTTTTAATTATCAAATCAGGAGGTGGCTTACATAAGCAAGGAAAGACAGAGATACATCTTTCACCACAATGTAAAAAAAAATATTTCAACATCTTCTCCTTTTGTTCCAATGAAAGTACCTTCCTCTAACATCAATAAACTATATACAATAAGAACAATAAGGAAAAAATGTCAGTTAAGAATTACAGTCACAATGTCTAATCCATATGTATTTGGCAACTTTGGAGAAAGTATGCTATTATCTATCCTATCTTTGTGAATGCAAAGTTCCATACTTAATTCGCTTTTTATCTATCATAATTTGAATTTATAAAACCTAAAATGTATTCTTAGGCTTTATATTATTTTCTTAAATCTTAAATAACTGAAGCTTAATTGTGAGACAATAACTATCCAGTCTTTAACCCTGTCAGAGAACTGAGATATACTACCTGAGTAAGCAGGATGTGCAGAGCAGGCAGCTTACAAATATACAGGAATAACAACATTTGTTAACTACCTGGACAGTTACCCATGGTTTCTATGTGTTTTTTGAGAATCATCTTTGTCCTTCTGTACCAGAATATCTGACAAACTTTTCTGTGAGGCCAGAATATTGATGAACTTACCATGTCTTGCCAAAGCTAAGCAGTCAAATTCCTTTGTGTCCTTCCTGTCCATAGCTTGGACAGTATTCTGTAAGCAATCAAAGCAAGGGAATATTTTGCCCAGTGGCTGGCTTTCTTGTATTTGAAGCAAACTCCTTATAGAGGTTCTTCAATGCCCATAATATTTGAAGTAGTGTTAGTGTGCTGACAGGAACATTCATGTCTCATTGTCATGAAAAGCCTTATGTCAATAAAACATCTTCAAATGTCATATTCTGTAGCTCTCTGAAGCTTTTGAGGACCATCTGTCAATATTATGTCTATAGGCAATCATTGCTTGTTTCTAGCTACTTACTATTTGCTTAACTTTGAGTCCATCTACAGGAGGCTAAATAAAGCTTATTCCTGTAATTAAATAAACTTGTACCTAATATGACTACAAGTTTAATTGACTCCTAACTTGTCCTTCTTAACTATCCTAAATAGATTGTAATAGCAGCTTTCAATGACAGGAAGTTAGCATGACATTTTTTAATGAGTTGTGCCAGTACAATACCTAAACTAGAGTTAAAACATAAATGAAGTATATTGTAGCAAACTAACCTTACATTTGTGTACAAAATCCATACCAAATGTAGAAAATTTGGCTTGTTGATGCTCTTTAGTCTGAAAGTAGATTCAATAGTCTACTCATTTATCCTTTGATTTCCATTTTTCTTTTTATTCCTTCTCTCATATTTTCCCCTAACATTAGATTGGAGAGAAAGAAGGATAGAGGAAAGAAAAAGAGAGAGTGAAAGTAATCCCTTAATCTAATCTCTATTCCTTTTTATACCCAGACCAAGACTGAAACTAACTTGTGACCAACATCCCTTAAATGATTTTTTGAGCAGATTAAATAAAATCCTTTATTTTTTTTCTAGCTGTATTACTATGATGCAGTCTTAGTATGCAAATAAAAAGTCACTTGGAAGATAAGTTTTTCATTGACTGAAAGCTGTACAAACAAGCTGTCTTCTAATGATTGTGATTTTAAGATATGGCAATTGTTTCATAGGAATACTGCATTTAAATAGAAAGTCATTTTTATTTCAAAATAATGGGATATTCATTTTTTGGTTTTTGTTTGTTTTGTTTTCAGCTTTGCAGATCATTTCATGGCAAATGAACTGATTCCATCAAGTTGTCACCTCAAGTTGTTCTGATGCCCAATAAAGTAAGTTTGTCCTTTTCAGAAAATTTGTGCAGATACTATGAAACAGACTAAGAGAAAATATAAAGTTATATACATAACAATCATGGTTTTAGTCACTGTCTTTTTCCACTGGTTTGCTCAAAATATTTTGAAACATGTTGATATCCTTTTGTAAACTGGCTCAGTCATGGAAATTTTTCACAAATTAAAAATATTTCTTTACTTCGGAGACATTCATCATAATAATCCGCTTGAAGGAAGGCTTTTCAGAATAGAAAATATACAGTGTGTTGCATATTACTTTTGTTGCTATGCAAAACACTTCTAATAACCCATTGCCCTCCTCTCACATATATTTTTTTGTGAATAGTAGTTCAGTAACAAATCTTTCTCATGTATTTCCAATGAACACATATACTATATTATGACATTACATGACCTACAACATAACAATGTTTCTGTGAGAAAATGACACTAGGGATTAAATTTATGGAATTATGCCTGTTAGGTTAGCCACGTTTCCTTGAGCCACAGCCTAGCTTATAAATGATTTGTTACCTACTAAATGGTGAATGGGTAACAGGAGTACCCTTCACAGTGTCCTCTTATTTTGTGTGGTCTGAAAGCAACTACAAAGATGCATCTACTCAACATAGGTAGAATGTTATTATTTTCTCAAGCACAGCAAACAATATCATGTAGGTTTTGTTGGCTTTTCTCAGGTATTCTTTAGGTTTCCTTTTTATTCACCAGAATTTTATGTATATACATGAAGCCTTTCAAGTATATAACATACTCTGATCATACTCACTCCAAATAAATTCTCCCTCTACCTCTTATCACTCCTGCTAATTCCATTTCATTCCTTTAAAAGCAAACAGACAATCTTGTCATACTGATGTACCAATGAGTTCGTGTATGCATTAAACATATAAGATGCTGAAATGAGAGAAAATGAGTAGCATATTTCCACAATGAGAGATTTCAAACATAAATTTATTTGCCATTGTAATGTATACAATTTTATTATTTTATATTTTTTCTTAAAATTTAAACTAAAATATAATTATATCATTTCCCTTCTTCTCTTTTTTCCCTTTAATACTACTTATAATAGTTTATTCCCTCTTCATTTGGTAGGATCTTTTTGTGATCACTGTTTTACACACACAAACACACACACACACACACCCCACACTATACACACACAAATATATTGTTTCATAAAGCCTTACAAGTATATAACATACTCTGATCATATTCACTTCATATAAATTCTTTCTCTACCTCTCATCACTCCTGCTAATTTCATTTCATCCCTTGACAAGGAAACTTAGGCATAGCCGTAAATATGAAAACATACCCAGTGAGTCCTTTTTGTGTTTCTTGTATGTATATGGCTTCAGGCCTGACCAGTATGTATTAGATAACCAATTAGAGAGCTCATGCCTAAGAGACACTAGCATTCTCTCTCTGTCTCTCTGTCTTTCTCTCTACAGTCAATATTTGCTTGTAATTCTTTGTCTAGTGGTGGGATTTTCCTATTCTGACTCAGCATGCTTTAGTTTCCTTGCTTTCATAGTTGGTGTTAAAAATTCTTTTTAAATTCACTTAGTCATGTTATCATTTCCTTTTCAAATGTTTTCTGTTTCTTGATTAACATATTTCTTCAAATGTATTTTATGGAGAAAAATGTAGTTTTACAATCTATACCTATTCAATAAAATTGCTTTATGAATGAGTTCTTTATCTTCATATAGAGAAGGACATCAGATTCTATTACAGAGGGAAGCTAACATGTTTTCCTGGGACTTGAACTCAAGATCTTTGGAAGAGCATCCAGTTTCTGGTCACTGCTGAGTCATCTCTCCAGTCCACAATCTATGCCTTTTGAGATGTATTTTGTCTGACTATAAAACTGGTTATTTGCCTTATCAAATTAACATTTTCTTTATTTTTAATCTTTGTAGGTTTTTACATGCAAAAAATATTCCAGTATACAATATTAAGGTGATGCTCACTGGTGAGAATCCAGAGGATAACAATGCAAAATCCCTAGTCCAGCCTAATCTGAGATCAGAGGAGCCTTAAGCTCCATCAGAAGCCATCATGTCACAGACAGTTCAAGCAAAGGAAAATCAGCCAGAAAGAGAAACATCAGAACAGAGTTCACAGGACTTACAAGGAACATCTCAGAACAAAACTACAAATGACGTGAAAATTGTGACTTTACATAGTGATGAATATAACAACTTCAAGTGCCCAATTTGCTTAGATATACTCAGGAGCACACGGATTACAAAGTCCTGTCTCCACCGGTTTTGTAAGGACTGTATCATCACAGCACTTAGGTTAGGAAACAAGGAATGTCCTGTCTGTAGAAGAAAACTAATTTCAAAAAGGTCACTAGATCCAGAACCTGAGTTAGATGAACTCATTAGAAAAATGTTTCCTGGTTGTAATGAAAAGGATTCACCTAGACAGAAACCATTAGGCAAAAAGAAATACAAAACCAATCGTGCCTCTAGTCTTACCAGTGAAAGAGGACAGGAGATAACAACCACAAAGAGTGTCCATCAAGGAGAAGAGCAACAAAATAAAGCCATTAGTGGACTGGAAAGTAATAATGACAGTTTACCCTGCTGCAGTAATGCATCCACACACAGCAGTGAAAAAGCAGGTCCCAGTAAAAAGCGAGCTAAAACAACTGAGTTTGAACATGATAGTAAACTAGGGAACTATGATTCTGTAACTGATGGGGCTACTGAGCTTGAGACCATTCTTCCTCAGTCTCTGAGAGGAGAAGATTACCCTTCACATACAATAATAGCAACAACCTCAGGTAATTCTACTGCTAGTCAAGTTTCTCTCTATCTGGCTTTGGGGTTAGCTTAAGGAAGAAGCAAAAATAATTGGGAACCAGCTTGATAAATCTTTATGCACTCAGTGATAGCACTGTATCATTTATACAGCATTAGGCAGAAACAGCTTCACCATTTAAAGGGCTCCACTTCTTTGGAAGTGAATAGGGGGATACTGTAGAAAATTTGTAGCCTCACAGGCATATCATTATTCTGCACCCAGCAAGAAGCATAAACATGCTTCTAGAATCCATTTCCATGGCTATAAGCTTTATAAGCTGTATCAAGTCAGAAAGTCTGACTTGATTCTAGGTATGACCAGTGTTACCAGAAAATTTATAAAATATATTTGCATTGAACATTTTTCACACCATTAAATTTTGGGTGGAAGTAGATCCTCTGTACCATTATAACGAAGTCCATTTTGTCATTTAAATTACGTACCTGTTAATATTCACATGTTACAGATTAAAGTTTTAATCATTGATGTAAGTTGAAAGCCTAAAGATTTTTCTCATTTTTTTTTAAATTTCAGGTCTTTATTCCCTTTTATTGAAAATAGAATAATTTCTCATACACTACTACATCCTAATTGCTGCTCCCACTGCTTCCCGGTCCTCTTTATATTCCATCACATTTAGATCCATTACCTTTCTGTCTCTCATTTAAAAAGAGCAGATTTCTAATAGACAACAACAAAACAGCAAAATAAAATATAAGATAAAATAAAACCATACACACACACACACACACACACACACAGACCCACACACAATCACACAGTCCATCGTATAGAACTTGGACAAGGCAAATCAACAGAAGAAAAAAAGCCCCAATAGAAGACACCATAATCAGAGAGCCACTTGTTCAGGAGTCCCATAAAAATTCTAAACTGAAAGCTGTAATATACAAAGAGGACCTGGTACAGAACTGAGTATACTGGCCTTATGCTACCTACTTCTTTCTCTGTGAGTTCATATCAGCTTTGCTCAGTTGATTTAAAAGCCCCTGTTCTCTTTGCATCGTCTATTCGTCTGGCTCTTGAACACGGATGCCCTGAGATTTAAAGGAAGGGATTTGATGGAAACAAATCATTTAGAACCCTGTGTTTCAAGGGTTCTCATGCTCTCTGTATAATGTCTCAATATGAATCTCTCTATTTGTTCCCATCTGCTACAGGAAGAAGCTTCTCTCATGATGATTGAGCAGGGCATTCATCTATAAATATAGCAAAAATATTATGACAAGTAATGTTATCACAAGTTAAAAAAAAACTTAGTATCTGATTTTAATATAGGTCTCTGGACTATCTACCCTATTTCTTGGTTGCCTAAGCAGTGTCAGATAGTGGTTACATCTTGTGAAGTGGGCCTTATGTCAAATCAGTAAATGACTGATTATTCCTTCATGTTTTGTGCCACCATTGCCCTAGTATATTAAGCACACAGGACAGCACTATAGATCACAAGGTTTGTCACTATAGTGTTGTCCAAATGACAAGAAGTTTTTATCATACAAGATTTCCACTTACCTTGTTAGATTTACTGCAAGATATTTAATATTACTTGAGGCTACTAGGAAATGTGTTTTCCTGATTTCTTTCTCAATTTGTCATTTGTATATAGGAGGACTACTGATTTTTGTGAATTCATTTTGTGTCAGTTATTTTGCTGAAAATGTTTTTTAGCTGTAGAAATTCCAAGGTCAAATTTTTAGGGTCATGTATGTATACTATCATATCATCATCATATAAATATATTTTAATTTTTCCTTACAATTTGTACTTCCTTTGTCTCCTTCAAATGTTTTATTACTATAGTTAAGACCTGAAGCACTCAACTGAATAAATATCAAGGAATTGGTCAAGCTTGCCTTGCCCTTGATTTTAGTGGAATTGCTTTGAGTTTCTCTCCATTTAAGTTTATGTTGGCTATGGGCTTGCTGTAACATCCCAGTACTTTTATCATGAAGGAGTGTTGGATTTTGTCAAAGGTATTTACTGCTTCTAGAAGATGATCATGTAGATTTTGTCTTTCAGTTTGTTTATATGATAGATTACAATAACAGATATTTGTATAGTGTACCATCTTTACATCTCTTAGATGAAGTCTACTTGATCATGGCCCATGGTCATTTTGATGTGTTCTTGGATTCATATTGCAAGAATTTTATTAATTTTGCATATGTGTCCATAAGGACAATTGATTAGCAATTCACTTTCTTTGTTGGATCATTATGTGGATTTGGAATCAGGGTGACTATGGTCTTATAAAAAGAATTTCATAATGTCACTTCTGTTTCTATTTTGTGGAATAGTTTGAGGAATATTGGCTTTAACTCTACTTTAGTGTCTTGTAGAAATCTGTAAAAAAAACCCGTCTGGCCTTGGGCACTTTCTAGTTGAGAGACTTTTAATTATTACTTCTACTTAACTATGAATTATAGTTCTGTTTAAATTGCCTATAACAGTTTTATTCAACTTTTGTAAGTGGTAACTTAAGAAAATTTCTTCTAGATTATCCAATTTTATGATGTCAGGTTTTTAAATGTTGTCCTAGTTATTCTTTAGATTTCTTCAGTGCCTCTTATTATGTCCCTCTTTTCATTTCTGATTTTGTTAATTTGATTTTTCTCTTATGGTTTGAATTAGTTCATATAAGTTTTTGTCAATCTTACTGAATCTCATAGAACCACTTTTAAGTTTCTCTGAGTCTTTGTATGTTTCTGTTTTATTGATTTCAGCCCTGAGTTTCACACACACACACACACACACACACACACACACACACACACACTCATATGAATGTGCTTACTGCTATGAACTTTTCTCTTAGCACTGATTTCATTGTGTCCCATAAGTGTGTATACATTATTTATTCTTTTCCATTCAATTTTAGTAAGTCTTTAAAGTTTGTCTTTATTTCTGTCTTGACCCATTTTTTAAGTAAGGAGTTGCTCAGTTTCCATGATTGTAAGCTTTCTGACATTGCTAATATCCTGCTTTAATTTATGGACGTCTATCTAATAGGATTCAGAAGGTGGTTTCAATTTTCCTGTATCTGATAAGATTTTATTGCTGTTCAAATATTATCAGGTTTGTAGAAAGTAACATGCGGTTGACAGAAGAAGGTGTATTCTTTTATTTCTGAGTGAAATATCTTGTATATATCTGTTAGAATCATTCTGGTAGATATTTTCTTTGATGAACATGATGCTATGATGGTGATAAGAATATACCTCCTAAATTTTAGCTTATAGAACTTTCACCAAAATTGACAATGTTTGGACACCAATAAAATCTTACCAGATATAGGAAAAATTCTTTGAATATGTTCTTCTCTATATTTTCTGATAATTTTGGCTTTATGTGTACTTAGTTATATATTAAAATATCTATACTGTCTTGTTTCTTACATTCATTTGCTTGAAATATATGTTTTCCAACCCTTTACACTGAAGAAATGTTTGTCCTGGATGTTAAAGTGTGTTTCTTGGGTCCAAGAGAAGGATTGATCCTGGTTTTGCATCCATTCTATTAGTCTGAGCCTTTTTATTGGGGGAAATTAATAGATTGACCTTGAGAGATATTGATAACCAATGATAATTGATTTATTTTTGGTGGTGGTGTTGATGGTGGTGGTGGTGTGTCCACATGCTTCTATTTGTTTGATTTTAGTGGTCTGCCATTATTTGTTCCCTAACTTTTCACGGTTGTAGAACTCTTTTGGCTTTAGGTTTCCCTATAGTAGGGGTAGATTTATACATAAATATTACTTAAATTTGGCATTTTCATGGAATATATTATTTTCTCCAACTCTGATGATTGAAATGTTTGCTGGGTGTAGTTCACTGGGCAGGAATTTGTTGTCTCTCAGATTCTGCAGCATATCTGTCAAGCCCCTTCTATCCTTTGCAATCTCGACTGAGAGGTCAGGTGTAATTTTAGCAAACCTGACTTTATTTATTACTTGGCTTTATTTATCCTTGCAGCATTTACTAACCAGTTTTATATGGTTAGTATTTTGATAATTAAGTACCAAGGGTACTTTATTTTTAAGTCCAGACATTTTGATGTTCTATATGCTTTTTGTGCCTTTCTAGGCATCTTTTTCTTTAGGTTATAAAATTTTCCACTATGATTTTGTTGATAATACTTTGTGGGCCTTCCTTTATTACGATTATTATTAGATTTGGTCTTTCCATGTTGTCTCTGATTTTCTGGATGTTTTGTGTCAAGAGATTTTAGATTTCACATTTTCTTTGATGTTTTATACATAGACTTAAATGTATTATGTTTTTTTAAATTTTATATAAACAGTAAATATGTTGATTCCTTATGAATTTGTAAAACATCATTACTATATTTTACTCCCTGTTTCTTTTGCCTGTATTTACTTCTTTCCTCCATTCTTTATTAGTGTTCCTTTTTTTTTCTTGTTTCCTTGATCAAATACCAAATACTCTGGGATATGTACTCACATCTGAAGCTAGAAAAGTCCATTGAGAAAAACATATGTAGTTTTTATTCTAGGTCAAGTTTACCTCCCTCAGTAAGATCTTTTATAAGTTCATCCATTTACTAAAATGTATGTGATTTCACTTTTCTTTACAGCTAAATAATATTTCTTTATAAATATGTATCACATTTTCATTATACATTAATTGGTTGAAGAACATTTAGTTTTTTGGTATCTCCTAGCTCTTGTAATTAAAAAAGCCATGAATATAACTGATTAATTGTCTCTGAAGTAGGATATTTAGTGCTTTGATTATATGCCAGTGAGTAGTGAAATAGAGGCATAGGGTAGATTTACTTTTAGATTTTGATATTCTCTACACTGATATCCATTGATGTTGCACCAGTTTGCCATTTCACCACTGGTGAGTGACTGTTCCCTTTTGCACACAATCCTTCCATTATTTATATTCAGCTCCTTTGTTCGTCTTTACTACTCTGAGTAGTGTAAAAGAAATTCTTAAATCTGCTTTGATTTGTTATTTGAAGCTGTGTTGAAGAAAACTAAGTCTTCTATTTCAAGTTGGTATGAATTAGAGATAAATTTTTCATATAGGATGGGAGAGGTTGTCTAAGTCCCCCTCTCAGTGCTGTGATATCACCTGGCATGAATTTCCATTGAGTCTCTGTGTACTGCCAAACTTTTTACAACAGTATAGTTGTGTCTTGTGGACACAATTTCCTTGGAGTATTCAGCCATCATCTTTGGGTCTTACAATCTTTCTACCTCCTCTTATGCAAAACTCCCTGGGACCTGAGGGGAAGCTTTGATGAGAACATCCCATTTGTTTGTTTAGTTGTGAGTATCTTCTTTCCTTTTTTTTGAATTCTTATACTATTCTAGATATTAATTCTGTCTGATTTATAGCTGCAAAATAGTCCTTCTATTTGATTCATTTTCATCTAAATAGTTTCTTTAGCTCTTCAGAAGCTTTTGAATTTTATGATAGCCATTGTTAATTGTTGGCCTCAATTCTTTTTTCAAATGGAGTCCAATTCAGAAAGCACTTTTCTGCACCAGTATAAAGAAGGGTACTTGTATGTTTTCTTTTACTTAATTCAGTATTTCATGTTTCACATTTTGTTCTTTGATATGTTTTGAGTTAGTTTTTTTGAAAGAAGTCTAATTTAATTCTTATGCATATATGCATATTTTTTTCAGTATCATTTGTAAAAGTTGTTTTCTTTTTTAAAAAAATACAATTTTGGTATCTTTAACAATTACTAAATGGCTGATATTACATGGACTCATGATTGGGTCTTAAGTACTAGCCACTATGAAGATTCTCATTAATTGGAATCCCTTAGGGATGTCCCAGAAAGGAGTTATAATACTGCAGTGTCCAACTTTTGCATGCCATGTTCTAATATGTAGAACATCAGTTAAAACAGGCCCTAATATTCTCTTCCTCAGTCAACTGATCATATTACATACATTGGCAGAAGATATCATTGCAACAGGAATAAAAAACATAGGGATTTAGGCAACTTATTCCTATAACTTACTTAGTCCTTATGGACTTGCTTAGATCTAATTGCGTATTTGTTACTTTCTTTTGATAATAGACTGCTTTTTTGTTTGTCCTGTTTTATGATTTTGTATGTAAGATAGCATCCAGCTCATGATAGGCAGCTCAGAATAAATGGTAAATTAGGAGTTTATTGCCAAACATTCAGTATACACTAAAGCTCAATAGTAGGCCAAGAACTGTTTTTTAAAGTGAAAATAGTTGTTTAGAGATGATGGTAGAGCCTTGTTACAAAATCTAAAAGGTATATTCTATGATTTACCTACAGGAGCTGGCCAAAGTCTTCCATCAACATCCTCGTCTGCTACTGACAACCGAAGTAACATCAGGTCTCCTGGATCATATGGTCCAGGTAGGAAAGCATCCTGCACAGCAGCCTAGACATGTTGAAGAATCTTCTGCTGTTCTAGGTCCCTCTCAAAGTTAGAGACACTTTCCAGGTCACTTGGAATATAAGTAATAACTCCATGTGAGGAACAGACTGTCTTCAGTATCCAAATAGGCAAACTAAACATTATGCTTTTTTCTTGGTGGTTGAAGGAGTCAGGTTGATAACTTATCCTTGACCTTTAAAAGAATATATCTCATGCCACACACTACTAAACTCTCAATAATTTTCCTGTGGTATAAAGTCCATGGATTTTGATTGGATTTATTTCTCTTCTTCTATGCACCTATGTGTTAAAAATCAAGTACAAAGTTGTTGCTACCTACTGCTTATTTGATCCAATCAGCATAATGCTGTCTGTCAATATAGCAAACAAATTTGATATTTTAAGGAAAGACGGACGACCAAGAAACCTTCAAACTAAATTAGGACACAGAGCTGGACAACTAATATATTCATAATGTTAATGTTATGGAAACTTCTGATCTTGCCAAATGAAAGCAAATTGCCTCCGGTGGTCCTAATGTACAGGTACTGAGAAAAAAGCATTTTCTGTGTCAATAGCTGCATACCCATGTATGTGGAGATGCAGATTAAGTCACTATTTTCATAGGCAACTGCCAATCTCCATGACTAATCTCCCTTCTGCAGTTGTCACATATGAGAGCTAAAGGGATTTCTATTGGGAACCACTACCTCTACCTTTTTGCACTAATTTCTTCAATTACTCCAGGAGTATGAGTCTGTTTATGATACTCTATTTTCTTTGGCAGAGTCATCTCTAAATGTTTCCATTTATCTTTTCCAACCATAATAACCTGACTCCACAGGTCAGGGAACAAATTTGAGAATTCTGCAAACTCCTAAGTTTATATACTACAACGAGGAGTTATTGGACTGGGGAAATAACCACAAGATGAGTTAGGGGACAACTGGAACTAGTGAAAATCTGACTTCAGCCAAACCACCATTAGTAACTTGACCTCAACAAGCCAGTATTTTAACTGCAGGGTCAGAAGCTTCTTGAAGTCTTTCAGATTTGGAATCTATAGGGTTGTTAGCTCACGTGTAGGGGCAGGTGTGGATCCTGTTGAGCTGTGTTGTGGTGTCTGTGGGTCTGCCACAGCTTAGTCAGCTGGAACAGTGGCTCAGAATGGCAGAAATGCTGGAATTTGACTGAGCCCCTCCCACGCAGCGTCAGGCAGGCGCTGTAGAGCCCTGCTCCGTTATGGGGCAAACTCAGTCTGAAGTCCCGCAGGGGTAGGGCTCTTGAGTGGGGACCCCCAGACAAGAAGGTGTTCAGAGATCAACTATTCTCACACTCCTGGGCAACCAGGCGCCTAGCTGCAGAAGAGTAGAGAAAGGGGACAGATGGGCTGAACTGGCTGGCAGCCTAGAGGGACAAGAGAGAGAGAAGCCCAGACAGTGCCTGTCAGGAAAGAGACTCTTTGGTTACTGTACTCACTTGATTGACTAGGCAGCCCTGCTAGGTTGCTTAAATCTGTGGCATCTGAGGGATAGCAGAGAAGCTCTCCACGGGAGATTAGACAGAGGCTCAATACTCAGAGGTCCCCTCCATGGTTCTGCATGGCAGTCCCCAAAGACACAAGGAAGTCCAGGGTTTTGTAAAGATTTATTGTCATGGTGGATGGAAGACGGATCTGATTGTACGCCCCTGAAACTCAGGGCAGACCTAACTTAAAAAAGAAAGGAGGTGGGCCTGTGAAAGAATGCTTAATTGGCCTCTGGCCTTTAGGTATCTCATTAATATGAAAATCTCTTGAGGCTGAAGCCTGGAGTCACACCCTTTACCTGTGCTAGGTTACGCAAACTTCTTTGAGAGGGGTTTGCCTTATGTGACTGAAAACCATGGACCAATGATGGTCTTAGACCGTGTATCAGGACGTTGGGTTCTGGGAGTGAGCCTGAACACCTGCCTTTGTCCCATTAGGGTCAGGGTTTCGAGGCCTCCACTCGACCACGAACCAAGCTGTCGATTCACGGCCCCCAAAACATCAATTCAGAACCAGTATCCAAAGAGCCTCTTGGACCTTCCAGAACAAAGAGGAAGTTTTAATTTAGAACCAGTATCCAATGGACCCCAGAAAGTCTGATTGCTTCTTTTTTCCTAGTATATAATTACCATTATAAAAGTCTGTAGGTTCCTATGGGCAAAGGGCTTTAGAAAGACTAACAGTAAAACTATTAAATATTTTAGCAAGATGCTTTCTCAGGGAAACTTGGACACCTCTTCATATAGAAGGTTCTGGGTCTGCAAACAGACGCAAGTCTGGAAATTGGTTCATGACTGAGACAGTCTTTTGTCATAATCCACTAAAAGCTTTCATTTTTGAGATTTTTTTTACTTATATAGAGCAAACAAAATTGGAGTAGGTGTTTTAAAAGTCTATTTCATGCCTAGAAACACCTCTTTTGGTTAGCCAGTATCAAAGGTCCATATGAGTCACGGCACTATAATTCACTTTGTTCGAGGTGAAAATTAATGGGTCGGCCCATTATGAACATTACTTTCTTTATGCTGCCCACTATAAAAACTCTTCCTTTTGTTGATTTTTGTGCTCCCACCTGAACGCTCCTAATTTGAGGCCCAAGTAAATCCATTGCATTTAAGTCATTAAAAGAACTGAAGAGTCTCAAACCCTAAGTTCTGGCACAACAAAAATGATAACCACAAAGTTCTTCAAATGTGACACTTCCCCTCTTACCCTTTTGTGTCTGATTATTTGACTATGAAGGGCATGGCTTCTGGGCCTGCTCAGTAGGAAAGATTAAGTTTTAACAAAGTATACCCACTCTAGCCTTGTAATTTCCTCAAAGCATAAAATTTCTTGATCAACACTAAACCAAGAGATATTAGTACTCATCAACTCCTTTTCAGTATGCTATCTTTTGACAAATACCTCATTTGACTATTCAAACTTTTACCCTGTGAGCTTACATATTAAAAATTATATCTCTACCCATTCAGCTCATGTGAATAAACTCAGCCTGATCCAGCATTTTCTCATACCCTTAAAATCTATTCCCACATAGATTTTAGTAGTATGCAGCTCCTCCTAATGAACTCTACTTTCTAGCTCTCACCTAGGAGCATAGTTAGCATTTACTCTGGTTAAATGTTAAGCAACAACTATTGGTAGTCTGTGAAGAACATCAATAATGTCCTGCTTGGCATGTCCTCCAGAGAAAAATCACTGTTAGTTTAATTTCCTCAGTCAAAGGCAATATTTCAATGAGTTGGGGTAGAGTATGACTTCTTAGAGTGGGGAAAATGTTTCCTCTTGTGAGATTACCCCTTTAGAATCTGAGGTTCCAAGTTCTCAACTTTTAAAAGAGTTTGGTTCATGATTTTTTTTTTGTAACATTGAAAATGATACTGTATGTTGATGTTTTTATTTTGTATTTAAAGTATGCTCATAAGAATAGAAAGTTGAATCATATGCTAATTTCTATTTTGTTTTTTGAGGAACACATGCCATTTTCATAAATAACAGCACCACATAAAATTGTCATCAGCGATTGTTTCTTGTTTGTTTTCTTACAAAGCCACACAAAACTTGCTAGTATTTATTATAGTAAGTGTGCTTGAGCTTTACAAGTTAGTTGTTTTAACAGATATAAAAATGTCCTGACATTTTTATTTCTTGTATTATTCATGGATATGGAATATAGAAATCGTATACATGTTTAAACCAGTTACATTCATTATAGTTAATTACTTTTAATTTTTACATATTTTTATTTTAAATAAAATAAAGTCTTTGGTATATAAACAGATTGCCTTTTTGTTTTACCTTAAGTAAAGTCATATCTATGAGCTGTGGGAAGTTTTTTTATAAGCAAAAGTATTCCCAGAGTTGAAGAAATTTCCCTCTCTGCTCCTAAGTTTCTTGCTAGTTACAAGGTTGCAGTATATCTCACTGTCTTTTGTTTTTCAGGTCAAAATGCAAAACGACAAACTAAAAAGCCAGCTTAGACCTTGTATGATTTTTTTAACCATTTTTAGGTGAGACTTTTTCAATATTTTCTAAACCTTAATAAAATTGCTTTACTGATGACTTTTCCAACATTCATTAGAATATCATAAGATATATTTACTTCATTTTTATTCCAATATCTGGCAGCATAGTTCCCTCTATGTCTTTATGAATTTTTTGCATGCTTTTTCATGGTAATTGTAATTATTTACATTTCAGTAGGCTCTCCATTATCTAGATACTATTCAGTCTATTATAGTGCTTGAAAAATCATGTATGCAGCCACTGTTACCTCAGCTGGATGCTGTTCTGGAGGGCTGTGAAATATTAAAGAGGCAGAATTAAATTGATAACCCCAGGACTTTAGAGATCCACAATGAAGGTTATATATGCCTGCCTAACTTATTTTCTACATTTTTCCTTCATAGTTAGCAACATGTAATCAAGATCTGCCACCTGTTAACACCACCTCTGGACTACATCGTAACCATAATATTTTCCTCATGATGACTAGCCACAAGGTGAGATATCTGAAATGAAATAAATGTGTATTTCTTCAAAGTGTTTCTCTGTAGTTGGTCAGAACAAAGACATGAGAGATTATTACAATATGTAATAATATGTTTTTCTTAAAGTTAATTACTTTAAAATACTTTTCTCATAAAATACATGGCTAAATAATACCTGAATGTGTTCTTGTTTGATTTACTTTTAGATTTAACTATATATCAATAACTTCTTTGGTCTTGGTAGTCTAGTCTAGAGATATCCTTGCAGTGAAAATAGTAAACCATCTTATTCCCCTTTTCTAATAAGGTGTAAGAAACTTCATAACTTTACAGTTATGAAGCCATAGATACCACCATGTAAATTTTGTAAAAAACAGCCTAGTCTGTGGTTTACATGGTGAGGTAATTGTTTGATTTGTGTTTTATGAGATTATCTCCTTTTATTTTTCTCAATAAGTTTAATCCTCTATTTTTACTTCGATGTTTAAAATAGATTCTTCTCTCGGAAAAAGAAATCTTTATCAGAGTTTACCCTTCATCCATTCCTTCCATCCATCTGATACAAGATCACATCCATTCTATCCCAGATCCACTTACTACTCATTCTCCATTTACTGTTCAGAGAAAAGCAGATCTCCAAGAGAAGACACCCAGATATAAAAAAGAAGATGCAGTATGACCAGACAAATGTCCTCCTATTGGAGTCTGGCCAAGGCAACTTAACAGGAGTACAAGAGTACGGAGAACATGCAAACAAGTCACAGATACAGTTTCTTTCAGTGTTAGGAGTATAACAAAACATCAATCTGACACCCATAACATATATGCATAATACCTGGTGCAATCCAATGCAGTCCCCTTACTTGCTTTTTCAGTCTCTGTGAGCCTATATTTCCCAGATATCTTCTTGAATTAAATAGTAAAATCATTGAGCTCTTTAGTAGTGTAGGGTTCCTCCTTGTGGACTCTGCTTTCTACCTTTCATCCAAGAGCATGCTCAGCATTAATTGTAGTTAACTGTCCAGAGGCAACTAATGGTGGTCCCTGAAAATCATTAATAAAGTCTTGCCTGACATGTTCTTCAGAGAAAATCACTGTTAGTTTAATTTCTTCAATCAAAGGCAGTATTTCAGTGAGTGAGCATAGAGTATGTCTTCAGCTTAGGGTGGAAAAATATTTTGTCTTGTGTGATTATCCGTTTGGAATCTGAGATTCAAAGTTCTCAGCTTTATTGGAGTTTGGTTTATGGATTTTTAGTAATACTGAATAGGATACTGTATGTTTATGTCCCTATTTTGTATTTAGAGTATGGTCATAGGAATAGAAAGTCTGAATCATACTGTAATTTGAGTGTGTGTGTGTGTGTGTGTGTGTGTGTGTGTGTGTTTTAGGAACCCAAGTCATTCTCCCTAATAATAGCACTACTTCCATTTGTCATCAGAAATTGCTTGTCATTTCTTTTTTTTCTTTTTTTTTTGCAAACCTAGACAAACTAGCTGATATTTATTATCGCAATTGTGCTTGAGCTTTACAAGTTAGTTGTTTTAACAGAAAAATGTCCTGGTATTTTGAATTTTTGTAATATTCATGGATGTGGAATATAGAAATCATCCAAATGTTTAAACCAGACTCATGAATTATAGTTAATTATTTTAATTCTTACATATTTTTCTTTTAAATAAAATAAAGTCTATGCTATATAAAGATTTCCAATTTTGTTTTACCTTATTTAAATTCATACCTATGATAAATGGGAGTCTCATTTTATAAGCAAAAGTATTTTCAGAGTTGAACAAATCCCCTTGTCCAATCACTCCCATGTGTCCTGTTAGTTACAAGGATGTAGTCTTTTTTCTTACTGTGTTTTGTTTTACAGGTGAAACCGCATTAAAAAAAAAAAAAAGACTGAAAATCAAGCTGAGACCTTGTGTGAATATTTAACCATTCTTAGGTGAGTCATTTTCAATATTTTCTAAACCTTTATAAAATCTCTTTACTGATGAATTTTCCAACTTTCCTTAGACTATCATGAGATATAATGCATTTTCTTCATTTTTATTCTAGTACACAGCAGCATAATCATTCACTTTATGACTTTTTGAGTGTTTTATGCCTTTCCTCATGGTAATTGTAATTATTTACTTTTCAAGAGGCTCTCCATTATCTAGATACTATTCAGTCTGTAGTGGTGCTTGAAAAATCTTGTGTTTAGCCACTGTTTCCTCAGCTGGATGCTATTTTGGGGAGCTGTGAAACCTTGAAGATGCTAGATTAAATTGTTAACCCTAGGAATTTAGAGATCCACAGTGAAGGTTATATGACTGCCTAGCTTATTTTCTACATTTTTCTTTCATAGTTAATACATGTAACGAGCATCTGCCTCCTGTCACACCACTACTGGACCTCTTGCTAACCTTAAAGTTTTCCTCATGATGATTGGTAATAGTGAGTTGTCTGAAATGAAATAAATGCATACTCCCTCAAAGTGTTTCTTTGTATTTGATCAAAGCAAAGAAATGAGAGATTGTTATAATATGCAATAATGCGTGTTCTCTTAAAGTTAATTATTTTAAAACTTCTTTTCTCATGATATGCATGGCAAAATATTACATGAGTTTGTTCTTCTTGCATGGTTTACTTTTAGATTTAACTATATATCATTAACATCTTTGGTCTTCCTAGTCTAGTCTAAGATTATCATTGGAATGAAAATAGTGAACCATCTTGTTCCCCTTTTCCAGTAAATGGTAAGAAACTCTCTTGCAATTCTGAAGCTAGAGATGTCATCATGTAATTTTGGTAAAAGTAAGCCTAGTCTGTGGTTTACATGGTGAAGTAGTTGTTTGGTTTGTGTTTCCTGAGATTATCTCATTTTAAATTTCTCAAGAAACTTTATCCTCTATTTTAAGTATGTTTTTAAAATAGATTCTTCTCTCATAAAATTAAATCCTTATCACAGTTTCCCCTTCATCTATACCTCCCATCACCCCCCACACCACCATGTCCATCTAATCTCTCCAGATCCACATAATAGTCATTCTCCATTTCCTGTTCAGAAAAGAGCATATCTCCAAGAGAAGAAAACCAGATATAAACAAGAAGATGCCCCATGACCAGACAAATGTCTTTCTATTGAGTCTGGCCAAGGCAACTTAACAGGAGTAAAAGAGTATGGAGAACAGGAAAAAGAGTCACTGACACAGTTGTTCTCACTGTTAGGAGTACAACAAAACACCAATCCAACAGCCATAGTATATATGCATAGTACCTGGTGCAGACCAATGTAGGCCCCTTACTTGCCTTATAAGTCTCTGTGAGCCTATGTGAGCTCTATTTAGTTGATTCTGTAGGCCATATTCTCCTAGTATCCCCCATTCCTATTGATTCCAGTAGTCTTTTCTCCCCTATTTCCACAAAATTCCCATGTCTCTAAGGGAAGGGAGCTGATGGATACATCCAATTTAGGGTCTCATTATAATGCCTGGCTATGGGTCTCAGCATCTGCTCTCATCTGCTGCTAGAGGTAGCCTCTCCAATGACTGTTGGACAAGGCACCTATAAGTATAGAAGAATATCATTATACTCATTTATTTCATTCATTTGCTGAAACACTCACTCATTCATTCTATCTTTCATTCATTTGCCAGTCATAATTCTATAGTAGGTCTCTGGGCCGCCCAGTCTACTGTTTGTAGCCACCCAGGAAATATAGGAAATGGGTCTGGGTAGACTTCAAGTTCAACTTACCATTGTTTTGCCACTTCAACATGTTCTGAACCACCATTTTACCAGCTCACCTTGCAGAAAGGGCTGACTCTAGTTGCAAGGTTTCATGGGTGGGAAGTTTACTGTAATAGTTGAAGTAGATAAATTCCCAATTTTATGAGGAACCACCTTATTGATTTCCATTCTGGCTGTATAAATTTTCACACCTACCATGAAGGAAGGAGTGTTTTTCTTTTCTTACATCATTGTCAACCTAAACCAATTCTTGAGTTGCTGATTTTGTCAATTTGACAGGTATAAGATAGAATTACAAAGTATCTGAATAGTATTTTTCTCAAGGCTAAGGATGTTGAACACTTCTTTAACTGTTGCTCAGCCAATTGAGATTCCACTGTTAAAAATTTTCTCTTTGGATCTTTACCCCATTTTTTAAATTGCATTTTTTTAATACCTAGTTTCTTGAGTTTAATTTGTTTTGGATATTAGTTTTCTATAGAATGTAGTGTTAAAAAGTCCTTTTCCGTTTCATACATTTTTCCATGTCTCATAGAGGATGTCCTTGGTCTTATAGAAGCTATTCAATTTTGTGAGGTCACATTTTTTTTTTTAACCATTGGACTTAGTGTCTGTGTTATTAGGGTTTTTTTTTTTTTTTCAGAAAATTGACTCCTGGGCCAATGTGTTCAAGACTCTTTCCCATTTTTCCTTCTTTCAAGTTCAATGTTTCTAGATTTATGCTGAAATCTTTGATCCACATTGAGTTAAGTTTTGTACCAAGTTATAAATATGGATCTATCTTCATTCTTCAACATGCATCAATCTAGGTTGTACTATTCCTGGGCAAATACCCAAATGATGCTTGATCATACCACAAGGACACACTCTGTTCATAGCAGCTTTATTTGTAATAGCCATAAGTTTGAAACAACCCAATGGAAGAATTGATAGAGAAATTGAGTTTTGTTTATACAGTAGAATATTTTCTAGCTATTAAAAATGAGGAACTCATGAGTTTTGTAGGCAAATGGATGGAACTAGGAAAATATCATTCCAAGTGAGGTAATCCAGACACAAAAGTACATGCATGGTATGTGCTTACATATAAGGGGATACTAGCCAAAAAGTACAGAATGCCCATGACATATCCCACAGACCCAAATAAGTTGAACAAAAAGGCCCAAGTGAGGATGCTTAAATCCCATTTAGAAGGTGGATCAAAATAATCAAGGGAGGCAGAGAGAGGAATGGACCTGGAAAAGTTACAAGAGGGCGAATGGATCAAGAGGGCAGGATCAGGTATGTGAGAGACAGGATAATTGTGCAGAGGGCCAGAAGAATGAATGGGAATGTGCATCTGAAAGGAGATGGGGATGGGAATTACTTCTAGAAAGTCCCAGAGACCTGGGATGGAAGAGGCTCATGGAACTCAGTGTGAGTGACGTTAGCCAAAATATCCAAAAGTGGGGATATGGAACCTGATGAGACTACCTCCAATAGTCAGACAGGACTGCCAGTGAAGGGATGGGGACACCAACACACCTACAAAACTTTTAACCAAAAATTATTCCTGTCTAAAAGAAGTATAAGGACAAAAATGGAACAGTGTGTCAAGGAATGTCTTACCAGAAACTGGCCAAACTAGGGATCTATCTGATGAATGGGCACCAATACCTAATGCAATTATTAATGATATTTTATGCCTTCAGAAAGGAACCTAGCATGGATGTCCTCTGAGAGGTTCCACCAGTAGCTGAATGAGACAGATGCAGATATTCACAGCCAATAATTGGACAGAGGTTGGGGCCCCCTATAGAAGAGTTAGGGGAAGAAATGAGGGAGCTGAAGGGGATGACAACCCCATAGGAAGATCAACAGCGACAACTAACCTTGACTCCTGTTTGTTCCCAGAGACTGAGACACCAATCAAAGAGCATGCAAATACTGGTCTGAGGCCTCTGGCACATATATAGCTGAGGACAGCCATGTCTGGCCTCAGTGGGAAAGGATGTGGCTAATCCTTTAGTGACTTCATGCTCCAAAGTGGGGGAATGCAGGGGTGGATAGGCACTCTCTCAGAGGTGAAGTCTGCAAGGAGGAAACCAAGAGGGAGTTATATTTGGATGTGAACAAATAAAATAATTAATACATAAAAAATCTAGATTGTTTAGCACCATTTATTAAAGATGCTATACATTTTAAGTGTATCTTTTCTGCTTCTTTATCAAAAATGAGGTGTAATTAGGCTTGTGAATTGATGTCTAGGTTTAAATTTGATTCCATTGATCAATATGTCTGTTTTCATGCCAATACCATGTGGTATTTGTTACTAAAGCTCTGCAGTATAGCTTAAAATCAGGGATAGTAATACCTGAAGAAATTCGTTTATTATATAATATTGTTTTAGGTATTCTGTTTTTCATTGTTGCTATTGTTTTTTGTACATATAAAGTTGAATAATGTTCCTTCAAAGTCTGTAAAGAACTGTGTTGTAGTTTTGAAGGGAATTGCATTCAATCTATAGAATGTTTTTGGTAGGATTCCTATTTTACTATATAATCCTACCAGTCCATGATCATGTGAAATCTTTCTATTGTCTGATACTTCCTTCAGATTATTTCTTCAAAGACTTAAATATCTTGTCATATAGGCCATTCATTTGCTTTGTTACAGTTACACCAAGATATCATATATTATTTGAGTCTATTATAAAGGGTGCTTTTTTTTTAGATTTCTTTCTCAAGCCATTTGTGTATAAGAGGTGGACTGATTTATTTTTGAGTTACCCTTGTATCCAACCATTTTTCTGAGTGTGTTTACCAGTTGTAGGAGTTCCCTGGTTAAATATTTTCATTCACATATCTATACTATATCATGTCCAAATAATGACACTTTGAGTCCATCCTTTCCAGGTTGTACCCCTTTGATCTCCTTCAGTTGTATTATAGCTCTAGTTAAAACTTCAGGTTCTATATTAAATAGATATGGAGAGAATTGGCAGTCTTGTCTTTTTCTTGATTTTAGTGGAATTAGTTTATGTATCTTTTCATTTAATTTGATAATGGCTATAAAGTACTATAAATTGCATGTATTATGTTGAGGTATATCCCTTGTATCCCTGATCTCTCAAGGACTTTTTTCATGAAGGTATGTTGAATTTTGTCAAAAAGATGCTTTACAGCCTCTAATGAAGTGATTTCAGTTTTGTTGTTGTTGTTTTTAATTAAATGTATTTATTTGATGGATTGCATTTACTGTTTTTTGTATGATGAACTATCTCTGCTCTTCTATTGACAAAAATGGATGTTTTTGACGTGGTGTTAGATTCTGTTTGCAAGTATTTTATTGACTATTTTTTGAAAGATGTTCACAAGGTAAATGGTTCTCAAATTAAATGCCTTTGTTGTGTCTTTATTTAGTATTGTTATTAGGGTAGCTGTGGGCTGAGAAAAATATACTGAGAAATACTACATCTGTTTCTACTTTGTGGAACGATTTGAGGAGTATTAGCATTAACTTCTTTGAAAGTCTGGTAGAGGATTAGCAATAAAGATAGCTACCTTATCAAAAGCAATCTACAGATTCAATGCAATCCAAATCAAAATTCCAACACAATTCTTCACAGAGATAGAAAGTGCAATTCTCAAAATCATTTGGAAAACCAAGAAACCCAGAATAAGGAAAACAATCTCAACATTAAGAGAACTTTTGGGAGAATCACCATCCCTGAACTCAAGCTTCACTAGTGCTCCACTAGAGCAATAGTGTTTAAAACTGCATTAGAATGGTACAGAGACAGGCATGAAGATCAATGGAATAGAACTGAAGACTCACAAATAAACCCACACACCTACTGTCACTTGATCTTTGACAAAGAAGCTAAAATAGTCCAGTTGAAAAAAAGACAGCATTTTCAACAAATGGTGCTGGTTCAACTGGAGGTAATCATGTAGAAGAATGCAAACTGATCCATTATTATCTCTTTGTACAAAGGTCAAGTTCAAGTGTTTCAAGGACCTCCACATAAAACCAGATACACTGAATTTAATAGATGGGAAAGTGGGGAAGAGCCTCGAACACATGCACACTTTTGAACAGAACATCAATAGCTAATGGGACCTTATAAAATTGCAAACTTTCTGTATGTCCTCGTGGAGGCAGGGGAGGGAGGTGTGGGATGGTAGGTTTTTGGAAAAGAAATCTGGAAGGGGGATAACACTTGAAATGTAAGTAAACAAAATAACCAAGAAAAAAGAAAAGAACATCTTGTAAAATTCTGCACTTAAACCATCTTGCCATCAGCTTTTGTTGGTTGGATGAAATTTTTGAGGGGATCATATTGCTGTTTATGTATATCAACTTACTTATATCAGAGCAACAATGTAGCCATGAAAAATTACGCAAATACAATTATCGCATTGAAGGCATTTGCAGTAGGACAAAGACACTACAACATAAACAGTAGAATTTGAGTATCGATGAAATAAATCACTAGAAGGATTCAAATATTCTCCTAGGGGTTTAATTAGAGCTACACAGAGAGAAAAATACTTCTGTCTTCCCGACAGAGGCAGTTCCCAAATTGCTATAAAACATTTACCAGTGTTCATCCCATGCTCTCACAGAAATTGGAGACAGGCAAATTGATGGTCACAACTGAGAGAGATGCCTAAAAATGCTTCAAAAAGAGTCTAAAAATTTAAAATTTGCCAGAGATTTTAAAAACTGCAACTAAAAGTTACAGAGAAGGAAGTTATAGATATGTTTTTAAGTAAATAATCTTAGGAAAAGAAGAGTTGTATCTTTAAGTCAGATTAGGATTACTTAAAGTCAGATTCAGGTCTGTCTAAAATGCATTTGCATACATGAAGATTAAGGCTTTGCTAGTCAGATGATAGAAAAGATCATGTTACTTAATGCCAAAATCAAAGTATGTCAGTTTATAACATTTTTCACATATTCATCTATCTTCAAGTCTTAAATTAATGTCTTAACTTTTTGTGTCAAAGAAATTGCAGAAACATTGGTGATAGTAATTAATATAATTAAAGCTGTTATACCAGCAGTAATCCAGCCCACTACCCTCTTGCTTCTACTTAAAGCCTGACTGATTTCTTCCAGTACTAGCAAGCTATTTTTAGAATGCCAAGGTTCTGAGATGCTCAGGGCAAGGAAACAAAAGTTGGTTGATAGACCTCTGTTACTGACATGCTGGATTTCAAAACACTAACACACTTAGAAGGCGTACAATCAATGCATCTTACATTAAATGGTGTAGAAAAATAACAAAAGTAATTTTAACTTGACAATTAAAAGAGCCTTAACACATGTGCTAACACTTATTTGAAATCCAGATCCTGTCTCAACTCTATCTCTTGTTAATGAAATACCCCGGCGGGGTGGGGTGGTACCTCACTCAAGCCACAGGAGATCATGGCCACCCAAAGACTCATGAGACACCAGCAAGATGCTTATGTCGGGGCGGGGGGTGGAGGGGCTAATCAACATGTTGAAGTGGAGACCTGTAACTGACACAGGGGCAGAGACGTTTCAAACCCTAGCTTGGGGTGTGTAGGATATTTAAAGAAAAAAACACAAACCAGGGGGAGTGCAGGGCAGTACCAGTGGAAAGTCCCAGCCTATTATTCAGTGTGTGACAGGGTTCAAGAAACAATCATGGTATAGTACAGATTTTTTCTCTAAGACTCAATCTTATTCAACCATATCATCTTCTTTGTGGTAAGCCAAGTTCCTGGAATACAAATCTCCAAAATTAGTTGACCTGCTCTCCTGGCTCTATTTTACTGCTTGTCTGCTAGAAGTAAAAATTCTATTAACCCTTCACTGACATAACATCATAGAGACCTGCAGCTAACTTCCAAATATGTCTCTGAAAATGTCCAGAATCAGACTTCCAGATTAAGACTGTTATTTCCAATATTCATTTATTTCTAGACCAGTACATGATTGAGTCCAAAAAACTGGCCACATTTAAGAAAAATACAAGTCATTACAACTTCTCTTTTTAATTCTCTGTTATAAAAGGTCTAAAACTTGAGGCAAGGCAATTTGTTCCATCAGGGGTGTAGGTAAGCAACGGTGGTTCAGGAACATCTGTCAAATACAGCTGCTGAGTCACCATTGTCAGGGCACTCAGCAAACTCACAGGTCTGCATCATTCTTTGTCCTTGCATCAGCATGTCTCACTCATCACTCTGGCAGCAACCATGCACCTTCAGCATACTGCAGAAAAAATACAAGCATGCCCTCTTCCCCATATTCAATACCTGATTGGGATCACCAGTCCTTATGCCAGTAAGTGGATCCTTCCCTTCCACCTATGCATAAGTATGCTTAGTTGTTTGACGGCATAGACACTCAGCAGAAAGTTCCCTGGCATCCAAATTTAAAAAATAAAATAAAATAAAATAAAATAAAATAAAATAAAATAAAATGAACATGAATTAAATAAATTTCTAGTGTATGGATGTATATCGCCTCTCTATTTACTTTATGAAGCTATTGTTTTAAAGTTCCATGAGGCCCTTTCACAGTCTCTTGTCCTTGACATTTCTAAGGAATTCTAGTAAGATGGGTAATGGTAAATTACTGACAAAACGTCTCAAATATTCAACTTTAATAGCCAGTTCCAATATCTGGGGGGTTTTGTTAGTTTTTCTTTTTTCTTTTGGTTTATTATTATTATTATTAGTGATACTTTATTTGTCTACATTTCAGATGTCATCCCGTTTCCCCATCCTACCCCGAGAAATGCCATAACACATCCTCCCACCTTCTATTTCTATGAGGGTGTACCCCCAACAATCAACCCACTCCTACCTCCTGGCCCTTGAATTCCCCCTCCTAGGGCATTCAGTGTTCAAGGGACCAAAGCCCTCCTCTCCCACTGATGCCAGACAAGTCCATCCTCCTCTACATATACAGCTGGAGACAGGGGTCCCTCCACGTGTGTACCCAGGTTCACTGTTTAGACCCTGGGAGTTCTGGTTGGTTGGTAGTTTTGCTCTCCCTATGAGGCCAAAAGCCCCTTCAACTACTCCAGTCTTCTCTCTAACTCCTACACTGGAGAACATGTTATCAGTTTGATGATTAGCTGCAAGCATCTGCCTCTGTATATGTCAGGTTCTAAAAGTGCTTCTCAGGAGGCAGGTATATCAGGCTCCTCTCAGCATGCACTTCTAGACATCTACAACAGTGCTTGCATATGGTGATTGCACCTGGGATGGATCCCCAGGTGGGGCAGTCTCTGGAGGGTATCTGCTCCATTTTCTGCCACACATATTGTCTCCTATTTGCTCCTGTGAGTATTTTGTTAAATCTTCAAAGAAGAACCAAAGCACCCACATCTTGGTCTTTCTTTTTCTTGAACTTCATGTAGTCTATGGGTTATGTCTTGTGAGATTTTGGGCTACTATCCACTTATCACTGAGTGTATACCATGTGCCTTCTTTTGTGATTGGGTTATCTCACTCAGGATGATACTTTCTAATTCCATTCATTTGCCTAAGAATTTCATGAATTCATTGTTTTTAATAGCTGAGTAGTAATCGATTGTGTAAATATACTACATTTTCAGTATTCATTCCTCTGTTGAAGGACATCTGGGTTCTTTCCACCTTCTGGCTATTATAAATAAGGTGCTATGAGCATAGTGGAGCATATGACCTTGATATATGTTGGAGCATTTTTTGGGTATATGCCCATGAGTGGTATATCTGGATCTACAGGTAAAGCTATGTGGAATTTTCTGAGGAACAACCATTGATTGATTTCCACAGTGGTTGTACCAGCTTACGATCCCAACAGTAGAGGAGTGTTCCTCTTTATCCACATCCTAGCCAGCATCTACTGGCACCTAAGTTTTTAAATTTAGCCATTCTGACTGGTGTGAGGTGGAGTCTCAGGGTTGTTTTGATATGCATTTCCCTGATGACTAAAGCTGCTGAACATTTCTTTAGGTGCTTCTCGGCCATTCGATATTCCCCAGTTAAAAATTATTTGTTGAGTGCTGTACCTCATTTTTAATAATGTTACTTGATTGTCAGGAGTCTAATTTTTTGAGTTCTTTGTATATTTTAGATATTAGTCCTCTATCAAATGTAGAATTGGTAAAGATCTTTTCCCAATCTGTTGGTTGCCGTTTTGTCCTATTGACAGCCCTTTGCCTTACAGAAATTTTGCAATTTTATGAGATCCCATTTGTCAATTCTTGATCTTAGAGAGCATAAGCCATTGGTGTCTTGTTCATGAACTTTAGTGCAGTGCTAATGATATTTTTCCCTGCCTCTGTATGAATAGCATGAAGTTTTTATCACTACTGCTAAGTAGTATAGTTGAGGTCTTAGATGGTGACTCACCCAGAAATTCTTTTATTATTGACTACTTCTCTGCTATCCTGGGGTTTTTGTTATTCTAAATGAATTTGAGAATTGCTCTTTCTATCTCTATGAACAATTAAGTTGGAATTCTGATGGGGATTGCATTAAATCTGTAGATTGCTCTCAGCCAGATGGCCATTTTTACTATATTAATCCTGACAATCCATAAGCATGAGAGTTCTTTCCATCTTCTGAGATCTTCTTCAATTTCTTTCTTCAGGTACTTGATGTTTTTGTCTTACACATCTGTCACTTGCTTGTTTAGATTCACATTGAGGTATTTTAATCATTTGTGACTACTGTGAAGGGTATCATTTCCATAATTTCTTTTTCAGCCTGCTTATCCTATAAGTAGAGGAAGGCTACTGATTTGCTTGAGTTAATGTCCTATCCATCCTCTTTGTTGAAGTTGTTTATCAGGTTTAGGAGTGCTCTGATGTAACTTTTAGGATCACTAAAGTATACTATCATAACATCTGCAAATGGTGATATTTTGACTTCTTCTTTTCCTATTTGTATCCCTTTCATCTCCTTTTGCTGTCTAATTGCTCTTGCTAGGACTATGAGTACTGTATTCAATAGGAAGGGAAAGAGTGGGCAGCCTTGTCTAGTCTCTGATTTTAGTGGGATTGCTTCAAGTTTCTCTCCATTTATATTGATGTTCGTTACTGGTTTGCTGTGTATTGCTTTTACTATGTTTAAGTACGAGCCTTGAATTCCTATTCTTTCCAAGACTTTAACTATGAAGGTGTATCAAATTTTATCAAACTACTTTTCGACATCTAGTGAAATGATAATGTAGGGTTTTTTTTTTAGTTTGTTTATATAGTGGATTATGTTGGTTGATTTCCAAATATTGAATCATCCCTACATTCCTGGGATACAGCCTACTTGATCATGGTGGATGATTGTTTTGATATGTTCTTGGATTCAGTTTTTGAAAATGTTTTTGAGTATTTTTGCATCAATATTCATAAGGGAGTTTGGACTGAAGTTCTCTTTCATGTTTGGGTCTTCATTTGTTTTAGATATGAGCATAATTGTTGCTTCATAGAACAAATTGAGTAATGTTCCTTCTGTTTCTATTTTGTGGAATAATTTATAGAGAATTGGTTTTAGGTCTTCTTGGAAGGACTGATAGAATTCTGCACTAAACCCATATGCTACTGGGCTCTTTTTGGTAGGGCAACTTTTAATGACTTCAGCTATTTCTTTAGGAGTTATAGAAATATATAGATGGTTTATCTGATCCTAATGTAACTTTGATATCTGGTATCTGTCTTGATAATTGTCGATTTCATCCAGATTTTCCAATTTTGTTGAGTATAGGCTTTTGTAGTAGGATCTGATGATTTTTTTGAGTTTCCTCAGTTTCTGTTGTTATGTCTCCCTTTTCAGTTCTGATTTTATTAATTTGGATACTGCCCTCTGGTTAGTCTGCCTAAGGGTTTATCTATCTTTTTTATTTTATCGAAGAATCAGCTTCTGGTATTGTTGACTCTTTATATAGTCCTTTTTGTTTCCACTTGGTTGATTTCAGCCCTGAGTTTACTTCCTGCTCTCTAGTTCTTTTGAGTGCATTTGCTTCTTATTGTTCTAGAGCTTTCAGGTGTGATGTCATTCTCTTATTCTTGTTGTAGGCACTTAGAGCTATGAGTGTTCCTCTTAGCACTGCTTTCATTGTGTCCCACAACTTTTGGTATGATATGTCCTCATTTTCATTAAATTCTAAAAGGTCTTTAATTTCTTTATTTTTTCTCTGACCAACTTATCATTGAGTAGAACATTGTTCATTTCCATGAGTATGTGGGTTTTCCATTGATTTTATCATTATTAAAGACCAGCCTTAGTCCATGTTGAACTGATAGGATGTATGGAAGGAATTATCTCAATTCTCTTTTATCTGTTTAGGCCTGTTTTGTGAACAACTATTTGGTCAATTTTGGAGGAGGTACAATGAAGCGCTGAGAAGAATGCATATTCTTTTGGTTTTGGATGAAATGTACTACAATTATTTGCTAAATCCATTTTGTTTTTAACTGCTTTTTTTTTTATTGGATGATTTATTTACATTTCCTATGTTGTCCCCTTACCCCATCCCCCACCACCCCCTCGGAACCCCCAATCCCCTCGCCCCTCCTCCTTCTTCTCTGTGGATGTAACCTCTATCTACCCCCCCCACTCCCACCTCCCCACCCTCAAAATTCCCACCCCCTGGGGCATCCAGCCTTCATGAGGTCAAGGTTCTCTTCTTCCACCTATGCCCAGCAGGGCCCTCCACTTTTACATATTCAGCTGAAGCCCTGGATCCCCCCCCTAAGTGCTCCCAGGCTGGTGGTTTAGACCCTGGGAGCTGTGGTTGGTTGGTATTGTTGCTCTCCTCATGGTGTCTTAAATCCTTTCAGCTCCTTCAGTCTTCACTCTAACTCCTCTATTGAGAACCCCATGATCAGTTCAATGGCTAGTTGTGAGCATCTGCCTCCGAATATGTCTGACTCTTGAAGGCCTCTGAGGAGATATCCATATCAGGCTCTTATCAGCATGCACTTCCTGTCTTCCACATCAGCATCTACCTTTGGTGATTGCACATGGGATAGATACTCAGGTGGAGTGGTCTTGAGATGGCCCCTCCTTCAGTTTCTGTCCCTCACTTTGTCTCCATATTTGCTCCTTTGAGTATTTTGTTGCTCCTTCTAAGAAGGACCGAATCACCCCCACTTGGTCTTCCTTCTTTATGAGCTTCATGTGGCCTGTGAGTTGTATCTTGGGCATTTCAAGGTTCTGGGCTAATATCCAATAATCAGTGAGTGAATACCATGTGTGTTCTTTTGTGATTGGCTTACCTCACTCAGGATGATAATTTCTAGTTCCATCCATTTACCTAGGAACCTCTCGAATTCATTGTTTTTAATAGCTGAGTAATACTCCATTGTGTAAATATACCACATTTTTTTGAATCCATTCCTCAGTTGAAGGACATCTGGGTTCTTTCCAGCTCCTGGCTATTATAAAAAAGGCTGCTATGAACATAGTTGAGCATATGTCCTTATTATATGTTCGAGCATCTTCTGGGTATATGCCTAGCAGTGGTATAGCTGGATCCTCGGGTAATGCTATGTCCAATTTTCTGAGGAACCGCCAGACTGATTTCCAAAGTGGTTGCACCATCTTGCAGTCCCACCAACAATGGAGGAGTGTTCCTCTTTCTCCACACCCTCGCCAGCATGTACTATCTCCTGAGTTTTTAATCTTAGCCATTCTGACTGGTGTGAGATGGAATCTCAGGGTTGTTTTGATTTGCATTTCCCTGACGACTAAGGATGCTGAACATTTCTTTAGATGCTTCTCGGCCATTCGAGTTTCTTCCATTGAAAATTCTTTGTTAAGCTCTATACCCCATTTTTTAATAGGGTAATTTGGTTGTCTGGAGTCTAGTTTCTTGAGTTCTTTGTGTATATTGGATATTAGCCCTCTATCAGATGAAGGATTGGTAAAGATCTTTTCCCAATTTGTTGGTTGTCGTTTTGTCCTATTGACAGTGTCCTTTGCCTTACAGAAACTTTGCAATTTTATGAAGTCCCATTTGTCAATTCTCGATCTTAGAGCATATGCCATTGGAGTTCTGTTCAGGAACTTTTCCCCTGTGCCCAAGTATTCGAGGCTTTTCCCCACCTTCTCTTCTATTAGTTTCAGTGTATCTGGTTTTATGTGGAGGTCACTTTATCCAATTAGACTTGAGCTTTGTACAAGGGGATAAGATCTTTTAGTTTTACTGTGTCTCTGTTTAGTTTCTGTTTCCATGATCTGTCCATTGATGAGAATGCAGTGGTGAAATCTCCCATTATTTTTGTGTGAGGAGAAATGTATGCTTTTAGCTTTAGTAAAGTTTCTTTTATGAATGTGTTTGCCCTTGCATTTGGTGCATAGATATTCAGAATTGATATTTCATCTTGGTTGCTTTTACCTTTGATGAGTACAGAGTGCCCATTCTTATCTTTCTTGATAACTTCTGATTGAAAATCGATTTTATTGAATAATAGAATAGTTACTCCAGCTTGTTTATTGGAACCATTTGATTGGAAAAATGTTTTCAAGCCTTTTATTTTGAGGTAGTGTCTGTCCTTGTCTTTGAGATGCGTTTCCAATATGCAGCCAAATGTTGGGTCCTGTTTATATATCCAGTCAGTTAGTCTATGTATTTCTGTTGGGGAACTGAGTCCATTGATTTTTAAGAGATATTAAGAAAAAGTGATTGTTGCTTCCTGTGATTTTTGTTATTAAAAGTGGAGTTATGTTTGTGTGGCTGTCTTCTTTTGGGTTTGTTGGAAGAAGAATACTTTCTTGCTTTTTTTAAGGTAAAATTTTCTCCTTGTGTTGATGGTTTTCCTGTATTATCCTTTGTAGGGCTACATTTCCTGAAAGATATTGTGTAATTTTTTGTCATGAAATATCTTGATTTTCTCTATCTATGGCAATTGAGAGTATTGCTGGTTACAGTAGCTGGGGCTCACATTTATGTTATCTTAGGGTCTGCATGATATCTCTACAAGACATTTAGGTTTTTATAGTCTCCTATGAGAAGTCTGGTGTAATTCTGGCAAGTCTGCCTTTATAAGTTACTTGACCTTTTTTTTAGTGCTTTCAATATATTTTTTATGTATTTGATGTTTTGATTATTATGTGATGGGGAAATTTCTTTTCTTTTCTAGTCTATTTGGAGTTCTGTAGGCTTCTTGTAAGTTCATGATGGCATCTCTTTCTTTAGGTTAGGGATGTTTTCTTCTATAATTTTGTTGAACATGCTTACTTACCTTTTATGTTGGAAATCTTTGCTCTCTTCTATACCTACTATCCTTAGCTTTGGTCATCTCATTGTGTCCTGGATTTCCTTGATGTATTGGGTTAAGAGATTTTAGCATTTTGCATTTTCTTTGACAGTTGTTTCATTGCTTGTATGGTCTCTTCTGTACTTGAGATTCTCTGTTCTACCTCTTTTATTCTGTTGGTGATTACTCCTGATCATTTTCCTAGGTTTTGTATCTCATGAGTAGTTTCCTTTTATGATATCTTTACTGATTCTACTTCCATTTTTATGTCCTGAATCATTTTGTTCAATTCCTTTACCTGTTTGGTTGTGTTTTCTTATAATTCTTTAAGAGATTTTTGTTTTTCCTCTTTAAGGGCATCTTCCTGTTTACATGTGTTCTCCTGTGTTTTAGAGAGAGTTATTTATGTCCATCTTAAAGTCTTCTATTATCATCATGAGAAGTCATTTTAAATTTTAATGTTGCTTTTCATGTGTCAAAGGGTATTCAGGACTTGCTATGGTGGGAGAACTAGGTTCTACTGAAGCCAAGTAACCTTGGTTTCTGTTGCTTGTATTCTTGTGCTTGCCTTTCACCATCTTGTTACTTCTAATGCTACCTTCACTCACTGTCTCTGACCGGAGCCTGTCTGTCCTTTTATCTTGGTTGTATCAGAACTCCTCAGAGTCCAGCTCTTTCTGTGATCTTAAGATCCTGGTTGTGATAGCTCCTGGAAGTCAGGATGCTTCTGGGATCCTGAAATCCTGTTGTGCCCAAGCTCCTGAAATCCTGTGATTCTGTTATCCTATGTTCCTGAGCATGTTAGAGCTCCTGGGAGTCCATCGTTCTCTGGGTTTTGGGGGATTAGGTGCAGAGCTGGTGCCCTAGGACTGCTCCAGGCACAGGTGCAGAAAGGAAGGGTCCCATGTCACTGGCCTTCAGGGAGTTTCCAGCAGGCCCCATTTACACTCTGGTTTTGTTTTTGTTTTTGTTTTTGTTTTTGTTTTTGTTTTTGTGGGGTGTCTAGGCCTACTTACCTACACTCCTGGGTGTGTTAATGCTCCTGAGAGTCTAGCCTCCTCTGGGTTTTGGGGAATTGGGTACAGAGCTTACACCCTAGGACTGCTCCAGGCACAGGTGCAGACAAGAAGGGTCCTGCACCACTGGCCTTGAAGGAGTGTTCCTTTTCCATTTCTTTTATTTAGATTTTCCATTTTGGTGTAGTACAGATTTTTAAAGTATATCCTTAAAATTCTCTGAATATCCTCAATATCTGTTATCTTTTCCATTTCTGAATTTATTAATTTGAGTTTTTTCTCTGTCCTTCAGTTAGTTGGATAAAGGTTTATATGTCTTGTAATTTTCTCAAAGAACCAACCCTTTATTTCATTGATTATTTGTATTATTTTCTTTTTTATCAATTTTATTCATTTCTTCACTCAGTTTGATCATTTCTTGCTATCTACTCTTGTTGGATGTGCTTTTTCTCTGTGTTCTATAGCTTTCCAATGTACTTCCAGGTTGCTAGTATGAGAGCTTTCCAATTTTTAAATGTAGACAATTAGTTCAATGAAATTTCTTCTTAGAAAATCTTTGATTGTGGCCCATGTTTTTGAGTATGTTGTTTATTCATTTTCATAGAATCATAGACCATATATAGTTTCTTTATTTCATTTTTCACTCATTGAGATGTGTTTCTATGAGTTTGTATGTTCTCTCTTGTTTATTTTGTTAATGATACCCAGATTTAGTCCATGGTGGTCTGATGTGGTGCAGGAGGTTCAGTTTTCTTGTATTTATTGATACTTCTTTTGTGTCCTATAATGTGTACAATTGGGAAGAAAGTTCTGTAGCATGCTGAGAAAAAACGTGTGTGTGTGTGTGTGTGTGTGTGTGTGTGTGTGTTTGTGTGTGTGTGTGTGTGTGTTTAGGTGGAATATTCTATAAATATCTGTTAGGTTTGTTTGGTTTTTAATGTCAGCTAGTTCCACAATTTCTTTGTTTAATTTTTATCTGGATAATTGTCCATTGGTGATAGTGAAGTATTGAAATCTCCTATTTTTAGTGTACAAGTGTCAGTGTATAATTTAAGCTGTAGTAATGTTTCTTTTAAAAACATGGGTCTTCTTGTGTTTGGGGCATAGATGTTAACAACTGAAATGGCATCTTTGTGGATTTTTCCTGTGATGAATATTTAGTATACATTTCCATCTCTTTTGATTAATTTTGTTTTGAAATCCATTTTGATAAAAATTAAAATGTCTATACCAGCTTACTTTTTAGGGCTTAGACCATCTTTTTCCAACCCTTTACCTTGATGTCATATCTATTCTGATGATTAAGTTTGTTTTTTGTTTGTAGTAAAAGAATGGGTCCTGTTTTGCTATTCATTCGGTTAATTTGACTATTTATTTATTTATTTATTTATTTATTTATTTATTTATTTTGGTTTTTCCAAGACAGGGTTTCTCTGTGTACTCTTGGCTGTCCTGGAACTCACTCTGTAGACCAGGCTGGCCTTGAACTCAGAAATCTGCCTGCCTCTGCCTCCCAAGTGCTGGGTTTAAAGTTGTGTGCCACCACTGCCTGGCAAATTTGACTTTTTAATTGGAGTATTAAGATAATTAATATTGAGACATATCAGTGGACAATGATGGTTGATACCTGTTATTCTGTTGGTGGTGTTGGTGGTGAGGTAATGTGTGTGTGTGTGTGTGTGTGTGTGTGTGTGTGTGTGTGTGTGTGTATTTTTTCTTTTGGTTTTGCTGATGTGATAATTTCCTTGATTTGGTCTTTTCTGTCAAGCACCTTCACTTGGCCTAGATTTATAGACAGTTATTGATAAATTTTGATTTTATCATGGACTATCTCATTCTTTCCACTTATGGAGATTGAAAGTTTTGTTGGGTATATTAATGTGGGATGATATCTGTGGTCTCTTAGCACCTTTAGCTTATCTATTCAAGCTCTTCTTGCTTCAATGTCTCCACTGAGAAGTCAGTTGTAATTCCATTTATACATTACATGTTTGTTTTGTTTGTTTGGTCAGTTGTTTGGGGGTTTTTGTGTATTTTTTTGTTATGTTTCTTTTGGTTTGGTTTGATTTGGTTTGGTTTGGTATGATTTGGTTTTTGTTGTTGTTTGTTAGTTTTGCTTGTAATATTCTTTCCTTGTTATGTTCATTTAACAATTTTATTATTAGATTATGTAGTGAATGGACATTCTTTTCTGATCCAGTCTATTTGATTGTATGTATGATTTTTGTATTTATTATATATGTTCTTCTAGAGGTTAAGAAATTTATTCTTGTATGATTTTGTTGAAAATATTTTCTAGGCCTTTGAGATAGATTTCTTTTCTTTCTTCTATTTCTACTATTCAAAGGTTTGGTCTTTTTATAGTGTCCAAGATTTCCTGGATGTTTTATGTCCTGTAGTTTTTAGACTTGATATTTTTATGACCATATATTAGTAGTAGTTTGAATGAAAATGGCCTCCATAGGCTCACAGTGAGTGGTACTTTTAGGAAGTGTGGCCTTTTTGGAGTATGTATGCCCTCTTAGAGGAAGTCTGTTACTAGAAATGAGCTTTCTGATTTCAGAAGGTCTAGCCAGACTGAGTGACTCAGAGTCTCCTCAACTGCTGCCTGCAGATCCAGTTGTAGAACTCTCAGATATCTCTCCAGCACTGTGTCTGTCTGCATGCCTCCAGGTTTCTCACCATAATGAAAATGCATTAAAATTTGAATTTTATATCAATGCCAATTACATGTTTTTCTTTGTAACAGTTGCTGTGGTCATGATATCTCTTCCCAGCTATAGAAATCCAAAGACTGAAGTAGATACTAATTATTGGGGTGTTGTGATAGGCCAGACCATACTTTTGTTTGGAGGAACATGAGACAACTTTGGGACTTTGGACTGATTAACCATTTTATGTTGATCTTAGTGAGCCATCCTCATGGAATATGTAAGACAGTGGTGCTGAGGGTGACTTGAACTGTGAGATTCTGGCTTAAGATGTTTCAAAGAATATTAATATGTCTCCTTAAAATCTTTTTTGTGATATTTTGGTGAAGAATGAAGTTGCTTTCTGCACTTGTCTAAAAATCTGCCTGAGGCTAAATTGAAGTGTTATAGATCAATAGATTTGGCAGAAGATATTTCCAAACAAACTATTATTTACTGTGATATATGAGTAACCAATAGCAGATCTATAATATAAAAGAGCAATCTGAGCAAGGACAATATAAAATGCACCATTGTAGGAGAAAAGGAACACTACGAATTGTAAGTATATTTCAAAAAAGCCTGATGGTAGGTGGAATAAAGAGAATACTATGCTAACCTTAGAGGAAGACTACACTAATCTAAGCTTCCAACTTATGAAAAGAAATTTAAAAACATTGAAAAGGAATTAAAGAAAAATTGTAGCCAGGCATGCTTGTACACACCTTTAATGTCAGCACTCCAGGAACAGCTGGTAGATCTCTGAGCTAAAGCTAAGTCTGATTTAGAGAGTGAGTTCTAGGACAGTGAGGCTTAGGCACTGGAGGAAACCATGAAAAACAGGAAGCTGTTAAATATGTAACTGAATGAGATGGGCATTTATTTTCCTTTCCCAGAAAACAGCAAAATTTGGCAACTTTGTCCATTTGATTCACTTTTTAGAGTCAGGAATAGAAGAACAGGGTTGTGGAATGCTAGGAGTCATCTAATAAAGTCTAAAGGCTAGCAGGTGATCTTCCCTCCATAGTTTTACTGTGGACTGTAAATCATGATGGAGGATCCCTTTTCAGGCAAACCAACAAAGGACTACTCTTTAGGAAAGTTTCCTGCTATTTATATGCCTTTGCTCTCATTATTAAACATATACAAAAATCAGTAGGTATTAGCCCACCTTATTGGGTAGATTTCTGCAGATCAACAGAGATGTACTGTCTTGTAGTGATACTGTACAGAAAAATAGATGACTTCCTAATTCTTTATCATGGTCCTATAAGAATTTCTAAAATTATACTAGTAAATATTAAGCCCTTTATAATATGACTACTATTAAAGTTCTCTCTCATACAAAAAATGCAGTTAGAACTCTGCTAGTTTTCATCACTGAGACACAATGTAGACATTTACTGTTGAAGTAATTATTTAAAATCAGCCATGGACTAAGCTGACTATCTAAGCTATGGTGGCTCTGCCTAGCTCAGCTGCCATGTTTCTCAGCTGGAGACCACGTGCGCACCTCAGCTAGAAAAGGCCAGTCAGAAACACTGGCCCTGCCCCCCCACAAGATGTCAGCATGGAAGATGGCTCTGCCAATCTTCCATACTGTCTCTGCAAGGCTGGGCAATGCCCAGACCATCCCACCATCCACGTGGGCTCAGTAGGGAAGTGAGACTCTAATGTTTAAATTATCCAAAAGCTTATGTATTTGGTAATGATCAGTAACAAGATGTCCATAAAATCAGAAGTGTAACCCAGTACCCAACCTAGATATACCAACTATCTTTGACTACTACAGACACATGAACATCCACCTCCATGTACTCCCACCCTCTCTCTCATTCCTCTCTCAGCTCCTCCTCTTCCTCTCCTCCTCTCTTCCTTACTCGTCCTTCTCCTCTCCTTACACTTTCCACCTTAGCTCTTCCTACAATTTACAACTTCAAACACATACCAAGAGGTAGTAAAATAATTAACCAAAGGTTGTAAATGAGAACTAACAGTTTATTTTAGGTACAAGTATAGAAGAGAAAATATTAATTGAGTTAATCTATACAAAATTTTAATGATAATTAGTCACAAAACTATGGTTTTTAAATTTCAATGAACCTATGGAGCTAGTGACAGAAAATAAGTGTCTAGTTAGAGAACTATTCTTAATAGAAACACATGTAAACATCTCTGTTGTAAATATTTTATTTAATTTATGACTCAAATTTATGTTTGAAATTTTAATGAACTTTTGTAAAAAGATATTTGGAAAAAGCATGTATATTATTCCCTTAGAAAAGGTACCAAAAAAATAGGAAAGATGACCTTACAGCAAAAGGAGTTGGAAAAAGTGTTTGAAGGAGAGAGCAAGATTGGGAGAAGAAAGAAAAAGCAAGATTAGGAGGAGGAAAGAGAAGGAGACTAGCATAGTGTAAATTATAAATTAAGAGAAAAAATTAGAAATTAAGAGAGCATACAGTCTGATAGCTTTCCTCCTTTTACTTTTCCTTAGAAATCAAGATTAGAATCTTCTTTTGAAGTATAATTTTTCTCTCTTTCTGTAAGCAACTTTCTCTAGCTTCCAATGAGACAAATAAACCCTGAGCAGCCTTGTCTAGTACCTGATTTTAGTGAGATTGCTGGAAGTTTCTCTCCATTTACTTTGATGTTAGCTATTTGTTTGCTGTATATTGCTTTTTTTAGATATGGGCCTTGAATTCCTGATCTTTCCAAGACTTTTACTATGAAGGGGTGTTGAATGTGGTCAAATGCTTTCTCAGCATCTAATGAAATAATCACACAGATTTTTTTTCTTTGTGTTTGTTATATACTGGATTACATTGATGGATCTCCATATATTGAACCATCCCTGCATCCCTGGGATGAAGTCTAGTTGATCATCAGGGATAATTGTTTTGGAATGTTCAGTTAGTGAGAATTTTATTGAATATTTTTGCATTGACATTCATAAAGGAAAATGATCTGATGTTCTCTTTCTTTGTTGAGTCTTAGTGTGGTTTCAGTATAAGCATAATTGTGGCTTCATAGAGCAAACTTAGTAGTGTTCCTTCTGTTTCTATCTTGCGGAATAGTTTGAAGAGTATTAGTATTATGTCTTCTTTGAATGTCTGGAAGAATTCTGTAATAAAACTATCTCGTCCTGAGCTTTTCTTGTTTGGGAGACTTTTAATAGCTGCTTCTATTTCTTTAGGGGTTATGGGAGTATTTAGGTGGTTTATCTGATCCTGATTTAACTTTGGTACCTGGTATCTGTATAGACAATTGTCCATTTTAATCCAGATTTTCCAGTTTTGTTGAGTATAGGATTTTGTAGTACAATTAATTTTTTTTAAATTTCCTTCTTTTCTGTTGTTATGTCTCCCTTTTTAGTTATGATTTTGTTAATTTGGATACTATCTCTGTACCTTGTGGTTATTCTGGCTAAGGGTTTATCTATCTTGCTGATTTTCTCAAAGAACAAGCTCCTGGTTTTGTTGATTCTTTGTATAGATCTTTTTGTTTCTACTTGGTTGATTTCAGTGATGTTTTTGATTATTTCCTGTGTTTTACTCCTCTTGGGTGTATTTGCTTCTTTCTGTTCAAGAGCTTTTAGGTGTGCTGTATAGCTGTTTTGTGTATGTTCTCTCCAGTTTTTTTTTGTTTGGTTGGTTGGTTCTTTGTTTTTGAGACACTCATATTTATGAGTTTTCCCCTTATCATTTCTTTCATTGAGTCCCATATGTTTTTTTATGATGCACCTTAATTTTCATTAAATTCTAAATCGTCTATAATTACTTTCTTTATTTCTTCCTTGCCCAAGTTACCATTGAGTAGAACATTGTTCAGCTTCTATGTGTATGTAGATTTCCCATTGTTTTTGCTGTAATTTAAGACAAGCTTTAGTCCATGATGATCTGATAGAATACATGGAATTATTTCAATCTTCTATTATCTTTTAAGGCATGTTTTGTGACTGATTACAGTTTTGGAGAAGGTACCATGAGGTGCTGAGAAGAAGGTATATTATTATTTATGGTGAAATGTTCTATAGATAACTTTAAAATCCATTTGGTTCATAACTTCTCTTATTTTCATTGTGTCTCTGTTCAGTTTCTGTTTCCATGATCTGTCAATTGCTAAGCGTGGGGTGTTTAAATCTCCCTCTATTATTGTGTGAAGTTCAATGTATGCTTTGACCTTTAGTAAAGTTTCTTTTATGAATGTGGGTGCCCTTGCATTTGTAGCATATATGTTCAGAATTCAAAGTTCATCTTGGTAGATTTTTCCTTTGATGAGTATGAAGTGTCCTTCCTTATCTTTTTGGATAGCTTTTTGTTGAAAGTCAATTTTATTCAATATTAGAATGGCTGCTCCAGATTCCTTCTTGGGACCATTTGCTTGAAAAAAATTTTTTACAGCCTTTTGTTCTGAAATAGTGTCTATCTTTGTTAATGAGGTGCATTTCCTGTATGCAGCAAAATTCTTGGTCCTGTTTATGTATCCAGTCTGTTAGTCTATGACTTTTATTGGGGAATTGAGTCCATTGATGTTGAGATATTAAGGAAAAGTGATTGTTGCTTCCTGTGATTTTTGTTGTTAGAGGTGGAATTATGTTTGTGTGTCTATCTTTTTATGAGTTTGTTGAAAGATTACTTTGTTGCTTTTTCTAGGGTATAGTTTCCCTCCTTGTGTTGGAGTTTTCCATGTATTATTTTTTTGTTCTGCTGAATTTGTGGAAAGATATTGTGTAAATTTGTTTGTTTCTCTCATTGAATATTTTAGTTTCTCCATCTAAAGGAATTGAGATTTTTGCTGGATATAGTACCTTGGACTGGCATTTGTGTTCTCTTAAGTTCTATGTGATATCTTCCTAGGATATTCTGGCTTTTAGTGTCTCTGATGAAAAGTCTCATGTAATTCTGATAAGTCTGCCTTTGTATGTTACTTGACTTTTCCCCTTACTGTTTTTAATATTATTTCTTTGTTTTTTGCATTTTATTTTTGACTATTATTGTATGGAAGAAATTTCTTTTCTGATCTAGTTTATTTGGAGTTCTGTAGGCTTCTTATATGTTCATGACCATCTCTTACTTTAGGCTAGGGATGTTTTCTTCTATAATTGTGTTGAAGATATTTACTGGCTTTTTAAGTTGGAAATCTTTGCTCTCTTCTATACCTATCACTCTTAGTATTGGTCTTCTCATTGTGTCCTGAATTTCCAGGATGATTTTGGATAGAAGCTTTTTGCATTTTGTATTTTGTTTGACAGTTTTTTCAATGTTTTCCATGGTATCTTTTGCACTTGAGATTCTTTCTTCTGTCTCTTGTATTCTGTTGTTGCTGCTTGCATCTATGACTCTTGGTCTCTTTCCTAAATTTTCTATCTCCAGGGTTGTCTCTTTGTGATTTCTTTGCTGTTTCTATGTCAATTTTTATATCCTGGATGGTTTTGTTCAATTCTTTCACCTCTTTGTGCTTTCCTCTGTTTCTTTAAAGGATTTATGTGTTTCCTCTTTAAGGGCTTCTACCTGTTCACCTATAATCTCCTGTAATTCTATAAGGGTGTTAGTTGTGTCCTTAATGTCCTCTATTATCATCATGAGAAGTGATTTTAAATCTGAATCTTGCTTGTTGGTTGTGATGAATTGTCCAGTCTTTGCTGTAGTGGGAGCAATGGTTACTAATGATCCCAAGTAGCCTTTGTTTCTGTTAGTTATGTTCTTGTACTTACCTTTTGCCATCTGATTATCTCTAGTCATACCTGTCCTTACTGTCTCTGACTGGAACCTGTTCCTTCTCTCATCCTGGTTGTGTCAGAACTCAGAGTACAGCAGTCTCTGTGATCCTGTTATTCTATGATCCTGTGTCCCTGAGATCTTTGTGTGTCAGAGCTCTAGTGAGTCAAGCTTTCTTTTGGTGGGGAGCCAGAACCATGACTTTGATCTGGTCACAGATGCAAGCTGGAAGGAACTGGTACCTCTGTCTAGGTGAGGGTATGTGTTTCCCTTATTTCTGTGGAGGTCCCAGTTACACTGGGTTTTGGAAAATATGTTGTGGTGTCAGCTGTAATCTTGAGTGTGTCAGAGCTCCAGTGTTCCTGGGTTTGTCCAATCTTCTGGGAGTCAATCTTCCTCTGTGATCCTCTGTTCCTTTGATCCTGTGATCCTGGGCCTTCTAGAGCACCTGGGAGTTGAACTTCCTCTGGGTATTGTGGGACTGGGTTTGGAGCCAGTACCCAAGGTTTGCCAAAGTAACTTAAAGTCAAGAGCAATAAATTCTCTTATTTTTTAAGTGACTTTAGTCTCTCACAAGACCAAGTCTTGCCACCCCCTCCCTTTAATCTATTTCCCCTCAGCTACCTCCAAGTAAGAACTAGAGTTCAGGACCTGGCTTCTGACAATGAAAATCTCTGTCCAGGTTTATGGAGATGTGCTGGTTTTAAGTCAGAGCTGTTCCTACAAGAAGGCCAGAGAGGCCATTGAGTGAAGTTGTTAGGTTGATGCCTGGAGGGCCTTGGAGACCACAAAATATTAATCATGAGATACTTGCCTGGGAGAGCTGCTAACAGCCCAAGAGAAAGAATTATGCCAAAATCAACAAAGCTGAAAGGAGTTGGAAATCTGAAGACCACTTTGACATCGGATATGAATCTGAAGACCACTTTGACATCGGATATGGAGGTACAGAGTTTGGAGTTTGCACTGCTGGTTTTCAGTCTTGCTTTGGTCCAGTATTCCCACACAATATTTTGTTCCTATGTTTTGAATCAGTAATATATATATATATATATGTATATATATATATATATATATATATATTGGAATTGCATGTTGGAAGTATGTACATTATTATTTTTCAAGGATTACAGTTAATAGATTTCTGTGAGTCTCAGGAGAGACATTAAACTTTGGACATTAAAGCAGATTTTAGATCGTTACAAATTATAGAACTTTTGAAGTTTAATGCATTTCTGCATTATGATAGGTATAAGCCTGTGGGTGCCAGGGAGTGAAATGTTAAGTTTTGAACGAAAACTCCCCTCTTATGCTCATACTGAGTGTTACTATAGAAATGGGTGTTAGTATTCCTTCTAGGCTCTACCCCACAGTCACCTGACATTAGCCAGGTAAGCCTGGCTTACTATAAAAGAGGCTCTTTGCCACCTCCTCTCTCTCTTACTCTCTCTGCTCCTTCCCTCTCTGACCCATTTTCCTACTACCCCAACCCCATCTCTCTCCAAGTCCTCCTGGATGGCCTCTTCGTCCCCACACACACACCTTGTTTTTACTCCTTTCCGAACTCCCATTCTCATGTCCTAAATAAATAAACTACTCCATATTACATCCTTCCTATGGTTGGTACCACAAGGAGAGGTATGCCTCAGCATAGGCCTGCTGAGAGGCACCTCTCTTTCCTCAACATACCTGGCTCTACCGAAACATATCCTGCCTTTCTTTTTTTGTTAAAACACAACAGTAGGTATGTGTGGGATGTAAAAACATGCCAGGAAGTTTGGTAGCATAGAGCAAGTTGAGAACCAGAAACTTAGTTGGTACCAACCTGAGACTTAGGTTACTCTTTTCCCCCTGCCAGATTCCTGGCCTGGAACACATGCCACAGTCCTCACATAAAGAAAAGTTTCCTATAGTCACATAGGCACAAAACAGAATTTTCCATGCTGATGTGGTACCTAGAGGCCTGGAAGGCTTAGCCAATAAAGCTTCTTTCCCAGACATTCCTGCCTGTGAAAGTATTTAATCTGAGACTGTCTTGAGAAGTGGTTATGGTACATTATGCATACATTTTCCACCATGAACAACCAATAAACCTTAGAACCATGAACTGTCTCATTCATCAAGATCCACCATGGGGCACCATGTCTAAGACATTCAACTATGTAGCCACAACTTAATTGTACTATTGAAGGCCTTTCTGGGCTTCCACCCACAGCAGCCACCAAGCCTGTCTCTACCAAGATAATGACAATCACTGCTGAGACATGCCGGAGATCCTCTTTCCCCTGACCCCTGGCTACATGTTATCCTCAGCCCAAGGGCCTCCGACTCCATTCTTCACTCTTCTGAGACTCCCAGTGGTAACTGGATATCCAAGAGTCTGAGAATCCTATGACCCTGGTTTCCCTCACCAGCTGTGGCTTTCTGTCATCTCAGACTGCATTTATTCACCCAGAGTGGTATCTTAGCACTTTCCTAAATCCTGACACTTGCCCCATGGCATTGTTGCGTAAGCCTAGTCAAAAGCCCTAAGTTCTACCGCCCCAAGAGGCCATGCCCATCTGAGCAGATGCTGACAAATAGGTGTGCCTTATTGGAAGAAGTGAGTCACTATTGGTATGTTGTAAGGTTACAGAAGCTCAAGCCAGACCCAGTGGCTCACAGTCCTCCTACTGCTGTATGCAGATCCAGATGTACAACCCTCAGTTACTGATCTTCCACCATGTCTGCCTGCATACTACCATGCTTTTCACTATGTTGATAATGGACTAAATCTCAAGTTGTAAATCAGGTCCAATTCAATGTTGTCTTTTTTTAGAGTTGCTGATCTTGATATTTATTCAGTGTAATAGAAACCCCAAGAAAGTACCAGTTTCTTTTATGGTATCTTCAATACCTGACATTCTGTCTTCTATCTCTTGTGTTCTGATGATATTCTTTTCCTTTATATCTCCTGTTTGCATTTATAAAGTTTCCTTTAATTGCTTGTGTTTTGTTGGCTTGTTTTAAGAGATTTATTCATTTTCTTCAATTGTTTGTGTTTTCCTGGCTTTCTTTGAGGAGTTTATTTATTTCCACCAATTGTTTGTTTTTGTTTTCCTGAAGTTTTTTAAGGGATTCATTCATTTCTTCTTTAAAGACCTTTACGTTATTCATACATGGTGTTTTAACGGATTATTCTTGTGCTTCATGTATGATTGAATATTTAGGACCTGCTACAAAAGGATAGCTGGATTCTGATAGTGAAATACTGTCCTTATGCTTCTGTAGGCATCTAAGTTAGGACTAATTACAGGTCTAGCTACTGATTTCTGGGTTTGTCCTGGTTGAGTGGGAGTTTTGTTTCTTTATTCTTTTTCTTCTCTGGATTTTTAGAGTGTTAGCTGAATGTTTCCTATTTTACTTGCCTTCTCAGCTGATATGTTGGAAGCTGAGGGAACAAGAGTTCCTGGCAAATGGCATCAGAGATCCAAAAGAGGCAAAGACAGCAGACAAACACTGTTCATGATTGAGCAGGAGGTGTTTGTCCTGGTTGGGGGCTGGGATTAAGTGATGAGGCAGTAAGGGGGATGATATGTAGGATTCACAGGAGGCATACACAATTGGAAGTAGATGCTGCAGCAGTGTTCTAATGGCTTCCCTGAAAATTGGATCTGGTGTGAGAAAGAGTGGGGAAGGTCCACAGGCAGTGTACCTTGCTTTCTAGCAAGCAATGCCTGTCTAATCCTCTCTTTTCAGTAGTGGCACTTAAACGATTGTCATTCTAGTATTGTTCCCTCCACAATTTTAATTTTGGTCCCTGTTAGTATTTTGTCTAAGCTCAACCCCACAGTTACCTGGCAATGGCCAGGTATGCCTGATTCATTATAAAAGGGGTTCCTTGCCCCTTCCACTGCTCTCTCTTGCTCTTGCCGTCCCTCTTCCACTGTGTCCCCTAGACATTTCCCCCTTCTCTCCCCATTCCCTTCCTCCCTTTCTCTCTCCATGTTCATGGCTACCCTCTACTTTTCTCTCTCTGTCTCTCTCTGTGTCTCTCTGTCTGTCTCTGTCTCTGTCTCTCTCTCTCTCTGTATTTCTCTGCCTCTACAAACCTCTCAACTCCCCTCTGCATGCCCCCAGGGGGAAGGGATGACTCAGCATGGGCCCTCAGAGACACCCTCTTATTTATCCTCTCTTCATCTTTATATAAACACAACAGTTCCCTAATGAAAATGAATTTTAAAGATTTATATAATTGCATTGTTTTCTCCTTGTACTTATGTTTACTATGACAGTCAATGGCCATTCTGGCATGAAACCTGTAGCTATTGTGCTTTACCTTTTCATTGTGAATTTACAACCTCTCAAAATATAAAATAGTGGCATTCGTGTTTAGATAGACAAAAGTTCAGCACCATGTTAGATTTTCCTGATATCTTGTTTATTAGTTATTTTACTTATTTTCATCTCAATTGTTGTTTCTCCTTCCCAGTTTCCCCTCTGAAAACACCTTATCACAAACCCTTCTCCCTCTGCCTGTATGAGAGTGCTCCCGCATCCACTCATCCACTCCAGCCATACTGCCCTACACTGGGGCATCAAGCCTCCACAGGACCAAGGGCCTCACCTCCCATTTTTGCCAGAAAAGGCAATCCTCTGCTACATATGCAGCTGAAGTCATGAGTCCTTCTATGTATACTCCTCTGATGGTTGACTTTGAGCATCTGTACTGATCAGGAGCTGACAGAACCTTTCAGAAGACAGCTATACCAGGATATTGTCAGCAAGTCCTTGTTGGCATCAGCAATATTGTCTGGGTTTAGTGTCTCCAGATGGGATGGATCCCTAGCTGTATATGGGATAAATCTCCAGGTCAGGTAGTCTCTGGATGGCATTTCTTTCAGTCTCTGTTCTACTCTTTTTTTCCTGAATTTCCTATAGACAGGAACATTTCTGAGTTGAAAATTTTAAGATAAGTGTGTGGGCCCAATTTCCATCCCTCAAGGAGGGTGGTGCCTAACAAATTGATATGGTCTTTACAGGTTCTGTCTCACCTTTGTTAGGTATTTTGACTAACAGCTTCCCCTTTGGATCCTGGGAAACTCTTGCTTCCCTAGCATCTGGGACTTTGTAGTGTCTATCTTAGTTTCCCATTCCCCACTGTGACACACCTCCATTCAATTTCCTGACCCTCTGTTTTTCTCCCCTGTCTCCTTGCTCCTCCCACATCTGATCCTGTCCTCCCCTTTTCCCTCCCTCTCCTCATTCAGTATACCTCCTGTGATTATTTTGTTCCCACTTCTAAGTAGGACTGAAGCATCCAGACTTTGGTCTTGCTTCTTCTTGAGCTTCACATGGTCTGTTAGTTGTATTGTGGGTATTCCTTATCTTATTCTGTTTTCCCCATTTTCTATGGTCTTTGTGTTAGCAATCTTTTAAACTCCACCTCCACAGTCACCTGGCAACAGCCAGGTATGCTCTGCCCCAGAGTTACCTGGCAACAGGCAGGTAACCCTGCCCACTATAAAAGGGGCTGCTTGGCCTCTCCTCTCTCTCTTGCTCCTCATCCCCGTGGACCTGCAGGTTGTCTCCCCTCCCCCCTTTTCTTCCCCCTCTCTCCACGTGGTCATGGCCGGCCTCTATCCTCCACTTCTCTGCTCTTCTCTCTCCCCCCCCCACTCTCTTAATAAACTTCCCCTCGTGGAACCATCTTGGGCTGCTGTGATCTGTACAAGCTGCATGAATCCTTTTATTTATAAAGACTCCCTATATTAATTTATTTCTACAATTAAGTCTCATGATGTAAGTGTTTGCCTTATGTCTTCAATTCTGAACATGTTTCTTTTAAGCTGAATATGGTGGTTTATTTTTTCTCAGATGCAAAGAAAAGGATTCAGTAGATAGCTTTTCTCCACATAGTACCAACATTACACAGTCTAATTATTGAGTTTTAAAATATGCTTAATGAGATGTTTAGCAAGGGAAGTTTTCACTTGGATGAGACACCCTGTTATAGAAAATATGGGAGTTTGTTCTTTTTAAAGTTAATAAATATATACAAACATATGTTTTGCAAATCTATGGTATGGTCCATGTTCTATGATATTCTGGTTATGTATTGCTTCATTGTATGAACTTAATATCTTATTCAAGTCCATTAAGGGAATATAAGATAATCGTGGTTGGAATTTTCACTAAGTCCAGATCATCCTAGAAATTCAGTTTTCCTATTATCCTTCTTACATACTGATTAAAATCAAGATAAGAATAATTAATCAACATTGCATGTAACATATTCTTTCGCCCTTTGCATTTTCACAAGATTTTACAACTATTCTTGATTGTGTAAAGTGTCTATCATTGCTGTTACTCAGTTTTCACATTTATTGGGAATTTTTCTCTTCTCTCTTTCATTATAATTGTAATGATCTTTTTTTTTCAGCAATGTCCCATACAGAGCTTAATTTTTAGAAGTTCTGTGTAAACTATTAATCCTTAAATATTTTTCATCAGAGCACATGTCTAGTGCTGTGACAGGAAAATTTAAAGATTTCACTAAAGCTACAATATTAACACTGTAATGGAATCAATTTTCAGAGGAAGCCTGAGAGCTGTTCCTTCCCTGGGGTTTCTGTACTAACTAGAGCGCAAGAAGTTGGAGAGGAAAATGTCCTATAAAGTGGTAAAACCACCTGTGGCAAGATGACTCCTGAGCTTTTGCCTCAGCTCATGAGCTCACTTTCACATTTAAAGTGTTTTTCTTAACAAAGTCTTTCTATATATAATCATCTGCCCTCTTAAGACATCCGTATTAAAAGATATATGTTTCTTACTTCATAGCCTTTCTCCAGCAACTGTTTTTCTTTGCCTGTAATGTTGTCTATTTTTTAAATTTGTAGAGTTTCTGCCTGAGTTATTATAGAAATTCTTTGATTAATGACACCAAGAATTCAAAATAGGAAACCCCAGTATCTCAAAATAACATGTAGCAATCACAAAAAGACTTTGGAGAAATTCTTTTGAAGAAGAAACAACAGTGAACACATTTTCTGGCAGCCACTGCTGAGATCAGTCTCAAAACTATGAAGGAGATTATATGGAAACATCACAACCCTACATTCAATCCTGTGTTCATGAATCCTCTTTGTGCTCCAGCAAACTGGGTATGTAGATTCCTCATTGTTCCCCTTCCCATATATATCTGCCGTCTGTAAAGTCACCATCCTAGTTCCAAAGACTGACAGACAAGTCTCCTCTGGGTGCAAACCACATTTTACAATAAGTCACTTTTATTTTTTTCATTCACCCAAGACTCTACCATCTGCAGAGAAACCCAGGAGAATAGTTTTTCTAGCACATGGCTGTGAACTTTCATTTGTGTACCTCCTATTCTAGTTCTATATGCAGTTTCAATATCACCTTTCCCTGGTCCAATTATGCTGATCAACTACAAGCTTTGTGGTGCCTAGTGCAGACCAGGTGCTGTACTGGCCCAGTTTAAAGAAGGCTAGTCTATCACACCCAATTCACAACCTAAGATATCCCCATTCCCAGATCATATCACAAAAATGAAAGTGACGAGAATGCATAAACATTCATTTCTCACATCAAACCCACTAATCCAATAGAAGCATTAGATAATAAGAGCTACTTTATGAATCACTAGGACAGTTTAAAAGGAGGATAATAAACTTTATCAAAGAATGAAAGAATTTAAAGAAGACACAGATGCTTCATTCAACTCCAGGAGAATAAAAATAAACAGCTGAGTATTGACCAAAAACACACTTACCTGAATAAAATAGTTAAGATAATTCAGGATTTAAAAAAAAAAATCAGTGAAGACATAGAAACATTGACAGGAACACAAGCTGAAGTAAAGTTGAAATTGAAAATCTCAAGATCCCAACTCAGTGGAAATGTTTACAATTAGCATTATTCAAAAACAGAGAGAATATCAGCACATGAAGATAAATCTCAAGAAAATAAGCAATTAAGAAAATAAAATGAAAGTACTTTTAATGTACAGGATAGGAACTTACAAGAAATATGTGACATCATCTAAGTAGAAAATCTTATAGGAATAGAAGGAGTAAAAGAATCCAAGGTCACTGGTGTAGGTTAGGAATTTAACAAGATCATGTAGGAAAACTTCCCCAAACTAAGAAAAGATGTACAGAGGTAAATGAACAAAGATAAAAAATAAAGAACCCTAAATAGAAAGCACCAGATAAGAAAGACTTGACACCAAGAAAATTATTCTTCCCTAAGGAAGAGCATGTCAACTGGTTGTTCAATAACAAATTGTCAATTGTGGGAAACTTATCCACAATAACATCATATTATATAACAACAATGACAATAGAAATAATAAATTTGAAAAAAAGCAAAGAACATAATATAGAGCAGTTTGGATTATTAAAGGGGAAAAGGGAAGTGATGAAATTATAATTTCTAAAAATGAAATAATTAAAAATGAGCTATTCCACTGCACATGGGGGATTTTGCAGCTAGCTTGACTTCCTGACCAGGGTTGAGTGAAAGACTGTATGGGAGAAAATTCTGCTTGAGGACATTGAAGTTTAGTGTTTTTTTTTTTTTTTTTTTTTTAACTAAATTATATCCCACATAAAAAAGAAACTAAAAAGCCTAATTATACAGAGCAAAGAAAAATATTGAAAGCTGTAAAAGAAAGAAAAATATCATTTATAAAGGAAAACCCATCAAAACAACATGTAAGTTATCTGTGAAAATAATGAAAGCCTGTAATACTAGATTCCAAGTTTTAAAGACAACGATGTCAATGCAACAAAACTACAATTGCTGATGGAGGAAGAAAATCTTTTATGATACAAACAGCCTGACAGAGTTCTTGTCCAGTTAAGCAGTCCTACAGAAAATACTGAACACAATACTTAGGACTGAATAGATGAATAAGAGTAAACGAGAGAATATAAGAAAAGAGTAAAATTACAGAAACACAAAGTACATGTAACCACACACACACACACACACACACACAAATCTTCTGCAACCCATATAAAAACTTCCATGATCTTTAAATACTAATGGTCTCAACTGTTCAATCAAATAGAATCAAAAAGAGAGCAGATATTGCTACCCTAATAATATCTAACAAAATAGACTTTAAACCAGAGTCTATCCAAAGAGCCAAAGAGGAACATTTCATTCTAATCAATTAGGAAATTATCACAACACTTAATATATATGCAGCAAACTCTTGGGTACCCAATTTCATTTACAAAGCGTACTAATAATATTAAAGACACAAATTAATACAAACCCAATGAGAATAGATGACTTCGTGTTTTTGTTAAGGCTATTATTGCTAAAATGAAACACCAAGACCAAAAGTAAGTTGTAGAGAAAAACATTAATATAGCCTATAGCTTACCCTTCCATATCATAGTTCATCATTAAAGGATTCAGGACTGTAACTCTATCAGGCCAGGAGCTATCAGCCTTGAGCTGCTGAAGAGAACATGCAGGAGTGCTACATACTGGCTTAAATAGCCCATCAAGTCTAAGAAATAAAGAAATAGCAGATTAAATGAAATCTTATATCACAATGACACAATAGATCTCCAAAATATTCTATCTAGATGGCAAAGAATACACATAATACTCAGCAACACATGGAAAATTCTGTAAAATAAAAATAAAAATAAATCACATGAGGAACACAAACCAAACTTTGACAAATACAGAAATAATGAAATAATCCCATGTATCCTATCTGATCATTATAAAATAAAACCTAAAATTGATAGGAAGCAAATTTCTAGTAAAAACTCTGAGATTAAACAACTTATTAACTGATAAGTCTTTTCAAAGAAGAAATCAAGAAAGAAATGTCCAGAAATGTCCTGAAACTAAATGAAATTGAAATCATAACACAACAAGATATCTGGGACAAATTTAATAGTCTTACAAGAGATAGTTATATCTCTAAGTAGCTATACTTTAAAAAAAATCAAAAATAGCAGAAATAATTTACTTAATATTAGAGTTCAAGGTTTCAAAAAATCAAGAATAAAATAAATCAAAACCCTATCAATAGCAATAAAATTTTAAAAAGCATTACAGAAATGGATGAAATAGAAAATAGCAATAAAAAGAATCAACAAATAAAAGAGTAGGTTCTTAAATAAGATACCCAAGGTTAACAGACTCTTAGCCTAACTAACCAAAAGGAAAAGATTTGAGTCAGTTAATAAATGAAAAAAAAAACTAGAAAATGATTAACAATACAACAGTTATCAAAGAAATACAGAAAAAAGATACTTAATGCCTGGTATTACACTAAACGAAATGTGTGTGTGTGTGTGTGTATGTGTATGAATTTCTTAGATCAAAACTACCATTTAAACCAAGAATAGAACAACCAAAACAGACCCATAACAAAGGATGAAGTTGAAAGTGTAATAAAAAGCTATGACTAACAATGATATAGGTCGAGGTGATTCACACAGACGATTTGAACCAGACTTTCAAAGAACTACAAACAATATTTCTTAAACTTTTAAAGAAATAGAAATAGAAAGATCACTCCTAAACTTGTAATATAAACTCAGTTTTTTCTATCACACAAACTAGGTAATGTTACAACAGTAAGAGCAACAATTCTTGATGAACTATTACTTAATAACTAAAAATTGACCCCAATATTTATTCTGGCCTACATATTTTGTTTGAAGTGACCCATTGTGACACAGAAAGATCCTGTCTCAAAAAAAAGTAAAAAGCAAAACCAAAAATAAATTTAAAAAATCCCTTACAAAAATGAATAGCTTTTCTCTATACCAACAGTAAGAAGACAAAAATACTGAATAATCATAACAACAATTCCATTTCTAGTAACATCAAAGATCATGAACTTTTGAAATAAATCTAGCCAAGAAGATAAATGACTACTGCAATGGACCCCTAAATGCTGTGAAGATAGAGATTTTAAAAAAGAGAGAAAGAAAGAAAGAAAGAAAGAAAGAAAGAAAGAAAGAAAAGAAGAAAGTAAGCACTAGAAAATCAAAATGCCTCCCATGAAACCTTGCACAAAATATACATCTAGGTAAATCAAGGACCTCATTTGAATCGAGAAACACTACAGCATTTAAAAGAAAAATATGGACAGTACTCTATAATATGTAGAAATAGGAAGGAACATCTTTAATAGGATCCATAGAAATTTTCTCTAGATGACTCTTATTAAACATAATCAGAATAGCCAGGAAATGCAAACAAACAAAATGTCCTTCAACTGATAAATGATAATGAAAATGTGGCACATATATACAAGATTAAGGTAATTTAGCTGTAAAGGACCCATGACAGTAAATGTGTGGACCTAGGGAAGATTATATTGAGTGAGATAAACTAGGACCAAAAATAAAAATGTCACATGTTTTCTCTCATATGTGGTCTCTACCTCCAAATCCTCACATACAACATGAAATAATGACAGAAACTAGTAAGTTTTAAAGGGAACACAGATAGTGCGTGGATACATTAGGTAATAGCAGGATACAGGTGATAAATGGGAAACAAAATAATGGTGAGGGTACTCCAATTAGGTGGAAGGAGGAAGGTCAATATAAAAATAAGAGAATAATCGACAAATAACAGCAAGATTTTTATATAAATCCTCAGTGAATCACATTATTCACCTTACCTAAAATGATACACGTATAAGCATATATGGAGACATATACATATATTTATAGCATAGAAGAATTCAAGTCACTTGGGTTGACAATGTTTCCTACAAGAAACAAAATAACAAAAACTCAAGTACCAGACATGATAAACCAATTTTTGGATTATTGAAGGATTACTTTAGTGGCTCACCAAACAATATATAGCCCTTATTTGCCTCTCTGTCATTAAGGATAGGTCCATATTTCTGGGATACACTGTATTATTAGAACACTAGACTGATGATTTGAGTTATATGTGACCTAAAAGTCTCTCTTCTGTCTTTCATGGTTCAAGAAAATACTATGCAATCTACCAAGTGAGGGAAGTGATTAAATAGCCCTACCTAGTGGCAATACCTAGGAACCACAATAATTTCCAGTGTTCTAAGAAAGCTATAAAGGTACAAATAGTAGTACTAATTCATCAGTGGTAGCCAACATTTGTCAAACATAACTTAAGGCCTATTCAACAAAAGGGAATTTAAACCCAGTATGGAAAACCTAGCCAGAGTCTTGGGTTTGTAATACCTAGGCACGATGAAAAGAAAATACTACCACCATTTTCCTAAAAGAAACTGTTTCATGGCAGACTTCCTGGTATGTTGAGTTTTAGAATCTCTCCATTCACACTTCCCTGATATTCTGTTAACTCTGAAGTAAATGTATCCATTTGGGCTAGGGTTTCCACAATCTCTTGATCTGTAAATTGTGTCTAGTTGTGTTTTTCTGTGATGCTTTAGATTTGCTGTCAAGAGAGACTTCCTTAATGAAGGGTGGTAAGGATAAGATTTAGAATGTAGTACGGAAAGTTAGCTAAATCCTACTAGTATAAATCTAAAGGCTTGTTGCCAAACAATATATAAAATAGGAAAATTATTGTGGTCCCTTTTAGGCAGTAACTATGCTTGTAATCAGCATAAAATTTTTACAGAAGACTAGGTGATCATTATTCTTATCCTCTAAGACATATTTGAGACCACAGTTCTAACTGAGAAATGGGACAAGAGAACAGCAACTATGAGTTTAAACATACTGAGTAATGTATAGAAGAAGCCAGTATGCAGACAAAGATTAAAAGCCTTTCCTTACCTCGACTTACTACTATAGGATCTAAGGAGCCGAACTTGCATAGAAACAAAACAACACCTGCTCAAAGAAATCCGTAACAAACAAACAAACAATAACAACTGCCTGTGAAATATAAATGAGAGATGGATAGACTACAAAGGTACTATAAATAGCTATACACAGCAGGGCAAAATGTTTTTTCCAGCCCCTTCCCCAGCTAACTAGGCCATTTCCATTCTTGGGCGTGCTTTTTCTATTTTAATAAGCTATTTCTTTTATCATATGTCCCTATTGGAATTTTTGGGATAAGTTAACATTTTATTGAGCTCTGCTAGCTTGCAATAAAATCTTAACACATCTTTGCTCTTGGATATAAAAGCCTGACATTGTGTACTCTATGAACTTGGATTTTTAGCTCAGCACTAATCTTGTTTTTCCTAACACTCTGAACTTTTTCAGTGTTTCTCTACTCTCCATGGTTAACTTGAAAGGCAGCATGTTTTTCTCCATCTTTATGTCTGGCAGTTGCCAAGATTTTCAGGTTTCCTGAACATTTTCTTTCAAACTCTAATTCATGTGACCTTGAGAGTCCTTCTGGGTGTGGGACCAGCTCCCGATGGGGTCCCACGAGGATCTCCGGCTTGGCTGAGGACAGGGTGTGAACAGCCACTGCCTCTCCCCATGAGTGGTCCAGGAGGGATGGAGTGCAGACAGGAACAGTCCACTGCTGCCTCTGCCACTGACCGTGTCTCCTCCATGTTGGAGAGGGGAAAAGTGTTACAGCTCTTTGAAAAGTGTTACAGCTCTTTGAAGTGTCCCAGTGAGGGAAAGGCTGGCCAGCGAAGAGGGGAGGATCCATGATAGAAGCTCTCAGACAACAGACAACATTATGAATCTCACATGTTTTTACTTCTGAGTTGGGCCAATATATACAGTTTGGGGTGGGTTAAGGTCTGGCAGCAGGTAACCCCTATTGGCTTGGTCTGAGAATTTGGGGATGCCTCATCTGCATATGGGGGTGCTACTCCTAAGTGACCAATGGCCATAGGCCCCTCTGTGGGAGGGGCTGTGGGTGGCTGAATCCGAAAGAGCCAGAGGACCTGGAAGAGCTGAACACCTTCCATTCCAGGGGGTCTCTGGTGTTCAGAGCTCATTCGACTATGTGCCTGGCTGTCTCTCATAGCTCATCGCCCAACATCTGGGTATACTTTAAATTTTCTTTATTAATGAGACTAAGAACCCAAACTAAATTTTCCATAATAAAACTACTGGAATGCCTTTTGCTTAAAATTTAAACCACTTTATTTCTAAATATGTTTCTAAAAATCTCTAATAGCATACTTTTATAAAATCAATTTATTCTCTTTCTACATCAATGGATTAAGCTGAAATATGAGAAATTATACTAAGATTATCCTTCACATTATAGAGTTAAAAATATAATTCAATGGAAAACTGCCCATGCAAATATGAAATAGTAACATAAATAAATGGCATGTTCATACTAAATATAATGTACAATATCAACCCTTTGAATTTGTGATGAATTTGAACAAGATAGAACTTAGTAACAAAGCCCTAAACAAATAAGTAAAAATGGTGTGTCTTTAATAAATTTTAGCTGTTAATACTATAATAAATATTTTATTTAAATATTTCATGGACTGAATTAAGGTACTAAGATACAATATTTTATCTTGTATTTGAAAATGTATGGGCTGGAGAGATGGATCAGCCCTTAAAGGCTAGGCTCACAACCAAAAATAAAAGAGTTCAGTTCCCAGCACTCACGGCTATCTCACCAGCCAAAAAAAAAAAAAAAAAGTCCGTCATGTTAGTGTATTTCTCAGCTCTTCCATTTCTATCTTGCATGATGAATGTGTGTCACTAAGATTTAATTGACAGATCATGTTACATAATCTAGCTCAGTAAATACATGTTACTTGAATCAAAATTCCAATTTTATATAGAAAATTTCAAACCAGTCCTTAGTTGTTAAGTAAAATATTTCCTTACTTCTGTTGAGTCATCCAGTCACTTCTATTGTCAAAAATATCCTCTTATACTTCAACATTCATTTTCCATTCAATTTATATTTATACATGAAGAATTTTTGATAATTTATGATTGTTAAATTGATTTTATTTTTTAATATTTTTATTAATATATTTTGTCCATTAACAGTTTTATATATGTACATAATATATTATGGTTACTTTCTCTATAATTTCTCTTATTTCCCTCCCATTTTCCAGTTTCCTTGTGCCAAACCAAGAAATCCCTTCCCCATTTTCATGATTTTTTGTCTCATAGTTAAACATAGTTGAACATGATTATTCGTTTCTGAATAAGTATGGATTTATAACTACCCATTAGATATTGATTGATTCACCAGCTGATACACAATAGGATAAAATACTTACTTCTTTCTCAGAACCTGTTAGTGTAAATAGCTTATTAGTAAGTGGTTGGTCTTTGTGAGCCCCTTTGCCATCTGTTGAGAATTGTTGGGTCAGCAAATCTTGTATAGGCTCAGTGTCAGTAGGCATAGCTCCTGTGAGTTCATGATTGCTGTGGTTGTTTTATGGTTAGAAGATGACATCTCACAGCATTTCTCCTTAGCTTTCAGCTTTTATACTCTTTCTGTGGTCTCTTTTCCTGCTTTTCCTGAATGTTAAGAAGGTGCTATAAATGTCCTGGTTAGGACCAAACTCAAACATATTTATTTGTTGCATCTATTGCAATCACAGATATTAACATTCTCTTGCATTCACTGCAAAAGATTGCTTCCTTTATTAAAGCTGAAATTAGTCTGTGACTATTGGTTTAAGCAAAGATATTTAGAAAACAGTTTTGTGATAATTTAATTTACTTTAGGGGGTGTACTAAGTTCCTCCTAAAGTGTACTGCTTTCTCAGTTTTTGAGATTTTATTTTGTTTTTCTTTCATTAATTTATTATGGAAAGATTCCTTCCTTTGGAATATACCTCTAATGCAATCAGGAAGAAATTGGTTTTATAGTTCACAGAATTCATAGCACCACTTTAAGAACTGTTTATACTTTCTGTCCAGTAGGCTCCATAGCACTATCTCTTTGAAATGTAAACATCAGGCAAGAATCTTCTTCCTTAGTTCTAGGTAAACAACCAAAGGAAATGGTAGGGGTCTCTAGGCCCCTCTGACTATGATCTCATATAAAGTAGATTTAAAATACATTTTTTCTGATGGTTAAGCATCAACATCTTTTAAAGTGATCTCTATCAAATTGTCTTTATATTTTCCTGAAAACCCTTTATTTTGGTGTCTAGCACAATTTTGAAAATCAATGTTGATTTTTGTGGAGTTACTATTTTAAATTCATTGTACATTTTGACTACAAATACTTTATTGGACTTACACCTAGTAGACATGTCTGTGTTTTGTTTATAAAATTTCTAGCATATCCCATATGTCTAATTGTTTGGCACTCTACTGTCAACACTCTTTGAGGAAGTTGTGAAATCTTTAGTAGGAGAAGAACTGTTGAAATAAATCTCACCAGGGTTCAGAATCTAATGTTGAATAGCTTGGTCCAACATGCTGTTCTCTGCTTCCTCAATATGGATACAATATAATTGACCAGCACTGCAGTTCTGATGTTTTCCTTCACTGCTTTTTGTCATAGTATTTTACACCACTACAAGTGCATTATATTTCTTATCAGAGAATCCTCATTTTTTATAATTTAGATTCATAGTGCTATAACCTTTCTCTTAAGATTGCCTTCATTGTGTCCCATAGATTTTCATATGCTTTAATTCTCATTCTGGAAATTTTACATTTTCCTTCTTGATTTTCTCAGTGACACACATAACACCTGTAGGATGTTCTTCAGTGTTATGGAATATAATGCTTCAAGAAGGTGCTTGATTGGCCCATGCCAATGTCTCCCCCTGCAAAATAACACCATGAAACAGATCTGGTACATAGGTGCTTCATTTTAGGGAAGGGAGAAGAGTGAGGGCCTGTAAAAGTTATAGAGGCATACAAACAGGAACAGAGTCATGAGGGTAAAGGGGATACAGAGGACAGAAAGGAGGAGAAAGGGAAACAGCCAAGCACATGTAGGATCAGAAAGAGAGACCTGTGGTGGCCAGAAGCCAATTAATACACCTCTAGTACCTGCTGGTGACAAGTAAAGGAGGCAAGTGATGATGTCAGCTATTGCTAGGTTCCTGGGAGGAGCCTACCAGAATTGCCTGTAAGCTAGCATCCTCTCCTTTTGTTTAATTAAAAATGAGGAACTGGGAAGAGTTGACGGTGGGGCAGGAATAAGTGCACTATATTCTTTACACTACTTGCTTCTGACTAGGTTCCAGGTTGTCTTTGGAGATCTTAAAAAAATTGGGATGCTGGCTATAAGAAACTTGGGAGATCTGTTTGTTGGTTGTTTCACTCCTGTCAAGGATCTATTGGACTATCTGTGCCTAGAAAAATTCACTCAGTTGAAACAGTCTGTGATAATAGACCAGAGCACCTGTGGGTAGCCACTCTGTTATGCATACATGCACATATATATATGTGTGTGTGTGTGTGTGTGTGTGTGTGTGTGTGTGTGTAGGTGTGTGTGTGTGTGTGTGTGTGTGAGATTTCCCCCTTTTAGGTAGAAATTTGAAACAATCAGGCTCATGACCTTGGTAGTTCAGGGACAGGAATTCCCCAAACCAGGGAACAGGGGAGGAATTTCAACCTCTGTAATAGGCAGTAAGTGAAAAACAGGCTGAAGATAGACTAGGATATTTATCTGGAATCCATTGAACCAAGAGAAATGGATCCAAGTGAGCTTTCTGAAGCTTATAAGAATCTTGATTTTCAGTATGAATACAGATCTTCAAATAGGGGCTTCTTTCATGCCAAGAACCAGATTTGACTTGGAGAGGGGTTCTGAGAAAAAGAGTTTCTGGGAGCAGTGAAAACAAACTACTAAGCACCAATAGTGAGCCCAAGCAGGTGGACTATATTCTGTTTGAGACAGCTTTCCAATTTGTGTTTTCTCTGTTCTGCTTTTTCTGTAGATCTTCAGACAGCTCTCTCTTTTGCTTGTTACAGCTCTCCAAGCAATTCTCTCTTGCTGTTATAAAAAAATTCTCTGATTGCTCAACTCTTGCAGATCATAAGCCTAATCTTTTATTTTACATATCAATTCAGTCATTTTCAACATGTTTCATTTTGATTATCCTGTGAATCATCCTCCTGAGGGTGATCCCATCCCCTTATTTTTTATGAGAGTGCAAGCACACATCTTTGAACATTGCAAAAGAATTCAGAGATCCCTCTGTATCTGTTAAGCATAGAAGATAAACTCTCAACCCATCCTGACATTACAATTTCTACCACACCTGAACCTAAACTTGCTATATCCTAGGCTAAAAATGAATTCTGGAATCTGTCTCCCTCTATAAGCATAAACAAAAACCCCTAGCTGGGTCTGATCACCACTCCCTGAATCACTTTATCTCCTTCCTTAGTATGTGACAAGTTAGTTCAGAGCACAGTTTCTTTTGGTCCTTTAGATTCCTGAAGCCCCTCATAATTCATACTACATCAATGTAATTTGCATACTTCAGAAATTATATTTTTGAATCCATGTTTTCAGAGTTTTTTTCCATAACCTTAAGGCCTGTCCTGAAGTTCCTAGGTGTTTTTTATTTTGTTGAGGTATTAGTCAGATCTTTACCTTCCAGACTTAAGCTGTCTTTGATTATCTTGAAGTTATACATGTTAACAGGGAGGACTTTCCTTGAAGGAGGAACATAAACCATATTCATTATTATACAAACAAGCCTTATGCCTACAAACAGCCATCGGCACTCCTGGAGGCCCAGGCACACTAACAATGTCCCAGGGGCCAGGAACCATGTCATTCTGTCACTATGAAGGCCATATCTGACCCAGCACTTCTCTCTATCCAGAAGATTGGATGTATACAAGTTTAGCATAATAAAAAACACCTTCAAGTTTATATTTAAAAAAAAAGAGGAAATTTAAAATCTTGAACTTGCTACTATGATAGTAGATCATTGAATGGAAGGCTTTACCAGAGTTAGACTAATAACTTATCAGAGAATTAATAAAGGGGACCCCACGAAAGGCTTCTAAATTTCAAATGACATTGCCATTGGGATTAAACAACAGCCTACAGTTGGAACAAAAAGCTTCACTAGTCCTACATCTGATGACTAATATCTAAAATATATAAAGAATACAATAAGTTAGACATGAACAATTCAAATAATCCAATTAAAAATGAGGTAGAGAGCTAAACAAAATATTCTCAAAGGAGGAATCTCAAATGGCCAAGAAATGCCCTAAAGAAATATTCAACATCCTTATTCATGAAAAGATGCACATCAAAATGACTCTGAGATTCTACCTTACACTTTTCAGAATGGCTAAGATCAGAACCTCAAAGGACAACACATGCTGAGGAGGTTGTGGAGCATAGGGGACACTCCTCCACTGATGGTGTGAATACAAACTTGTACAAGTCCTCTGGAAATCAATTTGGCAGTTTCTCAAAAGATTGAGAAGACTTATCTGTATCACTTCTAGACATATATCCAAAAGATGTTTTACCATCATACAAGGACTCATGCTCCACTATGTTCATAGCAGCTTTATATATAATAACCAGAAATTGGAAACAACCTAGATGTCCTCAACTGAAGAATGCATAAAGAAATTATGATTTATTTACATAATGGAATACTACTCAGATATTAATAACAAGGACGTTCATGAATTTCACTGGCAAGTGGATGGAACTAGGAAATATCATCATAAGGTACGTAACCCAGACCCAAAAGGACAGGCAAGGTATGCACTCACATATAAGGGCATATTAGCCTCAATGTACAAGATAACCATGCTATAATCAACAGAACCAATCAAATAAAATAACAAGAGGGACCCAAAGTAGAATGATTCAATCTTCCTCAGTAGTAAAATCAAAATAGGTACTAGAGGTACCTCGTTCCTGGGGACAGCCTCCTGTTAGCCTGCAAGCTAACAGTTAAGTTTCCATTACTGTGCAGTTTTTCTTGATGTATATGTATAGTTTCAGTCCGTAATATTGATATAGAATGATATTACTCCAAGTATATTAATTTTAAAGAGAAAATACATCATATAAAGTTAAACGTAGCAGTGAAAATCTACAAAACATCTTTTTTATGGTTTACATTGCTGCAAGGGAAATATCATGACCAAAGAAAAGTTGGGAGGAATGTGATTAGTTGACTTTTATTTCCACAGCACATTTTATCAGCAGCCACTGATGAAGAAGCCATGGAGGGATATGATTTATCAGATTCCTACTATGGCTTTGCTCAGTCTGCTTTCTTTAGAATCCGGAACTCTCAGTCCAGGAATGATACCACTATGCCTGGGTCACTCTCTCTTAATTGCTTAAAAAAAAAAAAAACACCTTAAAGATGGAACTTATGGAAACATTTTCTCAATTGAGGTTTCCTTTCTTTCAGATATTTCTAGCATATGTAAAGTGGATATTAAACTACCTAGGAAAAAAGGCATAGATTTTATTTTAAATGAGCATTTTATTTTCAAGCTCATTATTCTTGTTGTCTTTGTGTCCTTTTGAATCTCAGCCACAAAATAGTATTCATAATGTTCATTTTCTTTTCTTTTTTCTTTTTTCCTTTTTTCTTTCTTTCTTTTTTTTTTTTTTTTGTTTTCTTTGGTTTTTTTTAGACAGGGTTTTTTGTGTAGTCCCGGCTGTCCTGGAACTCACTCTGTAGACCAGGCTGGCCTCAAACTTAGAAATCCACCTGCCTCTGCCTTCCAAGTGCTGGGATTAAAGGCATGCGCCACCACTGCCTGGCACATAATGTTAATTTATAAATGTATTGTGTAAAGACTGGTGGCTCCATATCCAGTGAACCCAACCTATTTGACAATGCCCCAGTAAGAGTATCTGTTACAAAGAGAATAGACAGTACATGAGAGAAAAAATCTGAAGGTATTTTCTAATGGTTTAAATAAGAATGGCACACATTGGCTCATAGATTTGTATGCAAGGTTTTGAAGGAGTGACACTATTTGAGAGAGATTAGGAAGTATGCCCTTGTTGAAGTAGGTGTGGCCTTCATGGAGGAAGTATGTCAACAAGATGGACTTTGACTATTCAAAAGTCCAAGGTATGCCCAGTGCTTTCTCTCTTCTTGATATCTTCAGATTTAGATATAGAACTGTCAGCTATTTTTCCAGCTCTATATTTCTGTGCATGCCTCCACGCTCCCCATCATGATGACAATGGACCAAACCTTTAAAACTGTAAGTAAGCCCTAATTAAAAGTTTTCTTTTCTAAGAGTTGCTGTGGTCATTTCACAGAAATAGCACAATGACTAAGATATATTCTATATGAATACAGATATTTCCATATACATCCCACTTCCTTCCCACAAATAGAAAAATAAATCTATTGTTTAGATTCCTCTTGTATCATTTTGTAGACTATATATTATCATATAATTTTTATCAACATTTAAATACAAAGTAAAGACATACCTCTAAAAATGATATGATTTCTTTTCTTGTGGAAATTTTTATAAGAAATTTTATTTCTTTAAAAAATTTCTTACATGATTATGCATTTCCATTCAGTGTAAAAAAAAAAGAAAGAAAGATAAGAAAACTTGTTTATCATTACTTTACAAGGTAAAAATAAATTTAAATGCATTTTTGTACTTAGGAAAAATAAAATAAAGAAATTGTGATATCAACTTACTCTCCTTGGAAGGTCCAACAGATGAGGTATTGTCTCTGAGGTAATAATTATTTCAATTTATTTGTGCTGATTATTGATTTCCTAGGCTTATTTTTGGCAGAAACATTTTATACATTTTTGGTGAATAAATACATTTAAATATTTGTTTTGTGATTAGGCCAAAATGTTATTGTACGGTTTCATTTCATAAGCATAAGCACTATATAAATTTCGGTACACATTTTCTAATTTCATCTAATAATTTTTTTTCTTTTTTATGATCATTGTGTCAATATCTTATCTTTTCAAGTCATGCAATAGAAGACAAAGTTAATAAAAGTATTTCATTCCCCACTTCACAATACACAAATATGTGTCATGAAAGAAAATTTATTTTTATTTATGGTATTTTAACTTGTTCAAGGGAAAGACGTATTATACTTTCTCATTGTGGAATACAACTGAATGTTCTTTTTAAAATGAGTGATTAGTAATGACTAGCAATTTGTTGACACGATTTAGAAAACATACTGGGGGAATTGTCATAATTTCAGTACTGTTGTTTCAACCTTGAAAATAGCAATTTAATGAAGAAAATATTTATTTCAGCTTCCAATTCCAGAGGATAGAGAACATTAAGCCAGGGATGGCATGTTGGCAAGAGCAAAGGGGTCAGCTCCCAATATTTCATCAGCAGTCAGGAGGAGAGAAAAGAAGCTAGAGCTTTAGCATAGAACCCATTCTCAGTAACATGCTCATTCCATCAATGCTCCAGCTTTAGTTTTTTAAATGGTGCTTTCAGTTTGGAACCAAATATGTATGTAAATATTTATCAGAAACATTTTACATTCAAAACTCAAGTATCACCCAATAAATATTAGAAACATATTTATAAAATTCTAACTCAAATACTAGGCTTTCACTTGTCTCTTTAGCAAAGTCTGGCACACTTTTACTATTTTTAGTATAAATTGTGGGTTCTTTTTGCTTTTTGCTGCTGGTCCCTGGCTCTTAAACAGGCAGACTAACTCTGTGATACAAAAGATAAATAATTAGTAGCAAAACCTACTCAGATACTAACTAATTATCATTAGTTAGCTATGGAGGACCACGAGACTCAAGATGAGGTGGTTACTTTATACAGGGTGTTTCTAAAACCCATCTCCACCCAACCTAAAAAGGGGGGACTTCTGCCACTAGACCAAGCAGAGAGGGGCCACCCAGAACCCCCTCTGACAGGCGATCTGAATTCTTGCTTAGGCTGAGAGGCTAAACACTGCAAGGGAATATTAATAAAAGATAAAAATATCTATCTGGGTTCCCTGAGGGACAAGCCTGACTGCATAGGGGTTGATGTCAAAAGTATCCCCTCTCCAGGAAAAAGACATCGGGACAGGTATGGCCCTCATGCCTCACTGGACAAAGACAGCGGGACTGGAGCCATTACAAGGTCGCCTTCAAATACTGGAGGTCAGGCCTCTATTCCTGCCTTCGCAAGTATAGAATTGCCACAGCCCTTCTATACTTAGAGAAGGGAGGAGATGTCAGGGGTAGCCCTGCTTATACACTATAGGCCTAAAATCTGCCATAGGCCTACAATCAGCAGTGGGCCTGTCATACATATATACTAACACCAAGTCTTGGGTCTCAGCGAAAGAACATTGAAACTGATGGCTATAAGCTAATGTCAATGGGCAGCTTTTGTGGAAATTTATAAGCCTGAGTGCTCATGGACCTTGTAAATAGGTAGCCTTGGCAGATAATACCAGCTTAGATGGGGACAAGCGAGTCATAGGCAGAGTCATGGTGACTTGTCCCCTGAAACTTCACCCAGCCGATACCCGGTTCTGAAGATATCTGTATTCCCCCTGAGCACCTGCACTCCAATGTCATTCCCTTCCCCACGTCCTCCTTTTCTGTGTTTATATCCCTGTGTGAATTAATTATGATTTGAGAAATGAAAATTTTAAAAATGCAAAAAAAAATTTTAAAAAAATTACTGGCTATAGATGCCTTCCATCAGCTGAAGTTAAGTGACTGGAATTAAACCCCACACTAGTGTAGTCTTTTGAAAAAAAAAAAAGAAATATTCATTGAAGGCCAACTATATGGGCAGAGAATTGACAATGAGATTATTTTGCTTTACATAGAGTATAACTACCCATTTCTCAGGATTTTGACAGACACTAAATATTATAATAACTGAAATGCAAACCTCACTCGGAACTACAAATTTTAATATATACCAACCATCCTATAAAATGCTTTAGATTTTCAGCCTACCTTCATTAAACTCACTGTATCGAATAGGACAGTATATGCATGCTTGGATGCAAGCTACTAGAATCCTTGCATGCATTATTAAGTTCATAGCTGTGTTGAGTCATAAGCTTTAAGACCAGTCACTGAAACTCCTAAATGGCCTGGCACAGTGTGAAATAAAACGACATTCTTAATGAAATTACAACATCTGGAGAGAAGAAGCTCAAATCAGAATAATTTTATGTGTAGTGATCTCTCTGCATTTCTTGGGAATTTAATGATGTGGAAATAAAGTTTCTAAGTGATTCCAACTTAAAGTCGATGACAGCTATGAAAACAATGAGGATTTCCTAAACACAACAGTTTGATGGAAAACTTTTCAAATGTCTCCCTCCCATGATTGAGTATTCATGGTGGATCTTTAAAGAAGTGATTAAACTCTCCAATTCCTTTATTGTTACATTTAAATTTTAACCAGGTTCAATATCTTTATAAAAGTCTTTTTTTCTGTATTGGTGAAAGACTGTGTATAGACACTTAAGCCAGAATCATGAGATTACATTAAGAAACTAGAATAAAAGTAAATGGCTCATATATTAATCTCTTTTCTAAAATTATCTCAGTAAATATTGCTTGTTTAGACAACCATTGAATGTTTTCTTTCATGCCTAAATCTCTTATATGTTATTAATATATGATTTTATCAGTGAATAAATATGGTACCTTACATATAACTATTGATACAGTTATTTTCAGCCTAATTTGGGAGTTTTCTCACCTGTATAAAGCTATTTAAATTTACAACCGAACTGATGGCAAAGAAATCACCTTTTTGTGTTTATAAAATACCTTCTCTCTCTCCCTCTCCTTCCCTCCCTCCCTCCCTCCCTCCCTCTCTCTCTCTCTCTCCCTCTCTCTCTCAACTAAGGTAACAAATTTAACCACAAAAGCTGACAGGTGTCTTAAAGGATATCCTGATATTTCTGATAAAAGCTCTCTCATGGACTATGTGAATCCTCATTTATTCTTGTCAGGAAAGGAATTATCAACATTGTAGACACACTAGCTACAATTCTTCTGATTCTCTTTTATCTACTAGACAAGCTAAAGTCACTAACTCCTCAGAATATATGTTCAAGAAGTAATTAATTTGTTCTACATGACACAGTGAGCTGTATAGTCAAGACCAACACAAATGATTTCAATATTCATATTCCAAAGATTTTTAAATGAGTAAAAGGAACTTCAAAGACAAAGGCCATCACAGCTAAGTTTTATATATGTGCTCTATAAATATATGATGACTCATGCAAGTAATTTAGAACTTTTTGGTTTAGTATTTCAACTATTTCTTCTATGCTATGTGATATTCACTTTTCAGTGTTCTGTGTATTTTTTTATTGGATATTTTACTTACTTACATTTCAGATGTCATCCCCTTTCCCCACTACCCCGCCCAAGAAATATCCTTTTTTATCCCCCCTCCACCTTTTTGCTTTTATAACATTTTAACTAAATGTAAGCATTAAGGTCAATTCTAGGTTCAGGATCCAGGAATACAATATGTCTGGCTGTAGAAGGGCAACTTAGGTTGGCAGGTGCCTGGTACCCCAAGACTGTAGGTATTTGGCCATACTCCCAGAACCTAGGGCCCTGACACATGGTCTCATCTCTATTTAACCTATATACTCAATCACGTAAGACCCATGTAGAGGGCATGACTAACAAGGCCTCTGCCTCAAGAAATTTACATATTAATAAGGCCTGGGGATCTAGATAACTAAGTTGTTCTTCCCTGGTCCCTCTTCCTTCCCACCCTCTATGTAAACAAGCTCTCCCCAGTTTCTGGGGGTCACAGACATTCAGATCTAACTTTCACAGCGTGGAGAATAAACTTCTTCCATGGACTCCACATGTCTTCTGTGTCTGAGGCTCCTGGGACTCTGCCCCTGCCATGACCCTGCGGGCCACCTCCTCCACAGTGCTGGCCCACTTGATGCTGCACGAGCCTGAGGTGCTGCCCACGTGAGGTTTTTTCTCACAGCTGGAGCCCAATGTGAGGCACAGACACCATGTACTTCAATAACGGGCCACCACCAAAGCTTCCACCCTCTGGATGCTATGCCAAAGAAACATACTTCCAACAGAGCGTAACACCAAAGCTCTCTCTGTCCCCTCTCAGTGCACACCGTGCGCATCCCGCGTCCCAAGACCTCCAGAATAGTGGCCAATATCGGCGTGAAGGTTTGCCACAACACAACGCTGCGCTCCCCCCCCCAATCTTTGTCCTGTTGAGTGCTTAGCCCCTGTGGCATCTGCGACCCAGGACAAAGATTCTCACCCTAGATCTCTGTACCTGCCCCCACTGAAATCAGGCTGAGTTCGTTCCCCAACCAGATGTGAGCCCCGTTTTATCGGGTTGGCGCAGTGTGAGACGAACACAGCCAAGCTTTCTGTGTCCGCTTCTTCTCTGCTGTGGTGGTCCCTGCCTCCCTGATACATCTGCCCCAGACAAGAGACATAGACAACTCCATGCCTGTGTGCCCACGGCGCTGGGACCATCATTTCACCACCACCCCCCCACTAGTCAGGACAACACATGCAGAGCCATCTACAGGATCACCCCCTGCTGACACCTGTGAAAACCGTGAGTAACATATCTCTCTGTCCATCCCCCCCTCTTTCTCTCTCATATTCCTAGGTAACGTCTTTTCTCTGATGTTTAACTACAGTCTACCTCCTTCTTAGTTCAAAAGACTAGGTCTCTCTCTTCACATGTTTTACACCTCTAGGGCAAGATGGCGGCGACTTCCTAGCCCCCTACTCTTCCCATCACCCCAGCTCTACAGAGGGCTTCTTCATATCTAAAAGCTGTCCTTCAGGCCACAGAACCTGCTGTTACCCTCATTCTAAGACTTTCCCTTAGTTGAGGGACTCCTTCTCATGGCTGAGACTGTTCTCTCTCTCTCTCTCTCTCTCTCTCTCTCTCTCTCTCTCTCTCTCCCTCCCCCCCCCCCGCCCGCGCGCGCTCTCTCTCGCTCTCTCCCCCAAGAGCTGCCTGCCCTACCTCAGCTCCCAAGTGTCTCCTATGACTTAATCTTTTACACAGAATCTCACTGCTTCTGACTCTCTCAAAAATCCCCTATGTTTCTTACTTTGAACTTTTCTTCAAGGTTGGACATTCCTCTTCTCTACATTTAAAATTTACAGGCTAAGAAAAAAGTACAGGGAATACAGGGGCCGTCTCTGCTGAAACACTGCATGGCAGAGCAAGCACCTCTTCTCCCACTGTTCTTAAATCTACCATTAATGTATTTCTCCCAAACAGGAATACCTAAAACAATGTTCATGCTTCTCAAACCAAAATTTTCTTGCTTTTATTCAAATGTTTCCTTTTTCCTAACAGGAACTTCTATAACAACAATATTCATGATTTTCAACCCAAAATTTTTTGCTTTTCATTTTAATGCTTCCCTTTCTTTCTAATAGTCTTGTTATATGTTCAACACTTTCTTGAACTTTTAAAATTTCTTTAAGGTTCAAAAGTCATCTAAATCTACTTCCACAGGTTAAGTCAACATGCTGATCATCATTTCTCAAGTCTTAATTAACAACCAATTTCCTTGCACAGACAAACTACTGCTGCCTATCCCAGATACATAATTAACATGATGTTTTTCTCCTTCAGCCGTCCAAAAACAGACTCAAAGATATCTTCCAAGACTCAAATTTCCTCAAACACCTTTGCCTTTCCAGGATCTTAATGACAGACCATGATGTACATGCTCCCAATAAATTTAATGCTGTCTGACTGAAGACCCAGAGACACATGCCAGACTCCAAAGACACACACCAAAACCCAGAGACACTCGCTAAGACACAGAAACACATGCTGAGAAAGAAGATAGATCCAGACCTTCCAGCCACAGATGAACTCTTTTGCCAGAGTTACATAGGTAAAGTTAAGATAGTGAGGAAAACATAATGTCTATTTAGATTAATCAGATGTCGTTACCCTCAAACTGTACAACATATATTTAATTGATTCAATGATTTCTTGCTTTCCCAACCCAACCCTCAATTCTGATTACCCTTGGTTTAATTATGCTACACTCCCCCCGGCTTGGGTAGTGTTTTCTTTTGACTTCCTCATCCAAAATTTTCACTACAGATGACACTTCACCTAAAAGAGAGGGAACTATGGGATGGCAAGCTATGAGAAAAAGCTGGGTGCCTGGTCGAATGAGCTTTTGAACACTGGATACACGCTGGGACAGAAGACATTCAAGCTCTTCCTAGGCCTCTGGTTCTCTCAGCTTAAGCCCTCCACAGTCCCTCCCACAGAGAGTTCCATGGCCACCAGTCACATAGGAGTAACATGTCCACATGTGGCCTACATACATCTCCAAACACCTACACCTTCAGAGATGACCCTCCTTTTATGAAAGAGAAGAGAGTGGGATGTCAGGCTGTAGAAGGTCATCTTGGGTTGGCAGAGGCCTGGAACCCTGAGACTGCAGGTGTTTGGCAAATTCCCCAGAACCCAGGGTCCTGACATGTGGTCTTATCTCCATTTAACATATACTGTCAGTCATATAAGTCACAGATAGAGAGCATGACTATCAGGCCTCTGCCTCAAGAGATTTACATATCAATAAGGCCAGGAGGCCTAGATAATTAAGTTGTTCCTCCCTGGTCCCTCCTCCTTCCCTCCCTCTATATAAGCCAGCTCTCCCCAGGCTCTGGGGGGGCACATGCACGTTCAGATCCAACTTTCACATCATGGACAATAAACTTCTTCCACAGTCTCCAGGTGTCTTCTGTGCCCACCGCCAACAAGCTTCCAGCTTTTGGAACCTTAGACCATTTCATGTGTGTGGGAACCTGCCCAGGGGAAGGCCCCTGGGTCTCTGCCCCTGCCACACCCAATGGGCTGCTGCCTCGTGGTCCATGGGCCACCTCCACCACAGTGCCAGCCCACGGGAAGCTGTGAGTGCCTGAGCCGCCATCTGCATGAGTTTTAAGGAACAAGCAAGACAATGAAGAAAAATAGTAAAAGAACAAGCAAGGCAATAAACAATGTTCTGTGAACACTCCCTTGACCACTGTTTCTAAGGGTGTATCAGTATTATCAAAATATCTGAGCCTACTTACCTGTCCTAGCCCAAAGTAATTTTCATGTCTGAAGCATATTTCTTTATTCTGGCATAACATTTAGATTCCTGCTTGAAATTGCTCCTTTGTTCTAGCTTAATGTAAGATTCCTACCTGAAGCCCACTTCCTTGACCTTGGCCAATGTCATATTCTTGCCAAGAAGCCCATTTCTTTGTTCTTGGCCAATGTTAGATTCTTGCCAAGCAGCTACAAAAGCTCTCTGCCTCTCCCCATTTTTTAATTAATAAACAAAATTGAGACTGTCTTAGGTAATACTTACAAGAATGTCCTCTTTACTTGTGATAGAATATCCATTATCAAATGCAATGCATGTCTGTCTTAGGTTGGTAAGGCTCTGTGCAGAATCTTACCCTTCCTTGGATTGCCAGCCTGTTAATTTAATAAGTCTCTCTGGGAGTCCATTTTCAGTTTCGAGCCATGTATTTTGGCTGGCAACATGTTGCCATGATTTAACATGATGGGCAGGATTAAAAGAATTCCCAGAACAAAATGGGCCATGATTAATCTATATATGCCATTATTGATGATTGACTAAAATAGAAATACAGACCTTAGGACATGGGAATTTTATAAGCAGTATCTGTTTCATCAATGCTCAGCAGAGCAGCATTTTTTAAATATTTATAAGCTCACTATGCAAACTTAAAACATCTAGAGAGGTGTTAGAATTATGCCAAATACACTGCAAGTGTCTATAAACTTTTTTCTAATTGTAATGACTATCATTGTAAATTTTAGAGGTAACACAAATTTAATGGTATTTGGTGACACAAGAAATGGCTCTTTATTCTTAAACTCTGAAAATCCTTCCAATAACTTAAATAGGATAAAGATCATCAACACATTAGTAACATTTTTTGCTAAGTGATTAACAAAAGTCACTATTTTAACTTCTTATGTCAATGCAATAGCAGAAGCAGTGGTGCTAGCAACTAATGTAATTAAAGTAGTCATATCAGCAATAATTAAGCCCACTACACTCTTGCTTCTTCTTAAAGCCTGACTCACTTCTTCTAGTACTTGTAAGACTTTTTCAGAATACCTTGGTTCTGTAAAACTCAGTGCAATAAAATAAAAGCTGGTTGATAGACTTCTGTAACAGACATGCCAAGTTTAAACACACTAACATAATCTATATAACTTACATTAAATACTGTAGGAGAAACAAAAGTAATTTTCACTCGACAATTAAAAATGCCTTAACACATGTACTAATACTTGTTTGAAATCCAGATCCTGTCCCAACTTTATCTCTTGCTAACATAACATCATAGAGAACTGCAGCTAACTTCCAAATATGCCTCTGAAAATGTCCAGAACCAGCCTTCCAAATGAAGTCTGTTATTTCCAATATTAGATTTATTTCTAGACCAGTCATTGATTGAGTCCACATAACTGGTCACATTTAAGAAAAATACAAGAGTCATTATAAATTCTCTTTTTTATTTTCTGTTCCAAAGAGACTTAAATCTTTAGGAAAAGCTGGTTGTCCCATCTCATATATAGGTAAGCAAAAGTGGGTCAGAAAAATATGTCCAGTACAACTTCCCAGTCACCATTGTCAGGGCACTCAGGAAGCTCACAGGTCAGCGTAATTCTTTGTTCTGGCATCAGCATGTCTCACCTGTTGCTCTGGCAGCCACCATGTTCTTTCAGCATCATGCAGAAAGGATACAAACTTGCCCTCTTACCCATATTAAATACCTGATCAGGATCATGCCATATGCCAGTAAGTGGATCCTTCCCTTTCACTTAGACATAAGTATGCCTAGTTGTAGAATGCCATAGACACACAGCCAAAAGTTCCTTGATATCCAATTTTAAAAAACATTAAAATACAAAGAACATGATTTAAATAAATTTGTTGTATATGGGGATATACCTCCCCAATTTTATTTTATGAAAATATTGTTTTAAAGTTCCATGAGCCTCTTCCACATTCCCTTGTCTTAGAAGATTATTAGGAATACCAGTAATGTAGGTAATTCGAATGTTTTGATGAAAATTCTCAAAAGTTTAACTGCAATAGCCAGTTCCATTATCTGTTTTTTTGTTTGTCTTTTTTGTTTGTTTGTTTGATTGTTTTTTTACTGGATAATTTCTTGATCTACATTTCAGATGTTATCCCTTTTCCTCATTCCCCCTAGAAACCCCTTATCCCATCCCCCTTTCTCTTAATTGTATGAGGGTGTGCCCCCACCCATCCATCCACTCCCACCTCCTTATGCTCTAATTCCCCCACACTCTGCCATCCAGTCTTTACCTGACCAAGGCCCTCCACTCCCATTGATGCCCAACAAGGCCATCCTCCACTACACATAGAGGTCAAGACATGGGACCCTCCATGTGTGATCCCAGGCTAGCTGTTTAGACTCTGGGAGCTCTGGTTGGTTGGTATTGTTGCTCTCCCCATTGGGCCACAAGCCCCTTCAACTCATTCAGTCTTCTCTCTTACTCCTCTATTGGAGACCCTGTGATCAGTTCAATGTTCAGCTGTGAACATCTGTCTCTGTATATGTCAGGCTGAGGCAGAGCCTCTCAGTAGACAGCTATAGCAGACTCCTGTCAGCATGCACTTCCTGGCATCCGCAACAGTGTTTGCATTTGGTGGTTGTATACGGGATGGATCCCCAGGTAAGGCATTCTATGGACAGTCCCGATTCAAGTTTCTGCTCTACACTTTGTCCCCTTATTTCCTCTGATGAGTATTTTGTTATTCCTTCTAAGAAGGACAAAAGCTTCCACACTTTGATCCTTCTTCTTCTTGAGCTTCATGTGGTCTGTGAGTTGTATCTTGAGAATGGTGAGCTTTTGGGCTAATATTCACTTATCAGTGAGTGCATGCGGTGTTTGTTCTTTTGTGATTTGGTAACATCAATTAGGATGATATTTTCTAGTTCCATCTATTTGCTTAAGAATTTCATGAATTCATTTTTTTAATAGCTGAATAATACTCCACTGTATAAAGGCACCACATCTTCTGTATTCATTCCTCTGTTGAAGGACATCTTTATTCTTTACAGATTCTGGCTATTATAAATGAGGCTGCTACAAAGATAGTGGAGCACGTGTCTTTGTTATATGTTGGATCAACTTTTGGGGATATCCTCAAGGGTGATATATCTTGATTTTCAGGTGATACTATGTCCAGTTTTCTGAGAAACTGCCAGACTGATTTCCAGAGTGGTTTTTCAAGGTTGCAATCCTACCAACAATGGAGGAATGTTCCTTTTTCTCCAAATCCTCCCTAGCATCTGCTGTTACCTGAGTTTTTTATCTTAGCCATTCTGAATAGTGTGCAGTGGAATTTCAGGTTTGTTTTTTATTTCCATTTCCATTCTGACTAAAGATGTTGAACATTTCTTTAGGTGATTCTTGGCCAATAAATATTTCTCAGTTGAAAATTCTTTGTTGAGTTCTATACTCCATCTTTGATAGAGTTATTAGACTTTTAGGAGTCTAGTTTCTTGAGTTCTTTGTATATGTTTGATTTTAGGCCTCTATCAGATGTAGGGTTGGTAAGGATCTTTTCCCAATCTGTTGGTTGTTGTTTTGTACTATTGAGAGTGTCCTTTGCCTTACAGAAGCTTTACAATTTTATGAAGTCTCTTTTATCAATTCTTGATCTTAGAGCAAAAGCCATTGGTGTTCTGTTCAAGAAATTTTCCCCTGTACTCATGTGTTCAAGCTCTTCCTGATTTTCTTTTCTATTAGTTTCTGTGTATCTGATTTTATGTGAATGTCTTTTATCTTCCTGCCTGTCTCTTTTCCAAAACTATGCAGCTTTTATCACTATTGCATTGTAGTAAAGCTTGAGATCTGGGATGGTGAGTCCCTCAATATTTCCTTTATTGATGAGAATATTTTTTCAATCTTTTAGGCTTTTTGCTATTCCAAATGAATTTTCAAATTGCTTTTTCTAACTCTATGAAGAATTGTGTTAGAATTTTGATGAGGATTAAATTGAATCTGTATATTGCTTTTCAGAAAGATAAGCATTTTTAGTATATTAATCCTCTCAGAGCTAAGAGTTTTACTCTTAGCACTGCTTTCATTGTTTCCCATACTTTTGCTGACATGTCCTCATTTTCACTAAATTCTAAAATGTGTTAAGTTTCTTTCTATATATTTCCTTGACCAACTTATCATTGAGTAAAGCATTGTTCAGTTTCTACATGTATGTGGACTTTCCACTGATTTCATGCTTATTCAAGACCATCTTCATTCCTTGGTTATCTGATAGGATGCATGGGAATATTTCAATTTTCTTTTATATGATGAGGCCTGTCTTGTGACTAATTTTATGGTCAGTTTTCAAGAAGGTACCATGAAGTGCTGAGAAAAAAGGTATATTAGTATTTTAGGGTGAAATTTTCTATAGATATCTTTCAAATCCATTCGGTTCATAACTTCTGTTAGTTTCACTGTATCTCTGTCTAGTTTCTGTTTCCACTGCTGAGTGTGGGGTGTTGCAGTTTCCCACTATTATTGTAGAGGTGCCATGTTTGCTTTGATCTTTAGTAAAGTTTCTTTAATGAATGTGGGTGCCCTTGCACTTGGAGCACAGATGTTCAGAATTGAGAGTTCATCCTGATAGACTTTTCCTTTGAAAAGTAAGAAGTATCTTTCCTTATCTTTTTTTTTTTATATATTTTGGTTGAGTCGATTTTATTTGCTATTAGAATGGCTACTCCAGATTGTTTATTGGAACAATTTGCCTGGACAATTGTTTGCAGCCTTTTACTCTGAGGTAGTGTTTGTCTTGTCACTGAGGTGATTTCTTGTATGCAGCAAAATGTTGTTTCCTATTTACATATTCAGTACAATAGTCTATCTCTTTTTATTGAGGAATAGAGTCCATTGATGTTAAGAGATATTAAGGAAAAGTGATTGTTGCTTCCTGCTATTTTTGTTATTAGAGATGGAATTGTTTCTGTGCCTATCTTTTTTGGGGGTTGTTGTAAGAAGATTATTTTCTTGCTTTTTCTAGAGTACAATTTCCCTCCTTGTATTAGAGTTTTCCCTCTATTATCCTTTGTAAGGTGGGATTGGTGGAAAGATATTTGTCAATTTGGTTTTGTCAGGGAATATCTTGGTTTCTCCATGTATGGCAATTGAGCATTTTGCTGGTTATAGTAGCCTGGGCTGGCATTTGTATTCTCTTTGGGTCTGTATGACATCTCTCCAGGATCTTCTGGATTTTATAGTCTCTTATGAGAAGTCTGGTGTAATTCTTATAGGTCTCCATTTATAAATTACTTGCCCTTTTCCCTTACTGCTTTTAATATTATTTCTTTGTTTTGTGAATTTTGTGTTTTGATTATTACATGACAGGGGGAATTTCTTTTCTGATCTAGTCTATTTGGAGTTCTGTAGGCTTCTTGTATGTTCATAGGCAGCTCTTTCTTTGGTTAGGGAAGGTTTCTTCTTAACTGTGTTGAAAATATTCACTGGTCCTTTAAGTTGGGAATCTTCACTCATTCTATACCTATTATCTTTAGGTTTGGTCTTCTCATTGTATCCTGGATATTTTGGGTTAGGAGATTTTTCCATTGCTTATTTTCTTTGACAGTTATGTCATTGTTTTCTATGATATCTTCTGTACCTGAGCTTCTCCTTTCTATCTCTTGTATTCTTTTGGTTACGGTTGCATCTATGATTCCTGAAATCTTTCCTAGGTTTTCTATTTACAGGGTAGTCTCCCTTTGTGATTTCTTTATTGCTTCTACTTCCATTTTTATATCCCGGATGGTTCTGTTTAATTCCTTCACCTATCTAATTGTGTTTTTTTAACTTTATTTATTTAATTGTGTTTTCTTTCTTTATGGGATTTTTTTGTTTCCTCTTTAAGGGCTTCTACCTTTTTACCTATATTTTCCTGTATTTATTTGAGGGAGTTATTTATGCTTTTCTTAAAGTCCTCTATCATCAACATGAGAAGTGATTTTAAATCTGAATTGTGCTTTTCATGTGTCATGGGGTATGTACTACTTGCTATGTTGGGAGCACTGGGTACTGATGATGATAAGTATCCTTTTTGTCTGTTAATTATGTTCTTGCACTTGCCTTTCACTATCTGGTTGTCTCTAGTGCTACCTTCACTTACTGTCTCTGACTCAAGCCTGGCTCTCCTGCTATCTTGCTTGTGTCCAAACTCCTCTGAGTCCAGCTTTCTCTATGATCCTGTGATCCTGAGATCTTGTGTGCTCAGACTGCTTCTGGGTTTCTGTAATCCTAGTGCAACCAAGCTCCTGATCATATGATCCTATGTTTGTGGATGTGTTAGAGCTCCTGGGAGTCCAGACTCCTTTGAATGTCCTGGGATTGGGTGCAGAGCCCTAGGTCTGCTCAGAGCACTGGTGTAGACCAGAAGGAGCCAGTGCCACTTGCTGGGACGGAGTACCTGTGTCCCATTTACTCCTTGTTTGGTGTTTTTGGGGTATGGGGAGTGTTGTGGACTTGTCACCTAAAATCTTGGGCTTGTTAGAGCTCCTGGGAGTCCAGCCTCCTCAGTGAGTTCTCTGGTATTTTTTATTATTATTATTTAGTTTAAATATCCTTCTTTGGTAAATTTCCTTAGTTTTGAAATTAATCCACTCTAGCACGCTTTGCACATGTGTCTTTATAATTAGAGTCATCTGCTTTGCCTTATATCACTTAATGTACTCCTATTTCTTAGTATTTGAAGGGTAATTTTAGCTGCATAATATCTAAATACTTATTTTTAAATCAATACTTAAAGTATATGAAATGTTGCTCCCATCTCCTATTCTTGAATGAATTCTATTATTTAGTTGCTAATCATTCATATGTGAACACTCTAACAGAATACACTTAAATATAAAATATATTTAAAATTTTTATTTTAAATTTCAATTATAGTATAATAGAATCACATCAAGTACCTCTTCCTATTGATCTCTCCAAATGTTTTCACATGTCCTTCCTTGCTTTTCTTCCAATTCATTGATCCGTTATTCCAAAATTTTTGTTACAAACATATATATATATATATATATATATATATATATATATATATATATAATGTGTGTGTGTATGTGTATGTGTGTGTAGGTATGTATTATATGTGTATATGTTCCTAAACATGTATATGTGTGTGTATGTATATATTACATGTGTATATATTTTTAAACATATGTATGTGTATGTATGGGTGTGGGTGTGTATTCATAGACACATAAATAGACACACAGAAACAAACATATCAGCTCAGTTTATATAATGTTAATTGTGGTTTTTTTTCTGGCCTGATCATTCAATATTGAATAACTAGCATTATTCCTCTCTCTCTCTCTCTCTCTCTCTCTCTCTCTCTCTCTCTCTCTCTCTCTGTGTGTGTGTGTGTGTGTGTGTGTGTATGTGTTTGTGTGTATGAGTGTGTTTCTTTCTGTGTGTTTGTTTCTGTGTGCATGTGTGTGTGTGAGAGAGAGAGGGAGAGAGATAGAGACAGAGAGAGAGACAGAGAAAGAGACAGAGACACAAGTGAAGTTATGCTACTTGGGCTGAAAATGTTCCATAGGGACCATAGGGTACTAAAATTGTCATCAACACTGTTGAAAAACATGTTTTGAATGGTTGGTCTTGGTAGTCAAATAGTTCCTCAATCAACATATACTGTTGTTCACCTTAATTCCTGCTCATTGGCTGAAGTTAAGCTTCTGTTGCTGAAGACAAAATACACTTAGGACATAGGGATCGTATTATTTGAGCTAGATATGATCTAAAAGTCTCTTTTCTGCAATCTATCATTCATAATATCAGAAAGTATTATTTAATCTGCCAATGGTGTGAAGCAGTTAATTGCTCTACTCAGCTATGATACCAATGTACCACAGCAACGACCTGCATAGCAAGATACTTGTAAAGGTTTACATAGTGTCATGCACTTGGTGGTAACAAATACCTGTCTAACTGGACTTAAGGAATACTTAAAGAACTGAACTCATACGTGGTACTAGAAATGTAGCCAATGACATTAAGCTAGTGAGACTTGTATCTTAGAAGATAATCTATTACCATAACTTTTTTTTTGCTAGAATCCCATATTATCATAATTACTTAATTACATTCTAAGTTTTATTCATATGCCCACAGCTATGCATAACTATTACCACTGATGAAAGAAGCTTCTCTGTATCGAAAATGGAGGTTATTGCAAAAAACCACAACTGGAAACAACACAAAGTTTAATTAATGAATTCTGGAGAACCTAGCATCAATTGATGGATACATCTGTATCACAGTTATATCCATAATTCAGGGAACATTTCCAAACAAGAGCACAAAGATTAGAAGTGCCAAAATGTCAAAGTATGCTTTGTGACAGTAATTCTTAGAAATGCCTCAGACATTAAAGGCTAGGCTCATAGCCAAAAAGCATAAGATATGGTTGAATAAATAAGAGCTGACTAATAACAAAATGAAGAGACCTGTTAACATAGAAGGGAAAATTACAGTTGTTCTCATGCCTGGACAAAGACATATACTCAACAAAACTGGAAAACCTGGATGAAATGGACAACTTCCTAGATAGATACCAGGTACCAAAGTTAAACTAGGAGCAGATAAACCATCTAAATAGTCCCATAACCCCTAAGGAATTAGCAGCAGTCATTAAAAGTCTCCAAAATAAAAATGCCCAGAACCAGATGGTTTTAGTGCTGAATTCTATCAGACCTTCAAGGAAGACCTAATACCAATTCTATTCAAACTATTCCACAAAATAGAAACAGAAGGAACACTACCCAATTGGTTCTATGAAGCTACAACTACACTCATACCCAAACCCCACAAGGACCCGACAAAGAAAGAGAACTTCAGACCAATCTCCCTTATGAACATCGATGCAAAAATACTCAATAATATTCTAGCAAATCGAGTCCAAGACCACATCAAAACAATCATCCATCATGATCAAGTAGGTTTTATCCCAGGAATGCAAGGATACTTCAATATTCGGAAATCCATCAATGTAATCCACTATATAAACAAACTCAAAGGGAAAAAAAAACATGATCATCTCACTAGATGCTGAGAAAGCATTTGACAGAATTCAACATCCCTTCATGATAAAAGTCTTGGAAAGATCAGGAATTCAAGGCCCCTACCAAAACATAGTAAAACCAATTTACAGCAAACCAGAAGCCAACATCAAGCTAAATGGAGAGAAACTTGAAGCAATCCCACTAAGATCAGGGACTAGACAAGGCTGCCCACTCTCCTCCTACCTATTCAATATAGTACTGGAAGTCCTAGCCAGAGCAATTAGACAACAAAAAGAAGTCAAAGGGATACAAATAGGAAAGGAAGAAGTCAAAATATCGCTATTTGCAGATGATATGATAGTATACTTAAGTGACCCTCAAACTTCCACCAGAGAACTCCTAAACCTGATAAACAACTTCAGCAAAGTGGCTGGTTATAAAATCAACTCAAACAAATCAGTAGCCTTCCTCTACATGAAAGATAAACAGACTGAAAAAGAAATTAGGGAAATGACACCCTTCACAATAGTTGCAAATAATATAAAATACCTTGGTGTGAATTTAACCAAGCAAGTGAAAGACCTGTACGACAAGAACTTCAAGTCTCTGAAGAAAGAAATCGAAGAAGATCTCAGTAGATGGAAAGATCTCCCATGCTCATGGATTGGCAGAATTAATATAATAAAAATGGCCATCTTGCCAAAAGCAATCTACAGATTCAATGCAATCCCCATTAAAATCCCAACTCAATTCTTCACAGAGTTAGAAAAGGAAATTCTCAAATTCATATGGAATAACAAAAAAACCAGGATAGCGAAAACAATTCTCAACAATAAAAGAACTTCGGGAGGAATCACCATCCCTGACCTCAAGCTGTACTACAGAGCAATAGTGATAAAAACTACCTGGTATTGGAACAGAGACAGGCAGGAAGATCGATGGAATAGAATTGAAGACCCAGAAATGAACCCACACTCCTATGGTCACTTGATCTTTGACAAAGGAGCTAAAACTGTCCAGTGGAAAAAGGACAGCATTTTCACCAAATGGTGCTGGTTCAACTGGAGGACAACATGTAGAAGAATGAAAATTGATCCATTCTTATCCCCTTGTACAAAGCTCAAGTCTAAGTAGATAAAGGACTTCCACATAAAACCAGATACACTGAAACTAATAGAAGAGAAGGTGGGGAAGAGCCTCTAATACTTGGGCACAGGGGAAAAGTTCCTGAACAGAACTCCAATGGCATATGCTCTAAGATCAAGAATTGACAATTGGAATTTCATAAAATTGCAAAGTTTCTGTAAGGCAAAGGACACTGTCAATAGGACAAAACAAGAACCAACAAATTTGGAAAAGATCTTTACCAATCCTTCATCTTATAGAGGGATACTATTCAATATATACAAAGAACTCAAGGAATTAGACTCCAGACAACCAAATTACCCTATTAAAAAATGGGGTATAGAGCTTAACAAGGAATTTTCAGCGGAAGAAACTCTAATGGCCGAGACGCACCTAACGAAATGTTCAGCATCCTTAGTCATCAGGGAAATGCAAATCAAAACAACCCTGAGATTCCATCTCACAACAGTCAGAATGGCTAAGATTAAAAACTCAGGTGATAGTAGATGCTGGCGAGGGTGTGGAGAAAGAGGAACACTCCTCCATTGTTGGTGGGACTGCAAGATGGTGCAACCACTTTGGAAATCAGTCTGGCGGTTCCTCAGAAAATTGGACATAGCATTACCTGAGGATCCAGCTATACCACTGCTAGGCATATACCCAGAAGATGCTCGAACATATAATAAGGACATATGCTCAACTATGTTCATAGCAGCCTTGTTTATAATAGCCAGGAGCTGGAAAGAACCCAGATGTCCTTCAACTGAGGAATGGATTCAAAAAATGTGGTATATTTACACAATGGAGTATTACTCAGCTATTAACATAATGAATTCGAGAGGTTCCTAGGTAAATGGATGGAACTAGAAATTATCATCCTGAGTGAGGTAAGCCAATCACAAAAGTACACACATGGTATTCACTCACTGATTATTGGATATTAGCTCAGAACCTTGAAATGCCCAAGATCCAACTCACAGGCCACATGAAGCTCATAAAGAAGGAAGACCAAGTGGGGGTGATTCGGTCCTTCTTAGAAGGAGCAACAAAATACTCAAAGGAGCAAATATGGAGACAAAGTGAGGGACAGAAACTGAAGGAGGGGTCGTCTGAAGACCACTCCACCTGAGTATCTATCCCATGTGCAGTCACCAAAGGTAGATGCTGATGTGGAAGTCAGGAAGTGCATGCTGATAAGAGACTCATATGGATGTCTCCTCAGAGGTCTTCAAGAGTCTGACATATTCAGAGGCAGATGCTCACAACTAGCCATTGAACTGATCATCGGGTTCTCAATGGAGGAGTTAGAGTGAAGACTGAAGGAGCTGAAAGGATTTGCGTCACCATGAGGAGAGCAACAATACCAACCAACCACAGCTCCCAGGGTCTAAACCACCAGCCTGGGAGCACTTAGGGAGGGATCCAGGACTTCAGCTGAATATGTAAGAGTGGAGGGCCCTGCTGGGCATAGGTGGAAGAAGAGAACCTTGACCTCATGAAGGCTGGACGCCCCAGGGGGTGGGAATTTTGAGGGTGGGGAGGTGGGAGTGGGGGAGTAGATAGAGGTTACATCCACAGAGAAGAAGGAGAAGGGGTGAGGGTATTGGTGGTTCCAGGGTGGGTGGGAGATTGGGTAAGTGGACAACATATGAAATGTAAATAAAACATCCAATAAAAAAATTAAAAAAAAAGAAAATGAGTATGTTTACAAACAATAGAAAATATGCCTTGGAAATGACAAGTTTTATTAGTTACTTTTTGTTTTGATAAAACATGTAAATAAAAGGCACATTAAGAAATAAATGTTGGCTTACATTTCCAGAAAGGATATTATCCATAATGGTAGAGAAGACATAGTGGCTGGAGCATTAGGCTGGCCTACAAGTATTGAGCAGGCTGCTAATATTTCAGGCACACACAGGAAGCGAAAGGAAGCGAAAGGAAGTAAGAACAGCTTGTAAAACTTTAAATCCCACCCCACTGATACACATCTTCCATCAATTCTTGGCCTCTTAATGTTTTCATAACATTTTCAAACAGAGTCACCAACTGGACACTACATCTTCAAATACATGTAGCTATGGAAACCTGCCAAAAGAAGGCTTAACATAAAGTTGCAAAAGTGGTATAGCAGAACAAGTAATACCAGGATATCTTTGTGGTTGTTTGAAAGAGATGGTTCCATGAATCTTGGGCATTTCAACACTTGGTTCCCAAACTGGTAGGTGTTTGGGGATGATTAGGAGTTATGGTATTTGTGATATATGTCTCTGGGGAGTGAGTTGAGATTTAAAAACATTGATGACCTTTTTATTTAGCTTTCTCTGCTTTTTGTTTATTGTTTGAGATTCCACCTCAGACCAATCATAATGGCTAAGTTCAAAAACTCAGGTGATAGCAGATGCTGGTGAGGATGTAGACAAAGAGGAACACCCCTCCATTGTTGGTGGTATTGCAAGCAGATACAACAACTCTGGAAATCAGTCTGGAGGTTCCTCAGAAAATTGGACATAGTATTACAAGAGGAACCAGCTATACCACTCCTGGGCATATACCCAGAAGGTGCTCCAACATACAACAATGACACAGACTCTATTATGTTCATAGAAGCCTTATTTATAATAGCCAGAAAATGGAAAAAACAAAGATGTCCTTCAACAGAGGAATGGTGTACAGAAAATGTGGTACATTTACACAATTGTTACTCAGCTATTAAAAACAATGAATTCATGAAATTCTCAGACAAATGGATGGAACTATAAAATATCATCCTGAGTGAGGTAACCCAAACACAAAAGAACACACATGGTATGCACTCACTGATAAGTGGATATAAGCCCAAAAGCTTGAAATACCCAAGATACTACTCACAGACCATATGAAGCTCAAGAGTAAGGAAGACCAAAGTGTGTGTGCTTAGGGCTTTCCTAGGTTGAGTAAAAAAATACTCATGGAGGCTTTTATGAAGTCCAAATGTGGGATAGAAACTGAAGGAGGGGCCATCTGGAGACTATTCCACCTCGGTATCCATCCCATGTGCAGTCACCAAAGGCAGACACTGATGTGGATGCCCAGAAGTGCATGCTGTCAGGAGCCTGATATTGCTTTTTCCTTAGAGATCTTACAGAGCCTGACATACATAGAGGCAGATGCTCGCTCACAGCTAACCATTGAACAGACCATGGGGTTCCGGATGGAGAAGGTAGAGAGAAGACTGAAGGAGCTGAAAGGGTTGTGTCCCCATGGGGAGAGCAACAATACCAACAAACCAGAGCTCCCATGATCTAAACCACCAGCCTGGGAGCACAAAGGGAGGGGCCCGTGGCTCAAGTTCTATAAGTAGGGCAGGATGACCTTGTCAGGCTTAGGTGGGAAAGGAAGTCCTTTTTCCCTTGAAGTGTGGATGCCCCAATGTGGGGGAATTTTCGGGCAGGAAGGTGGGATTTTGTGGGAGGGTAGGGGCACATCTTCATTGAAGCAGGTGGAGTGGGGATTGGATAGGGGATTTCTGGGTGGAGTGAAAATGGGAAAAGGGGATAACATCTGAAATGTATGTAAAATATCCAATAAAAAAGAAATTGAAATGAGTAAGGATTCTGTACATTTACATCTGAAATATATCAATGTTTCTATTTTAAAGGCTAGGTCTTTAGCCCATGCTCATGTGTTGGAACTGTTAAGAAGTAGAGTTTAGTGAGAAGCCTTCAGGTCAATGGAAATATGCCTTTTAGGATGACTTCAAGGTTCCAGTCTTTTACTATCTTCTCCCAGATCCCTAACTTTTGCCATCTTTGATCAACAATGTGTTCTGGTGATAGGGTTCCACCAGAGGTTCAAGTCATTGGAGCCACCTTTTCTGGAATGGAAGCTTTAAAACTAAGCCCAAACTAAACTTTTCTCTTAAACGTTGATGCTACAGTATAGATTTAGAACAGCCATCAAAGATCCTGGTATTACAGGCAGAGACTCCCAACCAGGACTACTGGGAAGTATAATATGTAAAAGCAGCTTAGTGGAAACTCTTAATTTTGATCTGCTTTGCTTTACAGAAAAGAATGGAACCTCATTTCTTTTTTTTCTTTCATGAGGCAAATGGCTTTCCCATCTGTTATATTCATAATGTGTTACACATTACTGCTAGACCAAAAAAAAAAAAAATAGATGAATCTGCCTGACCATGAATCAAAAATTCAAAAAGCTATGAGCTAAAAGCAAATCTTAACCATTTGTAAATACTTTTGACAGCATTAACCAAAAATGATGTCAATAACTAGGCTCTTGGTGCTTCTCTATTCTTGAGAAGATGTGGAAGTGTATTTAGAAGTGGATTGCAGGAAAACTTGTGCAAATTTTGGCAGAATTTCCTTCAGAAAATCTATAATAATGAAACTGTAACTTGACCTTGAATTGTGGTAAAGTCTTAGAAGCCCCAAAATCACTGGTATAAATGTGTATAGTAAACCTTAGTCTGATGAAGAGCCAGATGAAAATGAGGGTTCTATTAGCAATTAGGTTCATAATCACTTAGGCTTCACCACTGAAACAACATGTGTCAATGTTCTGACACTTTGGAGGAGGTGTAGCCTAAATGTTGTCTGGTTAGTTTATTTTGTAGTAAGACGTTATGAGCCTAAACTATTCAGAAAGTGACATAAATACTGTTAGAAGCTTTTAGGAAAATTTTTGAGAATTAGAAGCAAAGAAAGGGATGATGATGATGATGTTAATGTCTATTTATTTTATATATATATATATATTAGAGACAGAGATATACAATATCAGGCCTGATCACTTGGTATTAAATAAACAACTAGGGACTGATCATGGAGAAGAATAATTATCCCACTCTTAGCATTCCTTCATTGCCTGTAGTTCATTGCTATGAGTGGGGCTCTTCTAGTCACTTAACCACTAATCTTATTAATTCATCTTTATCATGTAAATGAGTTTATTAACCTATTCAAAGAACATTGTATCTTGCACATTTCATTTGCAGGAGAAAGTAGAAGAACTGTATTAAACACTTTTGAGCTGTAGGCTATCTTCTTGCCATGAAAGACAAACAAGCTTTGTATAGTAACCCTGTAACTTCTGGTTCTTTTTTAAAAATTGAAAACAACTTTTGTGACTACATCCATAGAGAAGACTCAGGTAAATTCTGAAACACAAAATGCATTATCCTAAAAATCAGGCAAATAAAACCTCAAAAATAATTTCTGATATACAAAATTTACATATTTTTAAGTTAAACTCATAAAACGTTTATGCCTAGAAATAATTGTCAGTCTTGAAATAACAGTATATATTTTAATCTTGGTTTTATTGCTGTGAAGAGACACAATGACCATGGCAACACTTATACAGGAAAACATTTAATTGGGGCTGGCTTACATTTCAGAGGTTTAGTCTGTTATTCACATGGAGAGATGTATGGCACCATGTAAACAAACATGATGCTGGAAAGACACTGGAGAGTTCTATATCTGCATCCGCAGGCAACATGAAAGAAGAATCTCTGGGCATGACTTGAGCTTCTGAAAACCTCAAATTCTGGCCCCTAGTGATAGACTTAATCCAACAAGACCACACTTTATCTAACAAGATCGTGGTTCCTAATAGTGTCACCCCCTATGAGTCTTCAGGAATCATTTTCTTTCAACCACTTAAACCACCACAAACACACACACACACACACACACACACACACACACACACACACACGGCAGAGGCCATGGCAGAAAAACATATAAACAGCTGGCCAATAGGATATTGATAACCTACAAAAGACAAATCATGTATATTAACCAGAGGAAGTAACATGTAATTATGTTTATTTTTTATGTGAAGTTTTATTAACTTTTGTGTGGTCTGACTAAAAACTTTTACATTTGTACAGAATTTAATCATGGCAAAATTCTGTTTGTAAGACTGAGAAATATAACCCTAGAGCTGCCTGGGATAGCCATGTGAAACGGCTCCAGGGTCCACAAATATTTATTAGGTCCAAGCCATGAAAGAAGACTAGAAAACAGAGGCAGATATTTAAAATGATATTAAATGTCTCCAACCTATCAGCTAGTATTAAGCCAGGCTGAGAGATGGGAGTTACAGACTGTACTTGATTCCATACTGAGTCTTATCTGGTAGAAAGATGACATGTGTCACCAAGACTTTAGAGTCTTGCCAGAATGAGGAGAACTATAGTGAATGAAATACGAGAATTCCATAAACTAATCTGATTCTATAGAATGGCATCAGTGTTATGTTGCTGACCTTTGTTATGGAAGGTCTTATGATGTAGGTTCAAGGGAGACATTAAGATAGTTTACTGGGAGTGAGAAAAATATTAGGGTTACTAATGCCATGGATAGAGACAATAGCATGGCTAATGCTCTACATTAGAATTAAGCTCAAGTTTCAGAGTTAGCAACCCTACTTTCTGAGAAAGGGAGATTTTGCAGTAGGAGCCTGTTGTCAGGCTGAATCCATGTCAGAAAGCATAGAAGTAGGTGATAAGCAGGACATGTTGTCCCTAGCACACTTGTGATATACGCTCACTACTGAGTATTATGGTTTGTTAGAAAAATGTCCCTCATAGGTTAAGGTATCTGGACACTTAGCTCTCTGTTAGAAGCTTCTTTTGAGATGGTGGTATAGACTTCCTAAAGAAATAATGTCACTGGAAGTAGGCTGTGAAAATTTATAGATTTTTCTCTACTTCAAAGTCACACTCAGCTCTGTGGCTATGGTTGATTATGTGATTAGCCAGCTTCTGGCTCTGATTGTCTGATGCCATTTTTCTACTCATTACATACTCGCTATCTGTGACTGTAAGCTAGAATGAAGTCTTTCTTTCAAGGGTCACAATTGGGCATAATGCTTTTTCAGTTATAAAGAACAACTAATACAGTAGTTGGAAAATTCTTACACCAGAGAAATTGTCACATAGAGGTTCACAGATAATGTTCTCAGTATATGTCTGTGAGTATCTCTGAGAAGGAAGGGCTGCTGTAGGAACTATAGCCTGAGAACTAATCTATAGTCAACATTTTAGCATGACAGTCAAGGTATTGTTGGGGTATGCTATATGAAATTGTAACTCTATCCTTCCTCACCTACCTAAGGTATTCTTTGATTGACTTTAACAACAACAACAAAAAAATCAGATGGCAAATTATCTAGGTAAGAAGCAGAAGGCAGGACTTCCTAAGAGGGAAATAAGAACCCTGGGAAGGAGGAAAGTCTTTTCACCAGAAAGCATGAGAGGAGGTGGACATGATCACAGGCCTGGGAATTATAGCTAACCATGTGGCTGGATGGGGCTAGATGGTTACCTTAAATGAGCTAGTTGAGAGTCAGCCCAGCTAAGGCCTAAGGCTTTGAAGAATTAAAAGGTCTCTGTGCTTTTATTTGGGAAAAATTGGTTAAGGAATAATTGCTGCCATATTTATTTCTAGTATTGATTAATATATTGAGAAAATAATCTTTTAATTCACAATGTACTATACCTTTGTGCACAGAGTGAAACTCTCTGCTCTATGTACTGTGGCATGAGCAATAGTCCAGTCTATATTTTAGCATGACAGTGAAGGTGCTGTATCTTTGTAGTTAGCGTGAAGCACTCTTAATGCAAAAGCAAAACATTTCTTAGCATCACCAGACATAGTCTACCAGCAAAGCTGGAGGGATATGTACATATGATTATTTTGTTAAAGTAGATAAGGTACATGTAAATATGATGAATCCTAAATTAGTAAGTTTTACTCATAATTTATGCAGCCTCAAATATAGACTTAATGTTTCAGGAATCCCAGTCAAACCACAGTTAAACAAACATGCCTGTTAAAAGTATGACATAAAATAAAACATCATTCTTTTTTTAATGTTATCTGTATTAGTACTTTCCTTGCATGTGTGTTTATGCAACTTGTCTATGCCCAATGTCCACTGAAGCCAAAAGAGGCTGCATGATCTCCTATAACTGGAGTAAGAGACAGTTGTGTGTCACTAAGTGTGTTCTGGAAATTGAACCTATGTCCTCTGAAAGAACAGCCAATATTCTCAACTGCTGACCCATATCTCTAGTCCACATTATAAATTCTTAGACTACAATTGTACTAAATGTAGATTGTACAAGCTTTAGATTAAACAATCTAATCTATCATTAGATTTAAGTACATAAACATACAGACCAACTAGTATAATAGAAGAAGAAAAGACTTATTTATTGTGCAAGCTTTCATAAGAGCATAAGCCTCTACACTACCGCTATATTGAGAAGCCTTATTGATATCACAAATATGGCTTCAGGACATATTCTGCATTTCTTCATTAGTGAATCTGGTCTCATAAAAAAGGCAGAAAATTTCTCTGGTAAATCTTATCCGATGAGCCAGGTGGAACCTTGAAGACAAGAATATTCAATCTTCCCAGGCAAGAAGAATAAATCATATACATACATACATACATACATACATACATACATACATATACACATACATACACACACACACACACTATATATATATTAATTATTTACATTTCAAATGTTATCCCCCTTCCTGATTTCCCATCAGGAAAACTCCTCCCATCCCTCTCCCTTCCACCTATCCACTCACTGCACCTTACCACCCTTACGTTCCCCTAAACTGGGACATCAATTCTTCACAGGACCAAGGGCCTGCCCTCCAATCTATGCCCAATAAGGCAATCTTCTGCTACATATGCAGCTGGACCCATGGATCATTCCATGTGTACTCTTTGGCTGGTGGTTTAATCCCTGAGAGTGCTGGTGGGGGGCGGAGAGAGCCTGGTTGGTTGATATTGTTGTTTTTCCTATGGGGTTACAAACCTCTTCAGCTCCTTTAGTCCTTTCCCTAACTCCTCCATTAGGATCCCCACGCTCAATCCAATGGTTGGCCACAAGCATCTGCATCTGTATTGGTCAGGTTATGGCATAGCCTCTCAGAGGACAACCATACCAGTCTCATGTCAGCAAATGCTTCTTAACATTAGTTGAATAAATAATCTTAATACACAACAGTAACCACCAGCATATAACATGTGGAATAAGTGTTAGGTTGAATTATTTCCCCTATAAAGTTGTGATGTTTTAGCACATTTTGTGAAACTCAACATATTGTGTAACAAGAGTGACACTTGTTAATCTTGTAAAGAATGGAATTTACCCATAGGTAGAGACATGTTCCATAAGGGTTATTATTACGGTGAGAATGAACTAGTGGGCCATTCCTAGAAAGGTGGATTCACCTTAACAAACATAAAATACTTTTCCTCTCCAATTTCCTGAGCCTTATGAAATACCTGTGATCACCATAGGACTTTCCTGAGTCTGTCCACTTTTCTGAGTTCTTACTGGGAACATCATAATTATTAAATTTTTCTTTTTGTTTCTTTCATTAGATGCTAGTCAAAAACTAAGTACATTATACTTCTATGTCTAAGCTCCCTTGCTCTTTTTCTTGTATTTCCATGCCTGCTACCTTTGGGCTGCCTGCCACAATGTGACTGACCTCCATGCCAGTTTATTACTTTCATTCCCCTCCTGTAAATCCCAATCTCCTATAAGATTTACATCTTCTCTGTTTTGGAAATTAAAAATAAAATAAAATAATAAATCCTCTTCAAACTTTGTTTGAGTCTGTTCTCTGTCCTGGAGAGTTATTTCTAAAATATCTCTATTAGTAAGACTAAGAACCTTAAGAAGATCCTAGTTTGTCTAGTATCATATGATATCTCTGGGAAGGGTGCGAAGAAGAATTTGCAATGACAATTCTCTCTACTTTTTTCTTAATTAATTAGCAGAGAATTAACTCATATTCCTGAATGCCTAGGTGGCATCAATTTCAAAATAAACATTATACTTTTATTCACAACAGATATCAGAATAGATTACATGTCTTTTAATACATGAAAGAATAGTTTTATTGACATCATGCTCTGCCCACCTCTAAGTTAATCCATAGTGTATGAAATAGTGCTAATTCAGTCTGTGACAGTGCTCATGCTCAGTCCTTTTACCTTGATTTCTACAGCCTCAATGTTAAACCTGAAATTAACAGTTACCATGGGCTGTTTCTCCTTCATTTGTCTTGTTCACTGAACAGCTATAACAACTTAGATTAGATTGATTCTGAAGTATCTTTACTCTATTGCACCCACTTTAACTTCCATTCATTCTGTAACACACAAACACACACACATGCACACACACACACATATACATATATATATATATATATATATATATATATATATATATATATATATAGAGAGAGAGAGAGAGAGAGAGAGAGAAATGAGAAAGATAAAGATATATTTACTATGTTGTTTGATATACACAGTAATATTCGTAAACATTGGTTAAAAAAAAGGGGGGAGCAGCATTTGCTTCAGGGGTGATACCTAGGTAAAGAAAAGAGTCTCAGAAATATAAACGACTAAAAGTACTTTAGTACTCAGAAATGGATGGTAATTTTGTTGAAATCAGTGCATGCCCTACTCTCAGTTACTCTTTGATATATAACAGTTTTTTTTTTTTTTCAAAAAATGCATTGTTTGGGCAATATAGGGAAGAAGGCTGTTTCATGTCCTTCATTTTCTTAACACATCTTCTGTTCTCAAATACTAAACATTTTCTCAAGACAGAAGTCTAAATGATTGTTCTAAACACCTCTTCATGCACAGTGAAAATTTTAGAAAACACACAAAACGTTATATTAAACTTATACATTGTAAGAAGATAGTTTTATTCTATATTTCATCTTATCTCTAGCTTCAACTCATTATTTTATTTAAGTAACAATAGAAAGGTGCCTCCAGAAATGAAGATCAAGGTCAGGAATATATAGGGAAGCCTTAATGTGTGACCATTGCTGTAAGACACTATATAAAGAGTAAGAGTGTGTTTGTATGTTGGTACACAAGAAACAGTATTGCTTTAAAACACTACAAGAATCTGTGTGTTGAGTGTGCCTGTATACAAGAAACAATATTCTACTCTTTTAGCATTACTGTGTAATTTCCTCCACAAGACTTTATAAAAATAACTTCAGCCATAGACAGTTTTTCTGGGTTTTATGCAAATTGGTGATTTTATTTAGAAAAATATGAGGGTAGAAGATCTGGGGAGATGGGTCAGTTTGTGAAGTACTTGCTTTCTAAACATGAGACCCTGACTTCAGATCCCTAACACTTGCATAAAAGTTAAGGTGTGTACATCTGTATCATCAGCCCTGGAGGCAGGGCGTAGAGAAAGGAACATCCCTGGAACTCATTGGTCAGCCATGTCTAGACAATAAGTGAGCTCCAGAGTCAGAAAGTAACTATTGGAAAACATTTCTTTAACTCACTCAAAGCATTTCTACATGTGCTCATAAATTTGGTTTATTGTGATTAGAAAAAATTAAGGAGAAGAGACATAGAACTGAACACACACAAACTGTTCAGTATCTAACAAACATTTCTTACTCTTTTTATGGTCTGTTAATGTGAAATAGTTAATTAAGCTTGTAATTATTCAAAATCAAATTATACAACTATACTTTTGTGATTTTTTTAGCAATCATGTAAATTAGAATATAGAAGCCAGTTTAGACAAAACCAGTAGGAATGGGTATTGATCTGTTTAATTTGTTATAGATGTAAACCTTGTCTTTAAAGTTGTCATCCATGAAGCAAATTGCTTGGTGAAAGTACAACTCAAATGTTTTTCTCTAACTTCTGTGTAATTGATATAGGACAATATGTAATAAAATGCCCTGGTTATCAGGTGCAGGCAGGGTACCTCTTTTTCCATTTATTTTTACTTCAGTGTGCGAACTGTAAACTAGTGGTTTCAGATGAAATGTTGGAAACTTGTTAGCTACTAGTGGGTTTGTTAGTAACTCATGTTCTGTTAAAGAACTGAAAAAAATGTAATGACTCTTCTTTACTAATATTCTACTGTTTTTCCACCTAAATCAGTTCCAGGTGCCAACAATGGGCTAACTAAAAGTCACTACTACAAATTCTCTCCACAAGCCCCTGTATTTATAACCAGTAAGCCCTAGCCTGTGTTGTTAGGACTGATGTGAAATTTAATCAAGCCTCATGTAGCCTCAAATGAGTACCATGTCAAAGATATAGGAATAAATACTACTGCAGTTAAACTTTGGTGACTTGAATACTTTTCAATAGCTAATATAAAAAATAATTCTCTCCTGACATTAACACAAGGTTATGTGCAATTAAACTTCTCTCTGTCCATTCACACACTGTCATAAATCTTGATCTGAAATATACTGATAATAGTAAAAAAAAAAGCATAGTCATAATGTTTATTGCTGTCCTATAGTAGCTATGTAAGTCATCAGGACACTAGAAAGTTAAGTCTCCTGGGTATTTCTTCTGTTCCTCTACAAAAACAATAACACCTCTTTGGCATCTTTGCATGTTTGTAAGTATACACTAGTAATATTTAACAAATCTAATATGCTTTAAGTCTATACAAACTGGGATTCCCAAGGAAGATCCAATGATACTTGATACTTACTGGTTTAAGATTATGAGACTTGGTGTTCAGACATGCAACACTCATTCAGTACCTGTAAAATCCCCTGCCTCGATCAAGCCAGGTAGTGAAGTACCACAAAGCATGGTTTTGTCATCAATTGTTTAATGCACTTGCTCGACTATGATGAGTGGCTAACTCCTTAGAAACACAAGCACCGAATAAATTTAAGTGAATTTCTTCTTATGATAGACATTGGAAAATTCTTCTTCAGCTGTACTCATAGCATGGTTCGATAATTCTTTGCTGTTTGTGTCTCTAAATTTATGATTAAGAGTGTCATTAATTTATGACAGCAGAGTTATCTTAGCTAAAAAATTCTTTCAGGGAAATTGTTTCCTTTGAATGAATAGTAGTCCATGAAAATCAGGAAAAAAGTAGATGTCACTATTAACTGCTAATTCTGCTTGAGATATGGAAAAAGCAATGTAATTTTCAGCAACAGTTGATTCTTTGTATGTGACATTTTAGGTGTAATTGACTATAGTGCTCAACTGGATACTTCAGGATAAAGGATGAAATGTGATGGGTTAGGAGAAGGAAGTGCAGCAGCTATCAGGCTTACTGTGGTCAGAGTTAAGAAAAGACCATGAGTTGAACTTGTTTGAAGGAAATAGGTGCAAGGTGAAAGAATGGAGCAAAAATGGAAAGAAGGGAGAATCTCAAATATCTACTGTGGTCCAGTGGGCAGGGTTATGGTTTCAGAGCCAATGACAGCAGCAGGTAAGTCAGCTAAGGGCCTGGGGACCAGCTGGAGAGTAATTTGCAGTCCTGTCATGTTATTATCTTCTACACCTGTGACTCCAAAGGGGCCTTGTTGAGCACTGATATCAGTGTTGTTATCTGATACTTCAGATCCAGTTTTATTCTCCCAAAATCTGAGGCTGGCACTCTGATTTTCATATTCTTGTTGAAGATATCTTACTAGGACTGGGAATGTAAAATCCTTGTGATTTGTAATTTGCCTTTTGATGGTCCACCATTTACTTCGAAGCCATTGTGGTGAACGAACACTTTCCCGTCCTTTAGATAATTCATCCCAGGGAATTTCACTTTCATCAGATACATCAAACTCTGCTAACCTGTAGACGAGAGTGACTTCATCTTTCCTTGTCCACTCAATACCTCCAGTCTGTTTCCAGTTCAAGTAGTTGAGCCATTTAGCACGACACTGCTTTGCTGAGCGAGTGCCCACTCGTTTAGCCACTGTTGCCCAACACACACCCTGGGTAACCTTCTCATCCACCTCTGTGCATGTCAATTCATGAACCACATCGCCAAGAAGTTGTTCTTCTACTTCGGTCCACTTCCCTGTGTTGTAATCATCCTTCATTAGTCGGCACCGGTCTTTGACCGAAGATGGACTTCTTCCCATGGCAGCCCCAATTGTTATCCAGTCATTGCCATGTGTCTGCCAGAGCTTCTTGAGCTTCTCTATTTCTTCAGGGTTATACCTACCCATATGGTTTCTGTCATCATACATTCGGACCACTCTTCTATAGATTGAAAACAAAGGTCGATTCAAACCCAATGATATAGACCTGTAGAAATCTTTTCTTTTACCTTTTGACATCTTAAAAATGATTTCTGTAGGATTCTCTACACTGTTGGGAGCCGCGGCAGGTGCTGGCAAAGTCCGCCATCGCTAGGTGGCGCTGTCAGTCATAATTCTTCATAGTAAACAAATAAAGTGCGCATGTGCCATGGTAAAAGCCCGCCAAAGCTAAGCCCATCCCACGGCGTTTGGCGCGCAACGAGTATACACCCAATCAGAGGTGATTATGCCGCTCTAGGGTATATATAGGGCTTTCCCAGGGCTGGGGGTCGTCTTCTGCCACCATTTTGGTTTATGGGAATAAACGTGTTTCTACGGAAGGATTCTGGTGTGTGTGTGTGTGTGTGTGTGTGTGTATGTTTTTGCCGACGAGACGACTACACGCACGCCCCTCACACTACACCATGTTCTCCCATATACCTTTCAATGTTGCTCATCAGAATATCTAGTTCTTCCTTGGACCAAGTCCCCTGTTTCCATTTATGTCCTTGATTGGTTAGAGCATCCTTAACTTTTTTACGGGTGAACCATGCTTGGCTAACTATTGATTTTTCCTCCTTAGCCACTGAAATTACTTCATCTGGGGATTCATCTTGTAAAATCTGGAATGGCATCATAGTTCCCACAGTAAGCACTTCATTTGTCTTTTCTGTGGCTGTGGTTGTGACCAAATCGTAGCTCTGTTGTATTTCCTGTAGTGGGAATGCAACAGCTGGCATGCAAGGAGTTGAATCAATCTCTGGAGACAAACAAGGCCTCTTATGCAGAGGTTCAGTAGCATTTTCCATTTCATCAGCCTCATTTTGAAGGAAAAAAATGAGGTTCCTGCCTGTGTCCTCAGTAAGTAAGACAGAGTTCACAACTTGAAGTGCTACGTCCTCAGAAACATCTTCAAATGTACTCATTTTCAAATCTAGTCACAGGCTAGATATGCTACAGTACTTCCCATAGAGTCAAGTCTCTCTCCCTTAGTCTGAATAACATAAAAATTGTGCTATCTGTAGCTCTTGCCTGTTTGACACTGGTGAGCACTTACTTATTTAGAGCTGTAAGTGTGATGAGCCAGTAAAAAATGCTGCTGTTAGAGATGTTGGCCTTATCTTTTCTTCTGATCTAGTTGGCAATGAGGTCTGAGAATATACAGGACTAGATCAAGTGTCTCTAAGGTCAGAAACTTCAGAGAACTGCTGATTTTTCTCAATATGTCTTTCAATGCTGAAAATTAAAAATGTTAATTATCCATTAATTGATATTTAGAAAGATTTTATATTTCCATTGCACTTCTTTTACCAAACATATACCAGCACTGAAATGAACTTTGGCATATCTGTTAACTGAGTTTCAGAATACAGAATAGTTTAGGTATTAAGAGACTTTTTCACTTTCCGTACATAAAAAATGTAAAAATTTCACCAGTGACCTCCTGAAGGAAGGTAATTCTGACTTTCAGAAACCAAGGATCCTCACATAATAAAACATTAGAGTACCCAAATTCTTCAGAATATTAAAAATTATTATAATTTAACTTGTACAAATGGATGGATATAATAGTACTTTCTTTTTTGTTTCACATGTTTGCACAATAAAGGGTATGCACAAACCAAAACAACCTCCTGAAAGTGCAGAAAACACCCTAAAGCCTTGTAGTCTGACAACTAACATTGCTACAAAAATGTATATTGCATGTATCTGATATTGATTTAATATGACAAATAATTTTTTGTAATAAAAAAACAGTGGCCTTCATGCTGAGTCTTAGATTTCACTATCATTATCTTGTGGTTAATCATGCTCTTATGTGAGTATGTAAGTACAAATGTCTTTTCTAAAACTAGTAACCTAAATTATCATTCAGTTTCATGTTTTCTCTGATGATCTGTTTACATGTGTTCAAAACTAATGTGGATGAGTACAGTACTTTGTCTTGTGTTAGCAGTATTCATATTTGAACATTTAAAACTTTTACATGGTATTAGTTTTATTTTTAATCTGTCATGTAGGAAGATCAGATTTTTATGCCATTTTTATGTGTTCATTCTGTATTTTCAGTCTTCATATGTATTTAATATATTGTCTATTTGTCCACTAATATTTTATAACACAGTTTTATATTAGTATTTTCAGTTTCTACTTTTCATTTGAGTGAAAGAAATCCTCAGTATTTTCATAATACATTAATCAATGTTAGAATTTATATTACATATTTATATAAATTATTGCCCCAGAATTATAAGATATGTAGGATAAATAAATTATGGACATTTCAATTTGATACTGAAACCCAGTCAAATTCAGAACATTCTCACTGTGGAGATGATATAGTCTCCTCAAAGAATACATGACAATTTAGTTGTAGTATATAATACAAAACCTCAATATGCTTATGTACAAAATAAATATCCACATTAATTTCATTTACATTATGAAAATTGCAAGATAATCACAGTGACAATAATAATATTGGACTAAATATTATTTATGCATGCTATAATATAGTGCCACAAGGAATTATTATATTAATACTCTGAGAGGACTGATTAAATAGTGAACAGATAATCAAAGAATGGCAGTTTATAGATGAATCTTTAAGAGTGAAGATGGAGATAGATGACCTCCTCTGGGTAATTTGCAAAACACGCCTGAGATGACTGTCACTTTTAAAGGAAAGGATTCCTCGGCAACTTATAGTTCCAAAATTATCTGACCTTGTAAAAAGAATTAACCAAGATACACATTGCTTTCAAATACTAGGATTGGCTTAGTTTGAGATAATACATATGCAGTTGTTAGATATAAATTTAAATATGATATTAAACACTGTAAGAATTACAAAGTTGTTAAGAGATTGTATTTATTGAAAACATGGTGTCATAGTTACTAAGATATTATGATATTAAATATGTGTATAATAAAGTTATAGGATGAAAATATAATAAGTAAATGATTGTGCTGTATGGGAGAAAGTAATGAAGGTTAAAATATTACAAGAATTATTCATAAATAAAACAAATCTAGCACTAAATGTATACATGAAGAAACTTTATTGAATATCAGAGTATTGAAAAGGAAAGACACTTGTATGTTGAGAAACCTTTTTTTTATCTAACATTGTACAATTTAATTTTTATTGTCAACCTGAGAAAAATCAAGAGGCGCCTGGCAAGAGGGTGTCTAAATTTAGTAATTCCTCAGATCAGACTCTCCTGTTGCAATGTCTTTGAGAAATTATCTTGACTGATGACTGATGTGGGAGAACCCAGCTCGCTGTGGACAGTGTAGCTATGAGTGACCCCTGTGACCTTCCTGAGACTCCATTCAGATACTCACTTCAGGTTGGGTAGCCCATTTTTTCCCACCAACCTGATCCATCCCCAAAGAACAATCATAAATCCATCCCTATCCAGAAAGTCCTAAATCTTTCAGCCTTCAAGTAAATCTATCCAGAAAACTACACTCATCCTTGATTCATACAGATGATCCTTTCTTAGGCAGGCATAAAATTCTTACCACCTACAGCACCCATCTTAAGTACCTGAAGATGGTCTCTCTCCAGGGAGAATCACTAAACCCATACTAGTAAATTCACTCAACCATGAGACTTGCCAGAATACCATGTTTAATGGCTAACTCTATTGTGGTCCTTTCTATACTCCTTTGGATGAAACATGCTGATAACTCCATGCATCCCTCCAATAAGTCTCATATTTATATTACAAAGCTGAGATTTCTTGTACTAATTTAACTCAAACACAGTCTGGGCCAAATCTCTATGATGATCCTAAACTCTCTTTATCAACTCCACACATCCCTGAAATTAGAACATTTTTCTTATAAAGGGTATTACACTCACACTAGCAAGTGCATGCACCCCCATGATTGGCTTGAAGACCGCATACTGATTTTCTGGGCAACACTAGCTGGACTTTTTGTACAGGTAAATTTCAAACTCGTCATTGACAGTACCAACAGTACCCATTCCCTGAGCATAATTCCTAAGCACCCAAACCTAGACTTATGGAGTAGGTTATTATTGACTAAGAATACTATAATTCTAGAGGTGAGCCATTACTCTTTCTGAAACCCCATTTTAACAACAACATAGAATTTCCCAAAAACTGAAATCTAAGACTCATATAACTTGTTGTATTGGCTGGATTTGTGTGTTAACTTGACCAAAGCTGAAGTCATCTCAGACAAAGCAGCTTCAGTTGAGGAAATGGCTCCATGAGATCCAGCTGTAAGTCAGTTTCTCAATTAGTGATCAAGGGCAGAGAGTCCATTGTGCATGGTACCATCCCTGGGCTGGTAGCCTTGGGTTCTATAAGAAAGCAAGTTGGGCAAGCCAGGTGAAGTAAGCTAGTAAGTAATATCCCTCCGTGGCTTCTGCATCAGCTCCTGCTTTCTGACCTGCTTGAGTTAGAGTCCTGACTTCATTTGGTAATGAACAGCAATGTGGAAATGTATGCTGAATTAAACTCTTTCCTCCCTAACTTCCTTCTTTATCATGATGTTTGTGCAGGAATAGAAACCCTGACTAAGACACTTGTCAACCATATGACTAGTTGGAGTAACAGGACATAAACCTTAAAATGCTTATTCAACTAAAAATGATAAGATTGTCATACCAAGAAATACCATCAGTGACCTAACTCCAGATACTGATATTTCTCTGTAAATACACAATCACAAATAACCACAACACTAAATATATACTAGAAATTAATCTTCTCAAAGTAATAGCCTTGAGAAAAGTGACCTAGATAATATATAAGACAGTGATTTCAAAATAGCAATAATAAATATTAACAAAGAAGTAAGGCAGATATGAACAAATGCCATAATCATGACAGAGAACTCGACTGAATGAAATAATATAAACAATTTAACATACTAAAATATAGTTTAATAAAGAGAAATCCATACAACAATCCCATTTGCAGTCACCTCAAAATATTCCTGGAATAAATCTAATCAATGAACTGAAAGACTTCTACAGTAAAAACTTAAAGACAGACAAAGAAATTAAAGAACATACCAGAAGACAGAAGAATCTCTTCTACTCACAGATTGGAAGAATTAAAAATGAGGGAAACTGGCCATCTAATCAAATTCAACATATAGCTATATCACAATCTTAATAAAACTCCAAGGCAAATAAATGAGAATATTAAATTTCCTTTGAAAATACAAAAGACCCAAAGTAAATATAAATAATTCTGAAAAAATAAATGTATGAATGGAAACATTACCATCTATCCCAGACTTCAAGTTACACTATTTATATATAATAATAAAATCATCAGAGTGCTGTCACAATAACAGACTTGTTGATCAATGGAACAGAATTTAGGGACCACATACCTTTCACTGATATTTGAAAAAGAAACCAACTGAACATATCAGAGAAACACAGCATTTTCAACAGACTTTGTTGGTCCAACAGGATAGGTACATATAACAAAAATAAAACTTGATCCTCATATAATTGAAAAAAAAACAATCAGTATCAAATGATTGCAAGAATTAGGTGGAAGTGTATCCTAAATGAACCCTAATTCATTGCTAATGGGGTTGTAAACTGGTCCTGCTACTATGGAAACAATTGTAGATGCTCAAAAAGATAAAAGTAGAGCTGTACTACTCTTGAGTATATACCAAAAGTATTCCATATTCTACTTTAGATATAACTACTCATCCATGTTCATTGCTCCTTTATTCACAAAAGCCAGGAAATAGAAATAGTCTGGATTTCTACCAGATTAAGTGATAAGTAAATTGTGGCATATTTATACAATAGATTTTTATTTGATTTTAAGAACAGTAAAACTATGCCATTCACAGATCAATGAATGAAGGTAATATAGTGGCTTCAATATAATTGGCCCAGGAAGTTCCATGATTAGGAGGTGTGGCCTTGTTGAATAAAGTGTGTCATTGAGGGGTTGGGCAATGAGATGATCCTCCTAATGTGGGAGCCATTCTTTTCCTGTCTGCCTTCCAAACAACAGGTAGAACTCTCTCCTCTTCCAGTGCCATGCTTGCCTAGATACTGCTGTACTTCCTGCTATGATAATAACAAACTGAACCTTTATTTCAATCTTCACATATGTGTAATTATGACAAAAATTAGTAAAACCATGAGAAGTGATTTTCAATTAAGGAGAGAGAAAAGGTAGTGGTATAAAAGGGTTCAAAGGAAATATATAGAACAGATAGAATTAAATTCATGGGTGGAGTCCCCTTTTGAGCATAAATAAAAGAGGAAGTACAGGGAATGATAACTAACATAAAAGATTGTTGGAAAAAGTCCAAAGGAAAACTACTATTTTAGAAGACTCCTAAAGAGGAAACATATATGTGGATTGTAAACATTTAAATGGAGAAATGTAGTTACCTCCAATGGTCATGCCAAGAAATAGCCTTGCTTGGAGAGAGATACTGACAGAAGGGGTGTCTGGGAGTCTGGAAACAAATAACTCATTTCCAAATTGGGGGCCCAAGGTGACAGACTATGTTCTCAAGACACAAATTCAGATTGATCTCTGTGTTCTGATCTCTTAGGACAAGTTTCTCCTGCTATTCTAAAAACTCTCTGGTTAGCTCATCTCTTGAAGATAAAAAGCCCAGTTTTATTTTTTATTTTTTTATTTTACATATCAATACAGTCATTACCTCAGGTTTCCTTTAGATTGTCACATGAATCAGAAACTCATGCCTTCCTTGATTCTTAGAAAAAGACAGAATAAAATAGCTGGGTGGGAGCCTACCCAGAAATTATCATTCTGAATTTGCCTGGACTTAAATTAGAACTCTCAGCTTATCCTGCACCAGGCTGTAATTATCCTCCCTTGATGATATTGAACTGAACCCCTGAACCTGTAAGCCAGCCTCAATTAAATGTTGTCCTTAAAAGAGAGACAGCTCAACCGTTAAGAATACTGGTTGTTCTTCCACAGATCCTGAGTTCACTTCCCAGCAACTGCATGTTGGCTCACAACCATCTGTAATAGGATCCGATGACCTCCCTCTGGTGTGTCCCAGGAAAATGACAATGTACTTGCATACATAAAATAAAAAATAAATCTTAAAAAAAAAACAGAAGTAAGAAAGCATAGTCATGTTTAAAAATTTTACATGACTAAAACCATAATTAAGACAAAAGTCGGTACTAGGGACTGAGGTATTGTTGTTATAGGCCTGATCATTCTTTCATTTAGAATAATATGGATTTAGAGACGTTTGATTTGGAAAGCAATGGGATACTTAAACTAGGGCTTAATGGGCTATCCCAGTAGGAATATGAATGGATTTGATGCTGAGAGTGATTTGAACTATGCAGACTTGGCTCAAGAGGTGTCAGTGGAGAAGAATTTCAGTATGTGGCCTAGAGACTGTTTTTGAGGTATTTTGATGAAGAATATGGCTAATTTTTGCCCTTGCCTACAAAGTCTGCCTGAGGCTAAGTTAAAGATATTTATATTAATTTCATTGACGAAGGAAGTCTCAAAAGGCCCAGCAGAGACTTTGTTCTCTGGTTAAATCTCATAAAAGTTGTTTGGAACAAGCCTAGCAAGCTAAGAATGTAAAATATAAACTATATCATTCAATTATTAAAGAGGCACCAGAAAGAGAAATAGAGTTGAATCCTATGTTCAAGAATATTAAATTGGATTAAGGAAGTGGTAAGCATTGGGCATGATACAACCCAGCAAAATTTAGATCCATTCATGGAAGTATATACCTTTTATCCCAGGAGACAAAGCCAAGCAGATCTCTCAGTTCAAGGCCACCCCAAGACAAAGCCAGTTCAAGATGAAAGCAAAGCTTAAGTCTAGGCATCAAGGAACATGCCTTTAATTCCAACATTACAGGAGATAGAGCCATGCAAATCTCTGAGTTCAAGGTCAGTCTTGAGAGCATGTTCCAGGTCAAACAAATTTAGGGAGTGAAGGAGTTGGAAAACAGAAAGCTGGTGATAATGTAATAAAACAAGGGTCACTTGTGCCAGTCCCCAGCAAGCAGGAGAACTCAGGAACTTTGGCCATATGTCTCTGGCTTTAGAGTCAAGAATAGAAGGGACTACTGGGACAGTTGATGCTGGTTAGCTGGTAGTTAGTGGTGATTAAGAAGAGATTTGCATCACTGAGGTGAAATCTTCTGGGAATGTGTTTTCTGAGAGCAACAAGAAGCTATGTTCCTGATGTAGCCAGGGTTGTATCTCATGCTGCAGCTGAACATGGTAATACGTAAGAATCACCCAGGTGGTACTAGTTTTGAAGGCATGAAGGGGTCCTAGAGAGCTCCTGAGGCTTTGCACTGTGAGAGGCCATGGAAAGCCATTGGTAAAGGTACAGCCTCAGTTACCCTTGATGGCCCAGGATTGAAGGGGTCTTGTAAAGAAGTTGAGGCTTGGCAGTATGAAGAGAGTCTGTGAGATGCTATTGGTGAAGCCTAATTGAAGTGCAAGACCCCAGAGTATTTGAGATGACAATATGATAGGATGATCATCAAAAGCAACAATAGTAGTGGAGTAGAGTCAACCAAAGCCTAGAGTGCTACAGAAGGCAGAGCTGGAGAAGTGATACCAGCTCTTTGGAGGAGCTCAGAAGATCATGTGTGGATCTCAGACATTGGAACAAGAAGCTGTGAAGTAGAAGGTTACTTGGAGACCCCAAAATGTTAAAGATGTCTCTGAAGTCGGATACCTGCTAGGGACTGCTGGTAACAAGGAACTGAAACAGCCCAGGAGAAAGAAGTTTGTTGCAGTCAACAAAGATAAAAATGAAATGAAGATCTGAAGACAGTTTTGACATCAGACATGGAGATGCTGAGTTTGGAGTTTGCTCTCCTGGTTTTCTTTCTTGCTTTGGGGACTACAGTTAACTGATTGGATGAATCTCAGAAGAGTCTTTGAACTTTGGACTTTTAACATTGTTGAGACTGTTATAGACTATGCAAACTTTGGAAGTTGAACTAAATGTACTTTTATATTATGCTATACCTAGGGACAGCCCTTATAGGCATATGTGTTTAAACAAGCCTATGGGGGCCAGGAAGTGGAATTTCATGGTTTGAATATACTTGGACAAGTGAGTATCACTATTAGGAGGTGTGGCCTTGGAGTTTGTGTGTCACTGTGGGTGTGGGCTTTCGGACTCTCCTCCTAGCTCCCTGGAAGGCAATCTTCCAGTAGCAGCCTTTAGATAAAGATGTAGAGCTCTCCACTCCTTCTGTACCATGCCTGCCTGGATGGTGGGATTCTTCCACCTTGATTTAATGAACTGAACCTCTGAACCTGTCAGCCAGGCCCAATTTTATGTTGTCCTTATAAGAATTGCTTTGGTCATGGTGTCTGTTCACAGCATTAAAATCCTAACTAAGACAATTACCTTCTGGAGGCAGGAATGCTGCATATGTTAACACACAGGCGTTTTGACAGCATGTACAAAATCAGTACCAGTTCAATACAGACCAAATTCCAGCTTGGAGAAGGATTTGAGCACACAATTAATCCCCTAGTCTTTGAGCCTTTTGCAACTGCTAGCTGCTAGGATAGGGAGACAGTAATCTGATGAAATGTATCCCCAATAAGTTGACTAACATCCTGTAGAATACCACACTTATATCAAAATACATTTCAGGAATGGAGTTTTGTGAAGCATATTCTTAGTTCTTGTGAAAACACTCCAAGAAATCAACAGTCTCGTGATCTCAGTTTCTTCAAAATACATTAGTTTTTTGAAATGATTTTTTTGCTCCTACCAGGTGTAGTGGATAAAGTTGAATTCTCTTATGGTTACTTGTTATTACTTGCTGCAGTCACTCAACTATTCCTCTATGGGGGAAAACATACTTTTGCCACATGCAGCTTTTTCTTCTGATTGTATACAGCTTGTCCTCGTGATTACTTTACTCATGTGACCTTTCTTAACCCTTATGTTATACATTGTCTGATAGGAATTATAAAGTTGGATTTTGTATGAAATTATAGACTACAATATTTATTACCTCTATTCTCTAGAGGTATTACTGCCTCTAGAGAAGTGACTAGAACACCCCCACACATCCAAAAATATTTAAGCAACAGAAGTTAGATTTGAATAGACTTTTTAAAAGGATATAAACTTGGTTAAATAAGGAAGGGAAGTATATATGGCATAGTTAGTGGAAATTTAGTAAATAAAAACATTGTGCAAAATATTCAAAATAAAGATAGATGATAGGTAGAGATGGATAGATGCATAGATAGATAGATGCATAGATAGGGAGAGAGAGAGAGAGATAGAGGGGGGAGGGAGGTAAACACAGCAAGTGGGCAGAATATGAGCCTGAGAGCAATCTAGTATCCAATATTCCTCAATTGATTCTGCTCTAAGAGCTGTTCTTGAGTTCCTTTGTCCAGTCCTCTCAGGTATACATTATTACCTGATAGTATAATCTGACATAAACCTTTTCCTTATCCAAGTAACTTTTGATAGTGGTGTTTATTATAGCAAGAAAAAGACACCAAATGAGAATAAAAGCCAAGTAAAATTTCCAGGTTTACATTTTACATAGAAACACAAGAATATGGAAAATGTTAACCTAAGTAGATGTCATGATCAGGCTTATTTATGCTTTAAGACAAAGAGTGAGCAGTATTCCAGTTTGACAAGGGTAAACTTAATTTTATGATATTAATGGTTATTGACCATTCAATATACTTAACAGTACTAGCAGTGGGATAGATTTGACTCCAAAATGGAGGAAAAATACCCAGTTAATGATTATGCATTTTAAGACTCCTAGTAGAATAGACAGAAGACCAACAATAAGATAAAAAAGATAAATAAATTGTAGAAAAGAAACTACATTTTCAAAGTAGTGAGAGTCAAATGAGATTTATAAAAGAGTATGTTTAAACAAATTTATTGTTGCTTGACTGAACCTGGTTTACATGTGTTTATGCCAGAAGGCATATGTTAAATAAATGTACCATAAATAGAATATTAAAAGAAATAAATCAATACTTGACCAATAGTCACAAATTAAATCCTCTAAAAATCCCCAAAGAGAAACAATATAGAAAGAGACTTACCAGAGTAGTCTCAGATAGCACTTATGCCCTGTTCCCAGGAAGGTAAACAGGTTAAATGTAAATTTTGATGTAGGTTCTCATAATAAAAAAAGAAGAAAATCAAGTTAGTTATAATCTAGATTAAGAATGGCCCATGACTATGATGTTAATGTTTAAGCCAAACTCAAGAGAATTTTTCCCTACTTACATAAGTATTACATTGATATTAATAACATATGGAAAAATAGTTTGAAAGAGTAGTAATAGAATGAAAGTATACAAAAGACAACTAATAAAAGATCACTTTAGTTATAGTTGAATGAAGAAGGAAATAATTTTAGAAGAAATTAAAAAATAATACCTCAAAACTTTAATACCTTGCAACTTTTAAGTCACAGAAATGTTGTTTTCTAATAAAAAAAAATGTATATGTCTAAATAACTTGTAATCTGGAAAGGCCAAAGTTTCAGAGTAGCCTGAGCTAGGCCTTACTGAGACATGAAGGTTACCATGACAACAGAATCATGAGGTCACAATACAGAAGCCAATAAAGATGGCCACCTCTTTTTACACACCTAGACCACAAAGTCTAGGGCATAGATATTAAGAATAGATAGATAGATAGATAGATAGATAGATAGATAGATAGATAGATAGAT
>NW_021604563.1:7037460-7137188 GCF_004785775.1 Grammomys surdaster
GATAGATAGATAGATAGATAGATAGATAGATAGATAGATAGATAGATGGACGGACAGATGATAGACAGACAGACAGATAGATAGCAATGAAGTCATGATAAATTCTTAAAGTACAAACCAGTATGATAAAATGGGATTACAAAGACACCATTTAGAGACACAATAACACAATTATTACTTGACTTCTGAAAAACACTAAAAATTAGTTCTTTATAGTTTAAATGAAATATATTTAAGAAGATATAGATAATATCCCTAACATCTACAGGGAAATAGTGAAGGAAAGATAGTACTCTAATAAAATATTCTAGATTCTTGAATAAAGCTACAATTTAATCAAAACTGCAAAGGGTGGGCATTGTAGTTTTGTTCCCATTCAGTGTTTGCAAACTCTGAAAGACCACCAAAGAGCTGATTCTAATGCTATAGAACCAGGGTCTTTTATTTACAAGCTTGAGCCCAGGGCACAACATCATCACTGACACAGTAAGATGGGAAGGTGGATCCCCAAGTTCAGTTTCAGGCAAACATTTGTAGAGCCAAGCAAACAAGAAAGGACAGTTTCTAGCATGGTACATATTTGATTGTGGGGCCATTATTGAATTTTACTGCTCTTTAACATAATCGGGTGGTGCTGGGAGCTAAACCAGAAATTTAACTTCTGCTTTCCTCCTGATGGCTGGTTGTTAAGAAGTGAAGTGCAGGTGGCAGGCTTGTAACATGGGGGTGCAGATTTTGAGGAGAGTAAGCTAGAAACTGGTCCTGGGTTAAGGCTTGTTAGTTAACTTGAGTTCAAACTTAGGACATGTTCTCTAAGATGGAATTTGAACTCCAAATATCTAGTCTGTCATTCACCTCTTTCTAGGGTAACTAGAAGGCCCAATCATGGAGCTTCCTGGAGCCCATAGGCTTCATTGTACATGTTTTGGAGAGACTGATAGTGACTCTTTATGACAATAAGCTGAATAGTACCTAATTTCTTTTACATTTATGAAGTCCCTCTCTAGCTTTGGCCATTGATTTTCTGACTGTCTCTGAATGGGAAACATAGAAATAATATTTTTCTTTGTGGGCTATGCATAGTCCTCCTTATTGTATCTAGGCACCTTTTGTTTTGTACTATCTCTACCATGGAGCCTAGAGACTCTTGGGGGTGAGAAATTCTATCTCATAATATAACCAGTATGATTCAGTTAATTTAGGCCTGTATGTAATTTAGGACTGGACTATCATATCTTAGAGGCTAACAGTGTTGTGGACACTCAGTCCTCATGGTGTCTTTGGGGCTTGAGTAGGGGCTTTATTAATGGGAGACAGGAGGAAGTCCTAAGGGTGAGTTTCCTCCAACTAGTGCTGGTCATGGTCATCTTGAATGCAAATGGATCTGAGATTCTAATGTGTGTGTGTGGTGTATGCAACCTGTAATCTCATAGACATTTAAGGCAGTAGCTATGGTCAGAACTTAGGGTGCTTTCCAAAGAGGCTTTAATGACCCCTAGGAATGTCTCTTTATTAGGATCTAGTTTCTGGACCACCAGTTCCAGAGGGGGACCTCTTTTATACGAGAGCATGAAGTTTAGGTCAAACATGTTTATGAGCCCATTGAACACCTTTGATGTCATACAGCAATTGGAAATCCTCAAACTCACCTTATGACCTCTGCCTGTACGTTAATAATAATGAGAGGTAGTATCTCAAACATGATTTCAAAAGGGGTGACTCCTATCTGGTACAATAAAGTTTCCAATCAATCCCCAGAATACTGGTTTGTCCCTGACTAACCTGAGATTCACAAAAGCTGGTCCATTGTTTGACCCTATCCTCTGGGGAAACCCATATCTTGGCAGCATGTCCTCTAAAAGCTTCTTTGTCACTATGGATATAGTTTAATGCTTGCTGGGAAAACTCTTAGTCTAACCTGAAAAGTTATCTATAAACATCAGTAAATATTTATATTAATTTTTTTTTTTGGTTTTACCTCCATGAAGTCTGTCTCTCAGTAGACTCCAGGCTTTGTGGCTCTGAACCCATTATCTATTGGGGATCTTCTTGTTAGCTACCACATTAGTTAACGGGCATGCTTATAGTTCTTGACAGTCTCAGTTATCTTTGACTTAGCAACTGTGATCTTGATATCTGCATATTGTATCATATTCTACATTCTCTGGATTCCCATATGGGAAGGGTGGTAGATCTTCTGAAGTATGTGTAATCCCATTTCTTCTGCCACAGTAGTTAGTAATCTGCTGTTCTCTATCATCTATTACAACATTAGGATATGGGCAAATTCCTAGTACAGGTTATATTGTCTTTTCAATAATTAGGATGGTCAGTGGGCACAGGATCTCCTGGATCCAGGGAAGTCAGGGGCAAGAGAGTCCAATTTTTAGGACAGCATTTTCAGGCAGTTTCATCTGCCTTATTCTTACCTTCTGAAACTGGATTCTTCCCTCTGGTGTCCTGAGACATGGATGATGGTCAGATTTCAGGCCTACATAGAGCCCTCAGTAAGAAGAAGATTTCCTCTTTATTTTTGATAGTCTTTCCTTCTTTTGTCAGAAGGCCTCTCTCTTCATACAAATAGCACAATGAACATGAGCTATGCCAAAGGCATACCTGCTATACATGTAAATATTAAGTCTCTTATCTTTACCCAGCTCTAATACCTTGTTTAGAGTTACCAGTTAGTTCAGCTTTTGGGATAATGTTCTTGCTGGGTGTGACTCTACTCATATGATCTCATTGTTTGAGTCTGCTGCTGCCATAGCATACCTATGTTTATCCTAAATGAAGTTGCTTGAAGATCTGATTTGGTCCCATGACTATGGGTCAAAATGTCCAAGTAATCATGCAGTGCCCAATTGAGGTCTGGATCAGGTAGGAGGATAGCTGGGCTCACAATATTTGGGCCCTGAAAGATTGTCCTAGGGGGATTTAAGAGATGAAACTGGTAATGAGTCATTCAAGCATTGGTGATAGTCAGACTTTGTCTCAGTGTGTTTGTCAACATCCTTAACCATTAGGGCTATAGCTGAAGTTATGCACAAACAAGGGTCCAGCTTCTGGAAACTTGGTCTAATTTCTTTGAATGGTAGGCCACTGGCCTGCACCAGGGACCAGGGTCTGAGTCAATACCTCTTTTGCTATTTCAGATCCCTCATCAACCAAGAGATAGAAGGGCTTAACCATTTCTGGCAACCCCAAGGCTGGTGTAGAAATTAAGGCCTTCGTTAAGACATAGAATGCTTCCTGATGATCTCTCCATCTAAAAAAAAAAAAAAAAAAAAAAAATCTCAGGAGGTCCTTTAGTGGCCTCATATAGTGGCTTAGCTATTTTTGCAATTTCTGGTAACCAAATTCCTCAGAATCTTGTGTATCCCAAGAATTCTCTTACTTGGCAGGGAATCAAGGTGCTGGATTCTGTACTGACTCATATCTCCATGGAGCATCTCATCAAGGAAGGTAGCGGAGTTTTTAAATCTTTGGGGAAGAGGGGACCAAGTCAGCTGTCCACAAATCTGGATAGTGATATTCAAATGCAAATAGGCCTTGGCTCTTGGGTGTCAAGTGTAAACTGAAGAAAGAATCCAGTACCCTGTACAATTGACACTCAGAAGGAACAGCACTCAAGGGTTTATGGATTATGGACTGTTGAGTGGGTATTCATAATTCCATAATCTGTTTATTTACTTTTCTAAAGTCTTGTACTGGTCTATAATCATTAGTTCCAGCTTCTTGGCTAGTAGTAAGATGGCAAATCTTTCAAGTTTAGACTCCATATTAGAGAATATGACCTAAGTTTGAATTCAGGTAAATTAACAGACTGGTACCTAGTATTAGTTTCCAAGTTGTCCCCCAACAAATCTTGAGCATAGCTTCAGTCTCTTGTCTAATCCCCAACAAGACCAGACTTTCCAGGTCACACCCTCAACAAGACCAGTGTCTTCTAGTTATTCCCCCAACAAATCTTCACCCCAGATTACAAGCCCACCCCTTGCCTAATGACCATCAATTCCAGAGGGGAGCAGAAGTTAACTTTATGATAGGACTCCCAGCACCAGCCAATTATGTTAAAGGCCACAGTAACTTCCTAATTAGATTCTTGCATATGAACTCTCTGCTTGCTGCTTACTATAAAGCCTTGCCCCAATAGACATTTGGGGCTCCACACACACCAAAACAATCCTGCATGACAATGGTGCATTGGGGGTGTGGGTGTGGGTGAGGGGCTCGTGCTAACTCGAATAGAATAAACAGTCTGCAGTGAGTTACATCTGATTGTCTCTTGTGTGTGTTTTTGAAGATCACTAACATTTCCCTGGCACAGCCGTAGGAATGGGATGTTCCAGGCCAATTGACATGGTCTTAGGATTCTCACATTTAATAGCCTCCTATTATGGAGGGTTATGCCTCTCCTGGAAATCAGGGGCATGAGGTACTATAGGACCCATGCAGTCTTCACCCGTGAGTTGAGCTCAATCCAAATTTGGTCCTATGTTTAGCTACTCCGATTTCTGTCTCCTCCCAAACATCAGGGAAATGATCTAGCCTGTTGGGAGCAGCCTTGCTTATACACTGAAGGCCTAAATTGGCCATGGTCCTGAGTTGGCCATGCATGCCTGCTAACACAAAGTCTTAGTCTCTGTGGGAAAACACTGACCCTAGAACTGATAGCTATAGATCTTGTAAACAGGCAGCCTGAGTGGAAAACTACCAGCCTGGATAAGAACAAGTAGTCATAGACCTTGTGGATAGGTAGCCTTGGTGAAAGTACCAGCTTGGATAAGAACAAATGAATCATAGACAGTCATAGTGATTTGTTCCCTGCTTCTTCCCCCAGCCAAAACCCTGTTCTGGAAGATATCCATACTCCTTCTGAGAAAGGGATGACTCCTGTGTCATCCCTTTCCCCATATCCTGCCTCTATGCATATATAACCCCTGTGTGAAAAAAAATAAAATAGCAGCTTGATAAGACTATAGATAAGCCATGTTTCTTTGTGTTTGCCTGTTCTCCCATTCTCTCTTTCAGGTGAATCCCCAGACCCTGTTGACTGCCCTGCTGGAAGGGGCATCATGGCACCCAACATTCTGGGGCTCAAGGAGATCACAGTGGAGAGAGTGCTGGCTCTTCAGAGGAAGGTAGGCCTACCAGTTTTTCCAGGAGCATTGAGGGTGACTGCCCAGAGTGCCTGAGGGCACTCTGATTATGGAGCAATTTTTAGAGTGATTCCAAGATGTGCTGAGGGTGAGCAATTCTCAGGGGCACCCAAAAGAGAATACTCCTGGAGTGATTGAGAGCACTTTGACTCAGAAGGACACCAAGGTCCACCTGCCTGTGAGATGGTTCTGTGGAGGATCAGAGTGGTGAGGCCTTGAGGTAAACGTCATCGGGACAGGCATTTTTTTAAACAGTCACTATTCGTGATGGACTCAAGGAATGGACACGAGGAACTAGGGTTAATAAAAAGGATCCTTAAAAGTTCTTTGTTTTCATTAGTGTTGTTTTCCCAAGAGGGGACTATAGATAAGAAAATGCTATACTCCCTACAGAGGAGTTAAAAAGTTAAATCTTGAAAATGAGATAGAGAAATGGCTAAAGCAGTTGTCCACTCTCCCACCATGTGAGCAAAAGAAAAGAAAAAGGCTGTTTTAGAGCCCTCCTGGGAGCAGGAGGAAATCCTACTGGAGAGATCCTCATTTCTTCTTTCTGTGTCTATTTTCTGTCCTTGGTGCACCAATTTGTCTATGTGAGTCAATTGTCTGTCTTTGTTTTCATTGTTTGAATGATGGCTATTCTATATTTCATGTTCAAAAGAAAAACTGATTAAAACTGCTTATTATCTACCTCTTGATTTACTTTAAAACTTGCTTGGAAGAAATGATTTCAATTTACACAACAGGGGCTAACAAGTAACCCTGCTCTGTGGCTGGGAGTAAGGCACAAGCTGTTCTTGGAGGGGGGCCAACAGTTTTTTGGCATCTATAGTAAAGGAATTAATAGTGATTTTTCTGGTTTGACAAGTGAAAGGGTGCTTTTCTCTTAAAATTACAGTTGGAAAAGGTAAGAAAAATTTGTTTGGGTAAAATCTATCAGAAGTACACTTGTTTTAAATTTTCTTGACTGATTTTAAAAATATAAATGTCTTTCATATGTTTTGGTTATACATTATTAGCCTATAAGTCATTGGGAATGATTAAAAATTTATAATTTTGATAAAAGAAAGCTGGATTAAAACTGGTAATTCAGTCTTAGATTCATTCAAAAACCAGATATATAAAAGAGATCTCAGTAAGAGTTTTGTCTGGGATCAAACAAGACCCTAATGAACACCATTTTTTTTTTTACACAATTGGCTTATTAGTTGATCCTGTAGAGTGAAAAATTATAGATACTGGGTATATAGAATCCTTTTTAGACATATAAAATATTTTTTAGGCTTCCTATATAAAGACATGGAGAAACCAAGCCATGAAACCGAGCCATGAAGCAAGTTAGGAATGTGGAAAGACCAGTCACCATTACTGGAACTGGCCGACCCGCAAAGAGAAAGGAAAGAATGCAAGTGAACTAGGTGGAAACAAGCTGGGAACCAAGCTGAGAACCAAGCTGTTAACCGCAGTGACAGGGCAAGGCCACAGTGACAGGGCAGGACTACATGCTTGAGAAAGATAAGCATACAGAGAGTTTTCACCTGATTCTGACTCATGTAGGTTGGGTTCCTTTGGAATGTTCCACTAGTTTTATGTTATGCCACCTCAACAACCCCTCATTCCCCTCCCCATTCCTTGGTTTGTGTTTTTTTCCCTTAAAAATCCCACTCAAACTGGCTGTCAGGGTCAATTCTGCTCCTTCGTGGGCATACGAATTGACCATCAGCTAGTTGTCATGCCCTAATAAACCTCGCAATTGCTCTGGTACACGGTGTTTCGAGCAGATTACTGGGTGTCATCGACTTTCTGAGACTTGAGTGAGGGTCTCCCCTCTGCGGAGGTCTTCATTGGGGACTCGTCCCGGGATTTGCAACCACCTTGATCTCTGAGACCCCCACTGGGAGGTAAGGGCACCTTGGTTTTGTTTGCGCGTTTTGTGTGTCTATCCGTCTCGTTTGGAATTCTGGAAAGTGCACTTCTGTGGTTTGGCTTGGCAGCTGTTTCTGTCTCATAAGAGACAGCAAACCTTTTGTCTCGGCAGGAGGCGGATGGGTGACCAGCAGACGTGCTAGGATGGTTACCACTGCCATAACCTGGGAGACGTCCTGGAAGAGGAAGGGACCCCAGGGATGCCTGGTGGGTGCCCGTCTGGAGGCTGGGGAGGACGTGGTGGTCCTCTTGCTGGAGGAGGTGTGAGAGACCTCCTGGCCATCTGTTTTTCTGTATTGGTGTTGGCTTTCATGGTTGAGACGGTTAGTCTCTTTGTGTAGTTGTTTTGTCTGTGTTTTGTGTTACTCGTGATGTGATAGGGACAATGGACTGTGTGCTTGTGCTTATGAGGTGTCTGTGCCCATGGCGTGGGACTGTCTGTGTACTGTGTCTGTGAAGTTTCTGTGCGCCCATGATAGGGGTGATCGTCTATGTAGTCTGGTTTCTGTGCTCATGGCAGGAGCAGGAACCAGGCAAGCCACTCAGGGCAGTTTGAGACCCTGGGAGAGGGTCAGGTTACGAATTCTGGGAGAGAATTCTTGGGAAGTGGAAGCAGTGGAACAGGTGTGTCGGCACACTGCAGGCCACAGTTCTCTAGAAGACACTCTGGAGTACGTTTGTATGAGAGATAGGGTCAGAAATGACCCCTTCTCTGTCTGAAGGTGGTCTATGGCCACCGCCGCCAGGGACGGCGTCTGTTGAAGCTCTTGTGGCTATGTGTCTGTGTCTAATTCTGTGTTGTTCATTGCTGGTGATGTAAGAAATCTGTTAAATTAGGTCCAGCATGGGCTGGCCATGTCATCTGGTTATTAGTTTCTCTCACTGGCAGTCTTTCATGTCTTGATTGTATAACCTGTCTCTGCACCTGTGACAGGGTCGAGAAATGACTGTATCTGGTATATCCACTGCCCGTGATGGGGGTGAACTGACTGTGTTTTTTTTTTTCTGTTTTCTTGATGAACTGTTTGTGTGTTTTTGGACTGTGACTTGCATTATTTTGGACTGAATCTACTGTGTTGAATATCCTGAGTTAACAAGAGTTAAGAAGAGGTAACATGGCCATTGGCAGAGAAATAGCTAAAACAATTGTCTGATCTCTGCAGTGTTTTAGCAAAAGAAAAGGAACTCTCTGGCCCCTACAGGAGAGATTCTTGGTTATGCTTTCTATGTCTATTGTGAGTCCTTGGCGAAAAATTTGTCCACGTGTGTCGCTGTCTGTCTTTGTTTTATTAAAACAAATGTCTGTTCTATGTTTCATGTTCAGAAAGATAAAAAGGGTTAAAACTTATAGGCAAGTCCCCCTGCTCTGTGGATGAAAGTGAGGCAGAGTAGGAGGAGCCCTGGCAAAAATGATTCTTTGCACAAGCTGCTCTTGGGGAGGCTAAGAACTTTTTTGCTTTCCTGGTAAAGAAACTGATTTTTTCTTCCCCCAAGATTGAAAAGGAGATTTCAGTGTAAGTTTTATCTGGGATCAGATAAGGCCTTGATGAACTACTTTAGGAATTTGTAGATAGGCCTAAATTAAGAACTTTCAAATTTGAGTTAGGACAAAGCTCAGAGTGGGCTCAGCAGAAGCTGGTGTGACATTCCTGTTGTCATGGTCACTCTGACTAGCCCCTAGAAAGGTGTTTTCTGGAATTTGTTTTATTGCCTTGCTTCTTCCTTGGGGAAGAAACATCAGCCTCAGATCCAAGGACATTTACAAGAGACAGTTTATGGTCCAGGATCTATATAATGATTATGCTGGAGAAATTAGAATTACAGCCTGACTTGCCTACTCCAGCTGCCATTCCAAGAAATGCATATAGAATTATTATAGATTTAGAAGACTGTTTTTATACTGTTCCTTTAAGATGAGAGGTTTGCATGCAGTGAGTATGCTTGTAATTTTTTTGAGAGACCATGAACTGATATCACTAGAAAGTTTTGCCTCAAGGAATGGCTAATAGCCTTACAAGAAGTTAAGAGTAAGAAAAGTAAAAACAAAACAAAACAAAACAAAAAAAAACAGTTTCAATTGACTTTTGGAGCCCTGCCTTGGTCTCATTGATTATTGAGTTTAGCAAGTGACAAGGTGCTTCTTTTGAAATTTTAGCCAGAAAAAGTAAGAAAATTTTGTTTGAAAAAAAATATAAGCTGTGCATTTACTTCATTTTTGTGTATGACTGGTTTTAAAAGTATAAGAATGTTCTGCATGTCTTGGTTATAGATTATTTCCCTATAAGATATTGAGTATGGTTAAAAACTTGCAACCTTGGTAAAAGGAAGTTGGCTTAAAGCTGGTAACTTAGATTTGGAGTAATTCAGAAACCAGATGTATAGAGATAGGATTTAAAACAATGTCTCTTATGAGTTATTAAAAGCTGCACTATCATGCATTCATGTATAAGAACTGACAGCCAACTTTGTAACCTGAAAGTAATGCATTTAGTGTTGACTTTAGAGAAAATGGATTGTTTGCATTGTTAAAAATAGGTTTTGTTTCTCAAAATTATGGTTACACTCTAGTATTACAAAAAAAAAAGAAAGAAACTTAAAAAAGTATAGTGAAACAGTGGCTGCAGTTGGCAGTTCAATCGTGAGCTCCAGAAATTTTGACTCACTCATGTTTATGGTTGAGAAGAAGATAGAGCAGGTGGAAATGATTGCTAGAGTAAGAAAAAATAAGAACAGCTGTGACACAGTACCAGCCTGCTGTCAATTAGATACAGTGGTAGAGACAAATTTAGCCCCCCGCCCCCTTAAGAAAGAGAGAAGATATCTGTGGGGATCTTAGAAGACTAATCACCCCTCCTTTTCAGACAACCCAGCCAGTCTGACGGGACTGGTAGAGTCTTTGATGTTTTTCCTCCAGCACACCTGAGATGATTGTCAATAGAGTTTACAGGTTCTCTTTACTACTGAAGAAAAAGAAATAATTCTATTAGAAGCCCGTAAAAATGTTCCTGGTGGCAACGGGCAGCCTACGCAGCTTCCCAATGAGATTGATGCTGGATTCCCCCTTAACTGCAGGTAAGGGGTGGCTGGTGGTCTGCCATCGGGCTCTAGCGGGTCTCCAAGGGCAGCGAGATGGCCCATCAATTTGGCCAAGGTAAGAGAAGTCCTTCAGGGACCAAACGAGCCACTGTCTGTGTTTCTTGAGAGGTTACAGGAATGTTTAGTTAAGGAGGCAGAGAAAGTGTACTATAAGAGGGAGAAAGAAAGAAAGAAAGAAAGAAAGAATGAAAGAAAGAGAGAGAGAAAGAAAGAAAGAAAGAAAGAAAGAAAGAAGGAAGGAAGGAAAGAAAAGAGAGAAAAGGCAGGTGAGATTGCAGGCAGGAAGGATTTTGGCCTCAGTGCAGGGGAGAAAGACAAGAGATAGGATAGGAATTAGACAGACAGAGAACCTGGGTGACAAAGGCGGAAGCCCCAGATATCAGTGAATGGCTAGCAGAATTCCCAAAAGTTTGGGTTGAAACCTAAGAAGCCAGGCACTAATGATTACAAGTCAATACAATATCTAAGAAAAGTCAATAAGGGAGTATAAGACACTTAACCTCCTCAGTTCACTCCCCCCAGAGAGGACTTTTGGCAGCATCAACTTTCTGGCAGCCCCCTGACTGATGGATGACTAATTCTTGCATGATGCACTGTCAGAGCCTGTTGTTGACTGAAAGGGTGATCTTTGCACCCCCGGCCATCTTGAATCCTGCCACCTTGCTGCCTGTGACTGACGACTCTTCTCCCATACATCACTGTGTTGATATCCTGGCAGAAGAAACAGGTACTCGGAGCGACCTGAAGGACCAGCCCTGGCCAAGAAGTCTGAACGGGTATACAGGTGACAGCAGTTTCATGGTAGAATGTAAGCAAATGGCGGGAGATTCAGTGGCAGATGGAAAGTGAGTACCGATATGCCTTTGCCACGGCTCGTATATATACATGGTGCAATCTATAGACAAAAAGGGCTACTGACAACTGCAGAAATACTGAGCCTCCTTGAACCAAAGCCAGAGGGCTCAGGACACTGTTGCAAAAGGAAATCAGATGGCTGACATGGCTGCCTAGAAAGCTGCCCAGGGAGCAATGAGTCTAACAGTAAGGGTTCCAGAGACTATTTTGACACTCGAGATACCAGTTTCAGATATGCCACCGATGACCATCAAGTGATGGACAATTTGGGCTTTCACTCTGAAACCCCTTATGGGGTAATAAAAAACTGAAATGGTAAATTAATCCTCCCACAAGAAGAAGGACTGTCTAATTTGGCGAAAGCTGTGGTGAGAAAATATAGAGCTTGTGCCTTAACCAATGGGAAGAGACGGAGGTGCGACCGGCCCAGAGCTTACTGGGAGACGGACTTCACAGAAGTCGAGCTGGCAAAATATGGAAAAAAGATCCTAGAAGAAATCTTTCCAAGGTTTGGAATACCCAAGGTAACTGGGTCTGTTAATGGTCTTTGTTGTCCAAGTGAGTTAGGGACTGGCCACACAGCTGGGAATTAATTGGAAATTACATTGTGCTTATAAACCCCAGAGTTCAGGACAGATAGAGAGGATAAATAGAACAATTAAGGAGACCTTAACCAAATTAGCATTGGAGACCAGTGGTAATGACTAGACAGCCCCCCTTCCCTTTGCCTTGTTCTGAGTGTGGAACACTCTAGAGTGATTTAAGCTTACACTCTTTGAGATTTTATGTGGGGTACCACTGCCACTTACTGGGGCGGGCGGAATGAATGATCCTGATGCTGTCCTTTCTAAATCCTTGTTTGCCTACATAAAAGCACTTAAAATGGTCTGATGCGAGGTCTGAGAACAGCTGAAAGGGGCCTATGAGACTGGAGACCCGAGTGTGCCACACCAGTCGGGAGACGCGGTTCTAAATCAACACCACCAAGCTGCCTGCGGTGTCCGACCATGTTTGGCCTGTGGAGAAACGAGCTATACCTGTGGGAGCAGGCAACCAGCTCCAAGGACTTGAAGCCTCTGGGTGAGGCCAGTGCAGCATTCCAGAGGACACTAGAGACCCCGCGGTGTGTGGCCAATGGAGTGCAGCACAACCACGAGGCAGCCTTTCAGGGCATGCTTCAGGAATTAGACATTATCACTCTGATATTTTCCCTGGTCCCCTTTTGATTCTGTTTTTTTGCTTCTTAAACAGATTAGCTACCTTTGTTAGAGAGAGAGTTAGTGCTGTTCAGTTTTTATTGCTATGCCATCAATATCAAACTTTAGGACAAGAAACCAGAAGTTATGAAGATACTGAAATGCAAGATCTGTAATCAGATTTACATTAAAAGAAGTAGAATTAAGTTTTTATGATTAAAAACTATCATTAGAAGAAGTGGGGGAATGTAGAGTGAAAAATTATAGATACTGGGTATATAGAATCCTTTTTAGACATATAAAATATTCTTTAGGCTTTCTTTATAAAGACAAGGAGAAACCGAGCCATGAAACCGAGCCATGAAGCAAGTTAGGAATGTGGAAAGACCAGTCACCATTACTGGAACTGGCCGACCCGCAAAGAGAAAGGAAAGAATGCAAGTGAACTAGGTGGAAACAAGCTGGGAACCAAGCTGAGAACCAAGCTGGTAACTGCAGTGACAGGGCAAGGCCACCGTGACAGGGCAGGACTACATTCTTGAGAAAGATAAGCATACAGAGAGTTTTCACCTGATCCTGACTCATGTAGGTTGGGTTCCTTTGGAATGTTCCACTAGTTTTATGTTATGCCACCTCAACAACCCCTCATTCCCCTCCCCATTCCTTGGTTTGTGTTTTTTTTCCCTTAAAAATCCCACTCAAACTGGCTGTCGGGGTCAATTCAGCTCCTGCGTGGGCATACGAATTGACCATCAGCTAGTTGTCATGCCCTAATAAACCTCGCAATTGCTCTGGTACACGGTGTTTCGAGCAGATTACTGGGTGTCCTCGACTTTCTGAGACTTGAGTGAGGGTCTCCCCTCTGCAGAGGTCTTCAATCCCTCTAAAGAAATTTTAATACAAGACTTTGCTCTCATAAGCACTTTAAATTTTTAGAGAGTGCTTGTTGCTTCAAAAAACATTCAAAGACAATATCGTTTCAATATTTGAGACAACAGCTATATTCTAAGTAAACTGTGACACAAAAAATACAAACAAGAAAAGGTAGTTTACTCATTTTAAATTATTTACAAAAGTTTCTAGGAGATGCTAATTTGTTAAGATCTTATTTTAAGCTTTCCACAAAAAATTTAAGCCTCTGATTAATATTCTCAAGAGAGATACAAATCCTAATTTCCCTCAACAATTAATTGTCAAAAAAGGAATAATTTTGGAGAAAGTAGACGAAGCTGTTATAATAAATATATGATATAGACTGGCAAGCGGTTGGCTGTTTTATAATAGTTCTTTGATAAAAGAGATTATTCATATAGATTTATATTTCTTTATTTCCAAAAGAAGTTTTAACATCCTGTTTTAAAACTGATGCTGTGTTAATACAAAATTATAGGTCAAGATCACAAAGGTATTTTAAGAAAGAACTTAATGGAATATTTCTCATTTCAAATAATAATAAAATTAGTTATTAAAAATACTGATATAGGAGCTATTACATGACCAATTTGTTACAGTTTTCTTCTATACATGCTTTCATATTCCATATATATATATATATATATATATATATATATATATATATATATATTCATACAAAGTGTGTTTACTGTATTAAGGAACAGCTCATCTAATGGGAAGACAATACATATAATTAGATTACGTGCTTACTTTCTTGTGTTTCCCCCTGCTTCAGCACAGATAATTGAACTATGTGCTGTAGCTGCTATTTAAAATGCAAAAATTAAGCTTTCAATTTATATACTCATAGCCAGTGCATATCTCGTGGTTTATAATTGCTTCAAATTGTGCCTTTCTAGATATTTCTAATTTTCAAATTTTACAAATACAGCTCAATTTAAGAACCATGTATTTTTCCTTAATTTTTTAAGATATTTAAGAGCTCATACTGGATTGCCTGGACCCCAGGACAATGCCATAACAAATTTGTATATCAGATAGATTACAAACCTTACAAAAACAATTGTCCATACAAGTTTATCTTTACATTGTGGTTGCTGTATAATAAAAGATTGTTTATATGGGTTGCTGTGCCACTGTAGTTAATCTGCTTTTTATGATCCATTGAGGCCTGAAACTGCAGTTTTTCGCACTTAGCATCTCATTCTAAAAATGACCAAAGATTAAGTAAACAGCTTTTGTTATGTCTTGGCAAGAAATGCCTGCTAGTCTGAGGTCACTTAAAAAAGTTGTTAAAGAGTTTGTTATTAAGAGTAAAAAAGTTTTCTATGAAAGCGATCTAAGAAAAAAGTAGAAAGTTTCTACTTTGTGTGAGGAAAAGAAAAAAAAAAAGTTCTATATAAGTGAGAAAGACAAAGAGTTCTGTTTTATCTCTCCATTATATTTGTCCTCTGATCCTTTTGTCCTCAGTATTCATATATTTTTTTTTAATAACTGATCACATGCTATAAAGTTTATTTGAAACTCACACCAAATACTAAATCATAAATTAAAATAAAAGTTTATAATAGAAAATGTTCATATACATAATTATTAAAAATAATTATCTGACTAAATGTCCTTTGCCTGCCTGGCTTCACAAGTTCACTAAAGGTTTAAAATTATAACTGAGGTATCAGTGAAGATTTGTGTAGATAAGCTCACACAATATTTTATTTTCTGTCCCAACACCTATGGTAAATTGTTGTTATCCTTTTAATGATCTTTGACAAATTGTTTTATAACCTCCTGGAATGTGTTCTGAGTGGAAAGAAGTCTGATTATTATCTAAGAACAATTAATTGATGATACTTGAGATACTGACAAAGTTCTTATTATAGTTTTGACTATCAGAAATAGGCCTAGTAACAGTCTCATTATAAAAGAGCTTAATAAACATTGATATAATTTTTAAAAAAATTATAAGATCATCATTAAGGTTTGAAAAGTCATCTATTATATAACATCACCACAATATAGTACATTTTTATAGAGCTATGTTTAATAATAATAGCTTGAGACAACAATTTGATATTTTTAGAGAGTATATAAATCAAATTAGAAGATTTGTTTTTAGTGTCCTCATTTTTTTCATAATACTGTTAATGCTTGAGGACTTATACCTAATCAATTATGATAAGTAGATGTTACTCATTTCTGATTTTAGAAAATTAAATTCTATATATTTGATGTGATTGCTTTTTAGACTTTTTAGCTACAGCTACTTTAACAGGAGAAACAATTAAAAATTTTAATAGTTATTGCCTATATTATCTTTTTATGCTTGGTGTTCCAAATCAGATTAAGATAATTCTTATATGGGCCTGAGGATTGATATGCCTGTATGATACAAAGAAGGCATAGCTAAATGGCTGCCAAAGAGATTAATGAAATAAACAGATAACCTCACAAAGACAGACCCAACTATAAATAATATGAATAACAATTGATATTCCAGAAAGAGAAATCTCCCTCTCTTCTTTATCCTTTCCAGGTAATAATGAATCACCCATGGTGTTTGCTGTTGGAAGTTCTAATCCTGATGCTATCTTCCAAACTTACACTACTCAAATCTTTGATGGGTCATTGATAAGGACATCAAACAATTAGAGACTGACATCACTAATCTGAAGAAATCCCCCATTTCCTGTCTGAAATTGTCCTCCAAAAATGCAAAGGACTTTATTGGACTTGATTTACTCTTTTACAATAGAAAAGACTGTGTACAGCTCTAGACTATGTACAGCCCTTAAAGAAGAATGATTCTTTTACAGTGATGGTTAAAGAGAACATAAGGGAGAAAGATGAGACTTGGTACAAGAATTGGTTTTCAACCTCTCCATGGTTTCAACCCTACTTCCTTCCATTTTGGGACCATTAATCGGGTTACTTTGGCTTACTTCTTTTGGTCCCTGGGCCTTAATAGAATGACTAATTTTGTGAAACAACAGATAGATAATTTGGCAGCAAAACCTACTCAGATACATTATCATAAGTTAGCTATGGAGGACCATGAGACTCAAGACGAATTTTTTACTTTATCCAGGGTGTTCCCAAAACCCTTCTCCACTCAACCTAATAGAGGGAACTTCCACCTCTAGACCAAGCAGAGAGGAGCCACCCAAAAGCCCCTCTGAATAGTGATCTAAATTCTTGCTTAGGCTGTGAGGCTAAGCACTGCAAGGGAAGATAAATAAAAATTAAAATTATCTTTCTGGGTTCCATGAATGACAAGCCTGACTGCATAGGGGTTGATATCAAAAGTATCCCCTCTCCAGGAAAAAGACATCAGGATGGGTATGGCCCTCATGTCTCACTGGACAATGAGAGGAAGACCAGAGCAATTACAAGGTCCCCTTTAATTACTGAGGGTCAGGCCTCTATCCCCACCTTTGCATGATTAGAATTGCCATGGTCCCTCTGTACTGAGAGAAGGGAAGAGATGTAAGGAGCAGCCTTGCTTTTACACTAAAGGCCTAAATCAGCTGTGGGCCTGAGTCTGCCATGTATGTCTTCTAACACAAAGTCTTGGTCTCTGTGGGAAAACTCTGACCCTAGAACAGATAGCAATAGATCTTGTAAACAGGCAGCCTTAGTGGAAAATTACCAGCCTAGAAAAGGACAAGTAATCATAGACCTTGTGGATAGGTAGCCGTGGTAGAAAGTACTAGCCAAGTAGTAACTTCATCCTCCGAGATGGGAAGAGGCTCAAACAACTGATATTTCTCAACTAGAGTGGGGGTCTGGACATGAATAGGCTTCCCCCTCTGAATCTAACAGCTTGGCTCCTTCTGGGGAGAACAGTAGTTGTGCCCTCATTTTTGTCAACAAATTTTTCCCTAAGAGAGATTATGGACATTCAGGTACAACAAGGAATGAGTGGGTTACCCTGCCCATTTCCAAGTCCACTGTTCTTTGGGTAGTCCATGAGTATTGTGTAATTTCTATTGCCCCTTGAACTTCAGATTTTTTGAAGAGACTTTACCTTCAGGCTTTAGCAAGACAAAATGCTACAAGAAAGCTGGTGAATTTCCCCTCCACTTTCAGAGTTACACTGGGCTCGGTGAGTGTCCAAACCTCATCCCCTATTCTTTATCTCTATTCTCATCTTCTAGGGCCATGTTTTGAATAGACTTCTTTGGGGTGGGGCATTCATTGGCCCAGTGACCCTCTTCTTTACAATAAACACATTGGTTCATTACCAGGCTGGGGCATTCTTGAACCTTAGGGCCCCCCTTATCTTCTTCTCCCAAAACCATCTGATTTAGTTGTCTCCTAAGGACTTCTGGTTCTGCAAAAGCTGCTAACAGAATCTTTGACAGGTCACAAGTCTGTTGTCTCCACTGTTTTACCCATCATTCCTCCATTAATTTTTCTGCCTTCATCTGCTTCTAATTTCCTCCTTCTCTTCCATTAAACACTTTTATTGCCACTATCACTAAGTCTCTCAGACTCATTTCTTCTAACTGCTCCACCCTCTGGAGTTTCTCTTGATATTTGGTGCCACCTGATTAATAAAGGCTAGAGTTAATGCCACTTTTACTTCTGATGATTCAGGGCTCATGGGTATATATTGTTGTAATGCCTCTATAACATTCTGTAAGATAACTATGGGGATCTCATTGTATCCCTGACCAATATATTATTTATCTTTGGCTAGATTAGTGGGCTGTCATACAGTTGATTTGGGATACAGTCAATTTGTCATAGACTCTGCTGACAGAGACTGGTGATAAACTAAGGGTCTCTCCTTACCTTTAGCATTGTTGAAGTCATAATCTGGGCTGTTGGGAGTCACACTATGAATCACTATGGTAGGCCCCATCCGTCTGTCTGTGTGAAGCATGGCAGGAGCTGTCTCCTGCCCACAGTGGGAGTAGGGCCTGTGCACAGCCGTTCCCACACAAAGGCCTTCTCCAAGTAATCACACCACAAACAGTGACAGATTTCTGCTTTTATAGCAAGAACAGGTTAGGCTTCTGAGTCAGCCCCAGGCAGATCCCATGTCCCTTGGTTTAAACCTCTTTCCCATTTTATTGTCCATCAAAGTCAGTGTAACCCTGGTAACTGGAAACACCACCAAAAACAAACACAAACAGAAACAACAACAAACACAAATACTAGAAAATTTGTTCCATCCTCTCTGTCAGGAGGGAATAAGATGGCAGTACCCACAGCTCTCTGCGACTGTGCTTTGCCAAATGTGGGGCGCAGTCATGACACTCCCAAGATTCTGGAATGTCTCACATGTCTGTGTGCTTCCATCCCACTAGCACATCTGCCTTAGCCCTCTCTGACCAAGACTTACAAACATAGTACCACTCAGAGTTTATGAACAGACAAAGATACCAACAGGAATTTCTTACCAGCTGGTATCAAGACCCTGTGTGTCAGTAGTCCTGGAAGTCTTCGAGTTCTTGGCCAATGTAGCGAAATGTACCCGTTCAGTATTCTTGTACCCCAAAATACCACTATGGAGACAATTCTGATGTAATTTCACTAGAGTCTTTTCTTTGCATGCTTGTGCCTTGGACATAATATTGTCACTGGCACAAGAAGACAGGAAGGTGAAGCCTGAAGGCCAGTTTCAGACAAACATTTGTAGAGACAAGCAAACACAAAAGAAGCAAGGTAGGGTGGTTCCTCCCCGGTATACATTTAATTGTGGGTCTATCATTGAATTTTATTGCCCTTTAACATAATTGGCTGGTTCTTGGAGCTAAACCATAAACTTAACTTCTGCTTTCCTCCTGATTGGTCATTGTTAAGAAGTGAATTGCAAGAGGTAGGCTTGTAACCTGGAGGTGCAGATTTTGGGGGAATAACCTGGGAGCTGGTGGTAGGTGTCCGCTTCTTTGTTAACTTGAATTTAACCTTAGGTCAGGTTCTCTAAGATGGAGTCTGATCCCAAAAGATATAGTCTCTCAACAGCTACAGGTTCATGGACGGGCAAATATTCTGAGACTGGTATCAGTTTCTATCTGAAACTACATTGCTCTGCCTCAGTATGCAAGCTGCCAAATAGCTGCTACTCCTACATGATGCATGAACTGAGCTGCAGGAACATTGCCTGCTACCCACACTACTTGTGCAGGAAATACCTGAACACCTGCAAGCAGTTGGTTGAAAAGTTCCTGTACTGTTCGGATAGCGGAAGGATACTTTATAAGCTATCCCATTTCATCTTTAGATTGGTACCCTAGAGAAACCTTTTATGCATCTCCATTACTTATTGTAACACCAGAATTGTAAAGGAACTGGGAGATGTTCATCATTACCAAGGTCATATACATTAAAACATTAAACTGGACTATTTTGTTTCACTTTGTTTTGTTGTCTGATCTGAAAGGCAATTAGTAAAGCATATGTCCCATGATCAAAGAGAATCATGAGAGATAAAGATGGGTGATGAACTAAAATTTGATGTGTTTTATTTTAATATTATTTTCTGATTGTTTCCCATTCTAGGAAAAGAAAATATGAGATTTCAACTCAATAGCTTTATAGATTTTGCAGGCATAAAAAAATTGGCATTGAGGAGTTGTTAGGGAAAAAATCAGTGAATTAAAAGAAAAAAGAAACTGTAGAAACATATGAAATAGTTAAATATATAAAGTAGTAGGTAGCATCACAGACAAAGTTAATACATTTTTCAGAGGCTAAGCCAAAGTAAGTAGTGAGGTAAATAGCAGCAATAATATAAACGGCCTAGAATGCAGGAAAAATGAAAACACATGATTCTAATGGCAATAGAGGTGATCTGCTAAGGGGGAGGGGGTGGAAGAAAAAAAAACAGTAAAGAGGTTAATCGTACCCTAGTTCCAGAATCACCTGAGACAAAATCATTGTCTTATCATTTGTTAACATATTTACATATGCTGCCATGCCTAGTTCCAACTTCAACTCTGTTTTGCTTCTACACCTCCAATAGAGGCCAAATACCCTCCCACACCCTACATCCTGTCTGCCTCCCAGGAGGTCCTAAGTAACAAGTGTCTAAGGTGAGATATCTACCTAAATACCCATGCCATCTGGGAAAGCCACAGGGCTTGACTGATGCAGGACCTACTCACACGGCCTAGCTTCATCTTCCTTTCAGTCTGCTTCTCCACCCAGGCCAGATAAGTGAGTCAACATCCTCCCACACGCTAGAGCCTGCCTCTATTCGAGGGGATCTGCAATTACTAGGGATACCAGTTGCCTGTCTCCTAGGAGGTCTGCAATAATCAAGGACATAGGAGGTGTACTTTAACCAGGAACACAATACTTCTGGTTTGTACTCCATTGGCAACTAGGGAAGCTTCTTCCCTGGACCCCAGAGCCTGCATGATTCTCAGGAGGTTCACCTTGGCTTTGAAGACAAGAGGTCTGCCTTGAACAGGACATAGAAGGCCTGCTCTAACCAGAGACAAAAGAGCCCCTTATATCACCAGAGAAAGCATTGCCTGCCTCTCAAGAGATTGGCTCTAACTTAGGTCACAGAACTCTACCTGCCTCCAAGGAGGCTAGCTCCTTTCAGAGACACTCAAGCCAGTTAACACCAGAGATAAATGGATGGTGAGAGGCTAGCTCAAGAACATAACCAAGAATAGCTAATGCAAATCTACACCATTAAAACCTATTTTTCTCACCACAGCAAGCCCTGGATATACTAGCACACCTGAATAGTAAGATTATGACCTAAAATCCCATCTCATGAAGATGATAGAGGCCTTTACAGAGGATATAAACAACTTTCTTAAAGAAATATAAGAAAACACAGACAAATAGGTTGAAGCTTTTAAGAGGAAACAAATATAGTCAGGCAAAGGTGGATCAGGAACATATGTCCAATACAGCTTCACAGTTACCCTTGTCAGGGCACTGAGCCAGCTCACATGTCAGCATCATTCTTTTTCTCACCAATAACAGTATCAGCATGTCTCACCAATCTTTCTGGCAGCCATCATATTCCTATAGCCTCATGTAGAAAAAGCACAAACATGCCCTCTTCCCCATATTAGATAACTTATCAGGATCATACCATTTGTCTGTAAGTGAATCCTTCCTTTTCACTTAGGTATAAGTATCCCCAGTTGAAGGGTGCCATAGACACTCAGCAGAAAGTTCCTTGGCATCCATTTTTTTTAATTTAAAAAAAAGTATGATTTAAATAAATTTAAATAAATTTGTGGTGTTTAGGTATATACATCTCACTTTTTTACTTGATGAAGATACTTTTTAAAGTTCCATGGGCCCCTTCCACAATACCTTGTCCTTGAATATTATAAGGAATTCCCATAATAAACTGTTGTCAAAAAGTCTCAACTGCTCAACTGCAATTGCCAGATCCACTATCTGATATTTTATTGGATATTTTATTTATTTACCTTTCAAATGTTATCCCCTCTCTCATTCCCCCCAAAACCCCTAATCAAATCTCCCCATCTCTTACTTCTATGAAGGTGTGCCCTCACCCATACACCCATTTCTGCCTCTCTGCTTTTGAATCTCCTAACACTAGGGCATCCAAACTTTCAGGGACCAACGCCCTCTGCTTCCACTGATGCCTGACAAAGTCATTCTCAACTACCTATACAGGTGGAACCATGAATCCTTTCCTTTGTGTTCCCAGGATGAAGGTTTAGACCCTGGGAGCCCTGGTTGAGTATCTTGTTACTACTTCAAAGAAGGACAAAAGGACCTACACTTTGGTCTTCCTTCTTCTTCTTTTTGAGCTTCATGTGGTCTAGGCATTATATCTTAGGTATTGTGAGATTCTGAACTAATATCAACTTATCAGTGAGTGCAAACCATGTGTGTTCTTTTATGATTGGGTTATCTCACTCAGGATGATGTTTTCCAGTTTCATCCATTTGCCTAAGACCCTTACCAACCTATGATAATACATAGTCCATGACGGGTAAGAAAAGCTTTCATGTCAGAATGACCTAAGACAGGCTCAGTCTGGTTTATGCGATAAAAAAGATGAGATTTGGAGAGCTTTTGGGGCTGCCTGGCAGGAATCTGGCATAGGACAAGGACAAGGAAATGGACTGCAGGCAGGAATTTGACATTAGGCTGGAACAAAGAAGTAAATTCAGGCAGAAATCTAAATCCGAGACTAAAATAAAGAAAAAATTTCGTGCAGGAATCTCAATATTAGGCTAGAACAAAGAAGTAATTATAGGCAGAAATCTAAATCTTAAGCTAGAACAAAGAAGTAGGCTTTAGGCATGAAAATTATTTTGGGCTAGGATAGGGAATTAGGCTCAGATATTTTGGTCATCCTGATAAGCCCTTAGAAATCACAGGAATGATCACAGGACTCTGTTTATTTCTGTGTGTGTTCTTTGACTATCTGGGTTTATTGTCTTGCTTGTTCCTTGACTATTTGCATATTGATAGTTCCTCAACCTAGAACTGACCTTAAATTGCATGTAATTTAAACAGTATAAAAGCAAGAAAGGAGGATGGATGGGATAGTCGATTAATGGGGGGGGAAATGGGTGAGGGTAATGACATCATAAATGTAAATTTAAAAAATACTGGAAATGGAAAAAAAGAAATAATTATATAAAGGACAGAAATAAAACCCATGTAAAAGTCCCAAAGTTTTCTTATACATAATCTCTTTTTATCACTCTAATGAATTTTTAGACTTCTGAGATTTATTTTTTCAATGCAAATAATGCATTATATTACAAAGAAAGTATTTCATTGTGGGTTCAATTTATCAACATATTAAGAATACTCAGAGCTGGAAGAATGCATCTAAAGGATCAAAGGTCATTCAATTATATGCTAAAAGTTAACCAATTGTCACTATTTTTAAAAAGATAAGGGGAGGTCATTGTCCCTAGAATTTACTAATGTTGTTTTACTAAATTGACATATTAAACTGCCTTGTAAGTGTTATGTTTATGTCCACAGATATGGTGAAGCTCTCAGCCTTGTTCAGATAAGCTGCTTTGTGCAGTAGACAGCAGTTAAAGTAGAGACTCAAAAACTGGTCAAAGTGCATCAATGGAATAATAGGCAAAAGTGTAAAACCCAGATGAGGAAATCGTACTGTGAAACTATCTTCTGAGTTTGACATGACCCTTGCATTCATGAATACTTAGCAGGTGTATAATCTCATAAGACCTGAACAAGTTCAAACTCAATAATACTCCAGTATGAATGGGGTGGGGTAAAGGAGGTCCCACTCTAGCTTAGGATCTATATTAGCAATTGGTGGCTTCTAGGGATGGAGAGTCATTTTTCTTCTTGGGTATAACTTCTGAGAAATTATCCATGATACAGTAAATAACCCCACACATATGTAAACAACTCTAAATAAACTCAGTAGGTTATAGATTGTTTGTTGTTACTGGAAAAAAATTGGGGGGAAACAAATGACTCCCTTAAAGAAATACAGGAAAGTAAAATCAAGCAGGCAAAGGAATTGAAGAAAACAGTCCAAGACCTAAAAATAAAAATAGAAACAATTAAAAAAACACAAATGGAGACAACCCTGGAGATGAACAACTTAGGAAAGAGATCAGGAGCTACAGATGCAAGTACAACCAAGAGAATTAAAGGGATAGAAGAGGGAATCTCACGCAGAGAATAAACCATAGAAGATATTGACACATCATGGAAAGAGTATACAAATTGTAAAACAACTCCTAACACAGAATATAGAGGAAATTCAAGACACAATTAAAAGAGAAATCTAAGAATAATAACAATATAAAAGGATGAAGAGTCACAGCTCAAAGAGCCAAAAAATATCTTGAACAAAATCATAGAAGAAAACTCGAACCTAAAGAAAAGAGATGGCCATAAATATACAAGAAGCCTACAGTACACCAAATAGGTTGAACCAGAAAAAAAAATCCTCTCATCACATAATAATCAAAGCACTAAATGCACAGAACAAAGAAAGAACATTAAAAGCTTTGAGGGGAAAAGGCCAAGGTACATATAAAGGCAGATGTATCAGAATTGCAACAGAGTTCTCAAAAGAGACTCTAAAGTCCAAAATACATGGGGAAGATGTGAACAAGACCCTAAGAGAACACAAATGCTATCTCAGGCTACTATAACCACCAAAACTCTCAAACAACGTAGAGAAAGAAACCAAGATATTCTGTGACAAAACCAAATTTAAACAATATTTTTCTACTAATCCAGTGCCACAGAGAATACTAGAAGAAAAACTCCAACACAAACAGGGTGATGATACCCAAGAAAACAAGAGAAATTGAGCGTCTCATCACAAATTCAAAAGGTGCTAATCTCATACACACATAATACCTCCTTCAGCAACAAAAATAATAGGAACTAAAAATCATCTGTCTTTAATATCTATGAATATCAATAGACTCAATTCCCCATTAAAAAGATGCAGGAGCATCCACCGCTTCCGGGACGGAGCCAAGGACCCTTCCCCTGCGGCTCACCAGAGGCCCAAGATCCTCTCTGTGTGGCTCTCTCCCAGTGTGTCCTTCCTGCCCAGCACCTCTGGGGAGGTCCCCGCAGCCTTCATCTTAGTCCTGGCCGTGCCTCCCAGATTCTGTCCCATGGCCCTTCACCCTGCCCCTCTCTTGATTCTTCACCATCCTTCACTCAGGGGTCCAGCCCACCTAGTCCCGTCACCTACTGCGTCCACAGTGTCCAGCCCTGATCCTCCCAGGAGAGGCTAGCCGACCAGCTGGAGGAGGGACTTGATAGCTGTGTGGCCCTTAAGCAACCTGTCCCATGATCCTTCAAATCTACTACCAAATTCCCTTTGGAGCTAGGTTTGGACATCCACAGTTGGTCTCCCCATCCCACTCCCAAACTTCAGAGCAGGCTGAGAAGATTAGTGCTTGATGACCTGGGAAGGTGTGCAGCCCCCAAGAAGAAGGGGGCAGATTTGAAAAGCAGAGAGGTGCACCTCCCGTTCTGAGGAAGCAATTCTGGTCTGGGACCATTTGCAACCGACCAGGGGAGCAGAAGGAATGACTGTCCTGCAGAGCAACTTAAGAGGGAGCTGGATCAGAAAGCAAAGTTAAGGCAGAAGTGAGAGCCAAGCAAGATGCCAAGGAGAAGCTCATGGATTACCCACAATCAAAGGTCTCCCCTTGAATCCAAGGCATTCCCCATTTGATTTTACCTCCTTGATCTGATCTGTCACTGCAAGAGAAAAACAGAAATGACGGGAACCCAGACAGTTGTATAGACAGACCTGTTGCAGGTAAGGCAGAAGCCAGAGACCAGGAGAAGACAGCAAGAGATGCTAGAGTAGGCAGTCTGCCGCCCCTATCAGCAGGAGAGGACTGAGTTTCATGCTAGCCCTTGCAGGAAATCCAGCAGCCCCTTATGCCACTCATCAGGCTTGTACAAGTAACAGGAATGCCCCGCCCCTTTCATGACCAGCACTCTGTGGTTGGGCAGCTGCTTCAGGTGTTGAAAGCTGGAGGAGCCCATGGGGTCCTGGTCTCCATATACAATGAGAGCTGGAGTCTGAGAGGAAGGAAAGGAGGATAGAGTCGGGGATTTGTCGCATCAGCCCACCTTCTAAATGTTAGCTTCAGGCCTCACCACCTCTTTAGTCTTTTCCTGCCCTCCTCAGGAGAGACAAGCTGATCCGGTGGGTGGAGACATGAGTCTGTACTTCCCCAGTACACAGTTTTATACAGGGGTTGGCATAGTTATCTGATAAGTCAACCAAAAGGGGTCTCCCCAGAAACCACCCCATTGGTTATCCAGCTCCCAAATGAAGAAGGCCTAGGGATGAACCCTGTCTTGTTCCTGAGATACCATCTCAGTGACACACACACACACACACACACACACACACACACACAGTACCTACACACTGGCATAGTCAGTAGCATTGATTTTGTCTGTGCAGTTGGGAGCCACTGGTACATAGCCCTGGAGTTTGGACCCAGGGGCCACGAGGAAGGGCATTACCTACATGCCACTTAATGATGGACTGATAACAACTGGGGGTCCCACATAGTCATGGAAACTTAACAAATCTGCTCACTGAAAACTTGGTCAGGGAAGACATGAAGAATGAAATCGAAGACATTATAGAATTCAATGAAAATTAAGGCACAACATACCCAAACTTATGGGTCACAATGAAAGTCTTGTTAAAAGGAAAATACATAGTACTAAGTGCCTTCATAAAGAAATTGGAGAGATCCCAAACTAGCAATATAGTCACAGATCTGAAATCTCTAGAACAGAAAGAAGCAAGCAGACCCAAAGAGGGGTAAAAGGGGGGAAATAGTCAAGTTCAGGGAAGAAATCAACCAATTAGAAACAAGGTGAAGTATACAAAGAATCAACAAAACCAAGAGATGGTTCCTTGAGAAAATAAAAAAGATATATAAAGTTTTAGACAAACTAACAAAAGGACACAGAGACGATACCCAGATTAATGAAATCAGACATGAAAAGGGAGACATAACAACAGAATCTAAGGAGATTCAAAACATTCTCAGAACCTACTACAAAAGCTATACTCAACCATAATGGAAAATCTAGATGAAATGGTGAATTTTCTAGACAAATACCATGTACCAAATTTAAATCAAGAGCAGGTAAGCTATCTAAACAGGCCCATAGCTCCTAATGTAATAAGAACATTCCTTAAAGTTCTCCCAAACAAACAAACAAAAAAAAATTACTCAGGGACAGATGGTTTCCATTTAGAATTCTACTGGACATTCAGAGACCTAATACCATTACTCCTCAAATGATTCCACAAAATAGAAATAGAAAGAACACTCCTGGTTGATTCTATGAAGCCATATTTACTCTGATACCTAAACCACCAATACCCAACAAAGAAAGAGAACTTAAGGCCAATGTCACTTATGAATGTTGATGAAAATTACTCAATAAAATTCTCACAAACCAAGTCCAAGAACATATCAAAACCATAAATTTCACCAATCAAGTAGGTTTCATCACATAGATGCAGGGATGGTTCAATATATGAAAAGTCAACCAATGTAATATGCTATATAAATAAACTCAAGGAAAAATTTTACATGATCATCTCATTAGATGCTCAAAAAGTCTTTAGCAAAATCAAATTCCTGCTAAAAGTCTTGGAGACATCAAGAATTCATGGCACATACCTAAACATAATAAACAGAATATACAGCAAATCAATAGCCAACATCAAATTTAATGAAGAAAAACTAGAAACAATCCCACTAAAATAGGGAGAAGACAATGTTGTCCACTCTCTCCATCTATATTCAATATAGTACTTGAAGTTCTAGCTGTAGCAATTAGACAACAAAAGGAGATAAAGGAGATACAACTTTAAAAGGAAGAGGTTAAAGTATCACCATTTACACATAAGATAGTATACATAAGTAACACACAACATCCCACCAGAGTACCCCAACAGCTGAAAAACAACTTCAGCAAAGGTGCAGAATATAAGACTAACACAAATACATCTGGAACATTCTTTTATACAAATGACAAATAGGCTGAGAATGAAATTAGGGAAACAACAAGCCTTCACAATAGCCACAAATAACATAAAATATCTTTGTGTAACTCTTACGAAGGAAGTGAAAGATCTGTATGACAAGAATTTCAAATCTCTCAAGAAAGAAACAAAAGACCTGAGAAGATGAAAACATGCTCCCTGCTTATGGATTTGCATAATTATCAGAGTAATAATGGCCAGCTTACCACAAGCAATCTACAGAATTAATGCAATCCTCATCAAAACTACAACAAAATTCTTCACAGATATAGAAAGAGAAATTCTCAACTTGATATGAAAAAACAAAAAATGGTTTAGACCCTGGGAGATCTAGTTGGTTGGTATTGTTGCTCTCCTCATCAGGAAACAAACACAGTCTTCACTCTAACTCCTCTATTGGGAACTCCATGATCAGTTCAATGGATAGCTGTGAGTATCTGCCTCTGAATATGTCAGACTCTTGCAAACCTCTAAGGAGACAGCTACATCAGGTTCTTGTCAGCATGGACTTCCTGACTTCCACATCAGCATCTACCTTTGGTGACTACACATGGGATGGATACCCAGGTGGAATGGGCTCCAGAAAGCCCCTCCTTCAGTTTCTGTCCCTCACTTTGTATCCACATTTGCTCCCTTGAGTATTTTGTTACTCCTTTTAAGAAAAACCAAAGGACCCCCACTTGGTCTTCCTTCTTCATGAGCTTCATGTGGTCTATGAGTTGAATCAGGTATTTCAAGGTTCTGGGTTAATATCCAATTATCAGTGAGTGCATACAATGTGTGTTTTTTTGTGATTGTCTTACCTCACTCAGGATGATATTTTCAGGTTCCATCGATTTACCTAAGAATTTCTTGACTTCAATGTTTTTAGTAGCTGACTAATACTCAATTGTGTAAATGTACCACATTTTTTGTACGCATTCCTCAGTTGAAGGACATCTGTGTTCTTTCCAGAATCTGGATATTATAAGTAAGATTTCTATGAACATAGTGGAGCATATGTTCTTGTTATATGTTAGAGCATCTTCTAGGTATATGCCCAGGAGTGGTATAGCTGGATCCTCAGGTAAAGCTATGTCCAATTTTCTGAGGAACAGTCAGACTGATTTCCAAAGTGGTTGCAACATCTTGCAGTCCCACCAACAATGGAGGAGTGTTTCTCTTTCTCCACATCCTCTCCAGCATCTACTATCACCTGAGTTTTTAATCTTAGCCATTCTGACTTGTGTGAGATAAAATCTCAGGATTGTTTTGATTTGCATTTCCCTGATGACTAAGGATGCTGGACATTTCCTTAGATGCTTCTCGGCCATTCACATTTCCTCAGTACAGAATTCTTTGTTAAGCTCTATACCCCATTTTTTAATAGGGTTATTTGGTTGTCTGGAGTCTAACTTTTGAGTTCTTTGTATATATTGTATATTAGCCCTTGATTAGATGTAGGATTGGTAAATATCTTTTGGCAATTTGTTGGTTGTTGTTTTGTCCTATTGACAGTGTCCTTTGCCTTACAGAAACTTTGGAATTTTATGAAGTCTCATTTGTCAATTCTTGATCTTAGAGCAAAAGCCATTGGTGTTCTGTTCAGGAACATTTCCCCTGTGCCCAAGTATTCGAGGATCTTCCCCACCTTCTCTTCTATTACTTTCACTGTATCTGGTTTATGTAAAGGTCCTTTATCCACTTAGACTTGAGCTTTTTACAAGGAGATAAGCATGGATCAATTTGCATTCTTCTACGTGTTGTCCTCCAGTAAATCCAGCACCATTTATTGAAAATGCTGTCCTTTTTTTTATTGGACAGTTTTAGCTACTTTGTCAAAGATCAAGTAACCATAGGTGTATGAGTTCATTTCTGGGTCTTCAATTCTATTCCATCGATCTTCCTGCCTGCCTCTGTACCAATACCAGGTAGTTTTTATCACTATTGCTCTGTAGTGCATCTTGAGATGGTCAGGGATGGTGATTCCTCCAGAAATTCATTTATTGTTGAGAATAGTTTCGCTATCCTGGCTTTTTTGTTATTCCAAATGAATTTGAGAATTTCCTTTTCTAACTAACTCTGTGAAGAACTCAGTTGGGATTATAATGAGGAATGCATTGAATCTGTTGATTGCTTTTGGCAAGATGGCCATTTTTATTATATTAATCCTGCCAATCCATTATCATGGAAGATCATTCCATTTTCTGAGATCTTCTTTGATATCTTTCTTCAGAGACTTGAAGTTCCTGTCATACAGGTCATACAGGTCTTTCACTTGCTTGGTTAGATTCAAACCAAGGTATTTTATGTTATTTGTGACTATTGTGAAGGATGTCATTACCCTAATTTTTTTTGGTCTGTTTATCTTTCATGTAGAGGAAGGCTACTGATTTGTTTGAGTTGATTTTATAACCAGCCACTTTGCTGAAGTTGTTTATCAGGTTTAGGAGTTCTCTGGTGGAAGTTCTGGGGTCACTTAAGTATACTATCATATCATCTACAAATAGTGATATTTTGACTCTTCCTTTCCTATTTGTATCCCTTTGACTTCTTTTTGTTGTCTTTGCTCTGGCTAGGACTTCCTGTACTATATTGAATAGGTAGGGAGAGAGTGGGCAGCCTTGTCTAGTCCCTGATCTTAGTGGGATTGCTTCAAGTTTCTCTCCATTTAGTTTGATGTTGGCTACTGGTTTACTCTATATTGGTTTTACTATGTTTAGGGATGGGCCTTGAATTCCTGATCTTTCCAAGATTGTATCATGAAGGAATGTTGAATTTTGTCAAATGCTTTCTTAGCATGTAGTGAGATGATCATGCGGTTTTTTTCTTTGAGTTTGTTTATATAGTTGATTACATTAATGTATTTCTGAATATTGAACCATTCCTGCATTCCTGGGATAAAACCTACTTGATCATGATGGATGATTGTTTTGATGTGTTCTTAGATATGATTTGCTAAAATTTTATGGAGTATTTTTGCATTGATATTCATAAGGGAGATTAGCTGATATTCTCTTTCTTTGTTGGGTCTTTGTGAGGTTTGGGTATGAGTGTATTTGTAGGTTCATAGAACCAATTGGGTAGTGTTCGGCTTGTTTCTATTTTGCAGATTAGTTTGAAGAGAATTGGTATTAGGTCATCCTTGAGTGTCTGATAGATTTCTGCACTAAAACTGTCTGGTCCTCGACTTTTTTTGGTGGGGAGATTTTTAATGACTGCTGCTATTTCCTTAGGGGTTATGCGACTGTTTAGATGGTTTATTTGTTCCTGATTTAACTTTGGTACCTGGTAACTGCCTAGGAAATTGTCCATTTCATCCAAGTTTCCAGTTTTGTTGTATATAGTCCTTAGTAGTAGGATCTGATTTTTTTTTTAATTTCCTAAGTTTCTGTTATTATGTCTCCCTTTTCAGTTCTGATTTTATTAATTTGGATACTGTCTCTCCATAGGTGGCAGAAGAGATCCTTGGTCACATGAAGGCTGGACACCCGAGTTTGTGGGAATTTGAGGGTGGGGAGGTGGGAGTGGAGTGTATGTAGGGGCATATCTGTAGGGAAGAAAGAGGAGGGGTGATGGGATAGGGGATTCCTGGGCAGGTGGGGTGGAATGGAGTAAGGAGATAACATATGAAATGTAAATAAAACATCAAATTAAAAGAAAAAAATTCCAGGATAGCCTAAAGAATTCTCAACAATACAAGAACTTCTGTCGTTATCACCATATTTTACCTGAAGCTGTACTACAAAGGAATAATGATTAAAATACCATATGGTATTGGTATACAGAGCGACAGTTCAATCCATGGAATAGAAAGACAGGTCAGTAAACGTAATAGAGTTGAAGAATAAGAAATAAATTTACACAAATACTGACACTTGATCTTTGACAAAAAAACAAAACCATTCCGAGGTAAAAAGAAATCATCTTCTATAAATGTTGTTGATCTACTCTAGGATCATGAAGGACAGCCAGGTTTCTGGTCAAGCACTGGCTAGAAATCACCAGGGACCCTGCAGGGTTCCCTACAAAGGACAACAAGCATTTTGCCATGCTCCCAGACTCCAGGATCCTGACATAAGGTCACTGACCTCCATAGAGTGGGGTCCTTCAGTTAAGTAGGATAATGTCCACTAGCCTCTCCACAGGTAGAGGGTGTGACTACAGGTCACAGACTCTCCAGACAGACCTCTTTATTAATGAGATATCTAATGGCCAGAGAGGCATAGCCAATTAAACTATCAGAGTTTGGGTGTTAGAGTGAGGAATATAGTTCCCAACAGGAAAGGTTGGAAAAATATGAAATAAATACTTTTCAAACACTAAGTCATAGGTAGAGTTTCATTCCTATGAAGAGACACTATGACAAAGTAATTATTATAAAGGAAATATTTAAATGAGGGTGGCTTACAGTTTTAGTGGTTCAGTGCTTTATTATCGTGCGGAGAAGCATAGCAGGGTCCAGGCAGACGTGTTACTGGAAAAGCCAAGAATTATACATGTTGATGAAAAAGAAGCCAGGAGAAGAGTGTCTTCTGTGGAAAGCCCTTCCAAACTGAACAGAGCTTGAGTACTAGGAAACCTGAAAGTGCACCTATACAATGACACACTTCCTCCAATGATGTCACACCTATTCAAATAAGGCCACTTACCATGGGCCAAGCATATTCAACCAGCACACCATGCTGTAAAAAAGTATGTTCAAGGTGCCAATAGTGTCTAATTATTTTTTTCAGTATTCATTAGTTGATAGATTGAAATTTTTATAATGGAGTTTTTATCATTTTGTGTATCTCCCTGATGCTTTGTTTTACCAGAAAACTAACTTTCTGCCTGCAGCAAGATTTTAATTTGTATCATAGAAGTTTGAGTTCTAAAATGAATTACTTTTTAATCTCTAGACAGTAGTTCCTCTCTGGTTCTGGTTGAAAGACAGAGACCCTAGCCTGGGAATGGTGGCACCTGCCCTTCATGGTAACACTTGAGAGGGCTAGAGAGGAAAATCTTTTGTTAATTTAAGGCCAGACTGTTTGAGATAGTGAGTTCCAGGACAGCCAGCAAAATCAATCTCTCTCTCTCTCTCTCTCTCTCTCTCTCTCTCTCTCTCTCTCTCTCTCTCTCTCTCTTCTACAACCGAATAATGTGGATTTAAAGGGGTGATAAATCCCAATAACATTTTCAAAAATCAAGTTTTCCTCATAGTGTTTAGTGTTCTGGAATTAGATTTTCAATCTACAACTAAAACCAAAACAATTCTTTTTTTTTCTCATTTGGATCTTAAAATGTTGAAATCACTTTGAGAGTTTCATAAATGCTTAAATAGCCCCAGAAACAAAAATCTCGTAAGTTTTCTTCCCCAGCAATATTTGCTTAAAAGAAAGGGAAAAAAGAGACATTGTGAAATAGACCTGAAACCAAAAAGTTGAACAGACCTTAAAGAGGGTCATTCTAAGCTCCTTAGAACCATTCTTGCTTCCCATGGTCAGTCCCCCACCCAGATCCCAGGATCAGAACATTTTTCCTGGACCCAAGTTTTGACTTGTGGAATACTTAATCCTAGATGCTAACTATTATTGACATAACCCTAGGTAAGTCTTCTGTTTATGTTCCCAGCTCTGGCATAATTATAAAGATGATGGCACCTACCACTCTCAAATAAATGCCTTTTCACAACAAGCAATCATATGTATAAAGGAAGGTAACTCTTGCACAAAATCTGCATCTAGACTTAAAACTATGTACATGTTGGAGAAAGGCAACTGAGTTAATTGTTGAGATTCTCCTGCTTTTATAATAAAATAAGTCATTGCTAGAGACTGGGCTCTGAAAATCCCCTTAAGATCCTGAATCCTAAAACCGTATCATACATTTCTGGCCTCTTTCTTGCTATTACTCTCTAACCACTGGGCTCAATTTATTTAAAGGCTTTATTAATCTAGATATAACCTAATCTCCTTACAAGAGAAACTTTGTACAAGTCTAAGCTTTGATACCAAAGAGTGTCTCTACAAGTAAATTTCCTTGTCATGAGATATAAATTTGAGAATGTAAAATACTTTTGTTAATGATTATGATGAAACTAGGAACATAAACTGGAGGATTGTGCTCATGTTACTAATATGTAGGCCATGGAATTAAATATTTCATGGGTCACTTCTTAGATTCAGGTGAAAGACACTGGAAAGAAGCCAGTCAGCCAGTAGAAAGTGAGGACTAGACACCAAGGAGGGACTTAAAAATGTCTTCTCTGTATTTTGTTTATCTTTTCTCTTGATTCAGCCTTGTGTCATTTTCCTTTCTTCCCCCCCCCCCTCTCTCTCTCTCTCTCTCTCTCTCTCTCTCTTTCTCTCTCTCTCTCTCACTTTTTCTTTCTGCTTCCCCTTCTCTTACTCCTCAGTCTCCCTTCTTCCTTTTCTCAAAAACAGCACTGTAATGGCAAATGATTTGGGAAGATATCATGTTTCTTTATCCTAAATTATATGTATAATCCAAAAGTCCTCTTCAGTTTTAGATTCAAGAACCATACACTGATACTAAAGTAAATTTTACAGACAGTGCATATGACTCCTGAGGGGAATGGACTATAAGGGAAATGTTTCTTCTCTGAAATAACTTTACAGGGCTCTAGAAATCCCTATAATCTAAAGTATAGGGAGCAGAAATAATGAGTGCACATTTGAGGGGCTTGATATATCTCTCCAGCAGACCTTTTATATAGTTAAGGCCTATTATTGAGTCTTCTTAGAGGACTCAAGAAGCAAGTAGCAATTTCTTTGCTCTCCTGAGTTGCCTGACTTTTCAGATTGTTGTAGGGGACAGTATTTATCGTGTTTCTTTGGTGTTTGAGACACTATAAGTTGAGGATTTTGATAACTAAAAGGTTTCCATGGATTTGCCTGTGTTATAAAAGGTAAGGTTTTCTAACCTTTAAAGCTTCCCTCCCAGTTTCTGCTGCCTTAGCCCAGGCACCCCAATGTTTTTAGTTCATTACTCCCTTTGTCTCATTTTGTGTACAATACTTTTCTCTGCCCTTTTTGCAGTGATTTTGTCTTCTTAAGGTTAGTTGGGTGGTAGGAATTGGATGGGTCAGCACTGTGGCTCACTGTCTGATCTTGCTTACTGTTAGAGAGGCCCTTGGGTACACACCTCAGCACTTCAAGTAAACTGATCCTGGTTTAAGTGAAAATCTTAACTAGTATACAAAGATATTTAAGTAATTGCTACTATCCAATTTATGCTCCAGGTTGCAAGGTTTCTTTAACTTCTTCAAAGTTTCGAAGAGGAAAATCTAGTGAACTGAAAAGTGAGTGATGCCTCATAAAGTAATGAATCAAAAGTGTGGTAAGATATAAATTTAATTTTCTCTTGTGAAAGAGGGGATTAAATGATCAGATTCAGTAGCTTGACCAAGGGTTTATTTAATTTAATTTAATTAATTCTATTTTATCTTTTTGTTTTTTCAAGACAGGGTTTCACTGAGGAGTCCTGGCTGCCCTGGAACTCACTCTGTAGACCAGGCTGGCCTCGAACTCAGAAATCCACCTGCCTCTGCCTCCCAAGTGCTGGGATTAAAGGCGTGTGCCACCACCGCTCAGCTTGAGCAGCGGTTTAAATGGCATTTTCTAAGAACCTAAGCAATTCTTCTGTTTCTTACTGCTAAAATTTAAATGTACGTTTTAGTTCCCTTGACAAAGCTTGTTATCTGTTTGAATGGCTGTCTGGGATTGTACAAAAACAATGGTTAAAATTCTAAAGGTTAACTATATTAAAATCTTCGACAGGCATGAGCTATGTGGAGTATTACACTTTTCCCTGTCTACGCAATTATAGGTGAGGTATTAAGTATTCCAAAGTTTCTTGTACTATTTTTGAACTGAGCTGTTTGCTCTTCTATATAGATTTAACAATCCTTCCAAGATTGGGAGGAGAATTAGTACTGTGCAGCTTAACAGCATGGGCTGTCATGTCAAGATTACAGAAACTGGGATTTCGTGTGTCAAGCTGAAAACATGTTTGGAACCATTGGCAAGCACTTACCTAGGGACAGTATTAGGAGAGAGGCACTGATTGTATCCCATTGATAGTTTGGTTGTATTAAGCCCTTGCTCTAATATTCATGCTTTTATGCTCAATAGTTTCTAGTTTCCATCAGGAGTCTGGCTTTCAATAGAGAAGTTCATTGCATGGAATAAGAGGTACTGATTATTCAAGTGCTTCAAATGGAGTGAATGATCGATCCCTAATCAAGTGCAAGAGGCTTCTTGGATGCTTTGTATGAGCTCTCTGATTCCCTGTGTCAAGATTTTAAACTTTCAGCTGCTTACTTGTTTTGGCAAGGTAACAAAACTTGCCATTAAATGTAAACACAAACTGAACTCATATAACTTAAAAGTCATGGAGTAGCATGAACCTATTAAAATGCTACCTAGATATACTGCTTCTGTAGGAATTGCTCAGATATTAAACTTCAAGCACAAAGTGTACATTGCAATCTGAGCAGTGTATTAAAAGTGCATGACTTGTTTAGGTGAAGAGTTGTAGAACTGAGTGAGGCATGACACTGAAATTCAACAATTTTGGCCTTGTTCTGCTCAGGACCACTATATACTGAGCCCCAGACCTTTGATTTCATCTACAGTATTTGTTGGTTCTGTAACTACTCTTTAGCTTTTGTCCTTTAAAGTGTAACGTTAACTAGTCTCACATTCAATAGAAGTGACTAGACTGAGACTTTTAAGAATCTTAGTCACTCAAAGAGATTTACATTATGCTACTTCTGTATAGTATTAGGTGTCCCTGTGAAAGGAGTTGTGACCAAAATAGGTAGAAAAAATCTTCTGGTATAGAAGATTCTGAAAATGAAGGTGTTTTTTGTTTTGTTTTGTTTCATTTTGTTTAGTTTTTTATTAAAACCAATATTCTTTACCTTCTTCTCAGACAAAAGTTGTTTTGTCTAAAATTGTTTTTCTGAGTTGTTTATCAGCTAAATTATCCTTTGTTCTGCCCCATCAGAGCACAGTAAGAAGGTAAATCTTGTTTCACATACAACTACTTTAAATGGAGAATTTCCTTGAAACTTTACATAGAGACACGGCAAACGTAGTTTCTTGAATATTCTACCAATGCACCAACTGGAATTGTCAATTCATCCTCCCTCTGGACAAGGCCTGGTCTGGCTGTTCTTCTGGTCTCTCATCAAGGTAGGTGAGGGAAAAAGAATGTCAGTGGTGACAAATGTTCATTTTGAAACATATTTAGATTAACGTTTTAAGATTAAATATTTTATTTATATACATTTCATATGTTGTCTCCCTTTTCAGTCCCCCTCCAAGAGCCCTGCACTCCATTACCCCTACCCTTCACCTCTATGAGGGTGCTCCCACACACACACCACATGGACTCCTGCCTCACTCCTCTATCATCTGCCTTCTCTGGGGCATCATGCCTACACAGGACCAAGCATATCACCTCCCACTGAGGCAGATAAAGCAATCTCTGATATATATGTAGGAGGGGCCATGGACCAGACAATAGATACTCTTTGGTTGGTGCCTTAGTCCCAGGGAGCTCTGAGAGATCCAATTAGTTGATATTGTTGTTCTTTCTATGGGGTTGCCATCCCCTTCAACTTCTTCAATCTTTCCTCTAACATTACATATGGGTCAGTGACCTCAGTCCAATCATGTCATTATACGTTAGAGCATGTTTCCATTTAAGCTACCGCCCAGGGCCCATGTTGAGCATCCTTTAGGTTATATAGGACCATGACATATTACAATAGAGTAAGTTGTCTATTTTTTGAGACATTCCTTACCAATGTGAATTAATTCTTTAGATAGCAATCTGAAGTAGTTGAAGTTGGGTTTGCTTTGCTACCTTGAAGAGTAGTAAAGTATAATCATAAGTATTTGCCTAAGGAAAAAGTCCGTCTGTGGGGTTCACCATATGGTCAGTTCACCAAAAAGTAGGCAAAATTTTCTGGCCTAAATCTTCTGACAAAAAATTATCTGTATAAAAATTGTTAAATTATAATACTACTTTGTCACATTATATAATAAAGACATTTTGAACCATTAAGGTGTCTAATTTACTTATATAGTTCTCTCTTGCTATTTTAAGGAAAGTATTTTTCCAGTGCTTGAAATATCCTGCAGAATGTATAAATGTATTTAATTCCCCATCTGGAAGCAGAACGAGGAATATACAATTCATCCCAGTTGTAAACCTAGAAACTCAGTATTACTGGCCATTAAGTTTCTTAAAACTTTAGCATCCCTGTAGAAAAACGTTTTCCGAAAAATGTATCCCCTTTTATCTGGTCTATAAGAATATGCACATGGAAAGGAAAATGGCTGTATATACTTGAAACTTCAGGTATTAAATTGTAGGATCCTTAAAGACAAGATGGAATGAGTTTTATCTTCTATCTGAGGGCAGAAAATTCAAATTTAAAGACTGGAGTTGTTTCCAGAATTCATAATCAATCTGTGAGAGGACAAAAATTACTACAATGGATGTATGGTCCTGAGTCCCTCCTGTTTGTAAAAGAATATTAAACTTTCAACACTTAATAGTTCAGCCATTGCAAGTACATATAGAGGAGATTGAGAGAGAAGATAACAGGGAATTACCAAAATTCCCTAATAAATTAGTTATTCATCCTACTGGAGCCTAACAGAACTTACTCTTGTAGAATCTCTGGATGGAAAGTGGAAAGCTGTGGAAGAGAGAACTCAGCAGTCCTCGAGTTAAAGAAAGAAGTGAAAAGCATGAGTGGTGATAGCAGAGAGTAAATCAGTTACCAATAGTGTCAGAAAAGGGGATGAAATAACATGAAAAACTCATAGTAAGAAAGCAACAGCAAGAACATAATCAGTGCACACTAGTGAAAGGTGTAAGCACAGTGAAGATATTGACAATTGCTCAGAGACACTATGAGAGGCAAAATGAGCAAAAGCATACTATCTTCTGCTATTCTTTTTACTTGCTGCTCCCCTTTTGGGGTAGGTCTTTCCACATAAACTAAGGCAATAACTGTAATTATCAGCTGAGGCTCCCTACTTAAGTTATTCAGAATGGTTGACATCAAAACTAAACATAATACTGTCAGAACATGAATAATCTACCTGTATCCAAAGGGAAACTTAAGTACACAAGACCATTCTAACAGACAGAAACCAAGGTGAAACTGTTTCCTCAGGTTCCAGGTAAGCAAGGAACTTTATAAAGATATCATTGTTTCACTGTACAATGTTTATTTACATTATCCTGCCTATTTTGCTTCCAAAAATATCTCTGACACTTCTTGAACAAATCCTGATGTCAATTGAGATTGCCCCATTTTGGTAAGACTCACTTCTCTCTATCTTTACCTTTGATCCCTCCTACATTATAGAGTTAAAGTATCTCATCAAGACAAAATGTTAAATGTTGTTACCTCACACTGCACTGTATCCCAAAAGAATAAAACTAAACAAATCAAAACAAATAGAAAAACTAAACACAATTAATACCACAAGCATAGCTGTGTATCTAGAGATTGTTCTTTTGGCAAAGAAAAATTTCCTTGCTGTTGACTGGATTTCTCAAGACTTCCAGTGCAGGCTCCCATTCTCCAACATCCTTCAGGGGATGTCTTAGTTAGGATTTTAGACATAATGTCCAAGGCAATTCTTATATGGAAAACATTTAATTGGGTCTGTATTCCAGGTTCAGAGATTCAGTCCAGTATCGTCAAGGCAGGAGCATGTCAGCATCCAGAAAGGAATGGTGCAGGAAGACCTGAAATGTCTACGTCTTCATCTGCTGGTATCTAAGAGAAGACTGACTTTCAGGCAGCTAGGAAGTGGGTCTTAACGCACATCCCCACAGTGACACACCTACTCCAAGGCCACACATGCTAATAGTGCCAATCCCTGGGTCAAGCACATATAAACTGCCACAAGGGACTTGGGGAACTACAATATTGTTGCACCAAAGGCAAGGACAATTCAACACTGATCCCAACTGAGTCTCGATTTCTCTGTATAAAACAGAATGGTAATGGTTGACTCCTTGTAGTTACTCTTCCATTCTTCCTGCAATTGTTATATACATTGCTAATTCATCATGCTTGATATGCAGTTATTCTCAGTTTTAATGTGCAATCCTAATGTGTGTTACTCATAAGCACTTTACAGCAATCAATGAATTTGGTAGTTAGTGATTACCAAAATAAAAAATAGTGTTGCTTTTAGTAAAAATGAGTTCCTAGTTCACTACCTGCTCAGCACCTGGTAGGGTGAGTGATTCTACTGGGTCATTGAATTCACTACTTATTTCCCATTGCCTAAAATTCCCATTTCATTGAGAGATATAGGGGGTTTAGAACAAAACACTGAAGTTTAGTGCATGAAAGATTGAAGAAGGGAAAGCCTAAGATGAGTGTTTTGAGAAGATATCTGAGTGACTTTGGAGGAATTTATTGAGTCATTTTGTTCCATCTCCAATGGTACAGAAGAAAGATAAAGTATTAGATGGAGTTTGCTCTTTACTTATACTCATTCTCTAGTTTGTTAGTGGGAGCAGCCCAGGAAAAACCAAGGCAAATAGTAAGTAGAATTTCTAAGCTTATATCAGAGGCTAAGCCATTTGTCTCTTGAATTCTTCTTTCCCCTCATTTTAAGATTGGCCTGGCCTCTATGTGGAGGGGCTCAGACTCTGGCCTATGTTAATACTACCTCCAAAGAATCAATGATAGCTTTTATAAAATAAATTTCTCTGAGACTCTTCCTAACTTGCCGTCAGTTCTGCAAATGACTGTTTTACTTCAATAATTGTTAATTGCTTTTATAAACTTCGTGAGCGAACGTGCCAGTCTTATAACTATGTTTGCTGAGCATTCTAAATGGTCTTAGCTCCATGAGTCTCTCCAGAAAAAAAAATGTTTCAATTGAGAGAAAATTGATACTAAATGGCATTAGACTGATGTCTTGGTTAGGGTTTTACAGCTGTGAACAGACACCATGACCAAGGCAAGTCTTATAAATGACAACATTTAATTTGAGCTGACTTATAGATTCAGAGGTTCAGTCCACTATTATCAAGGTGGGAACGTGGCAACATCCAGGCAGGCATTGTGCAGAAATTACTGAGAGTTCTACATCTTCATCTGGAGGCTGCTAGCAGAATATTGGCTACCAACCAGCTTGGAAAAGGATATTAATGCCAACACACACAAGGCCATGGCTACTCCAACAAGGCCATACCTCCCAACAGTGCCACTCTCTGGATGAAGCATATACAAATGATCAAACTTGAAGTGCACTTGATTTTAGTTGATCCATATTGTCAGAGGCATATTAAAATATTGAGGACTTATTTAGGCAATGCAGCTTAATGACAAACAGGCCTTTGAAAATGGCTGTGTATTTGTGGTAAAAATTAAAGCCATGTTCACTCTGGTTGCAAAGAATTAAAGTGAAAGGTATAATTTACAACTAAAATAACTTTTTTATCTATCATTTAGAGATTGAGGTGTAACTTCTCTGCCACTGACGTTTAGCAGATGTAGAAAGAAGCTTATTAAGCAAACTGCATTGGATTATTTAATGATATAGGCACTATAGAACAGATGTAACTGTTATGCACAGATCCAAGAGTTCCCAAAGACAATCAGGAGTTCAACTCATACACAAAAGCAAAGAGTATTCAAGCATGAGCTCCGACCCTCAGACCTGTCCAATGCAGTGGGGTAGCATAGAAGACCCCAAGGACATAAAGCTCAGTCTTCTTATTGCTGATACAGCAGTGTGAGGGGATTATCAATAGGCAGTTACACAACTGGGTAACAATGATTTCAGGTGGCTTACGCAAGCTATCTGTGTGTATCTATAGGTCCTGGAACATTACATATTTTCCTACTGGTAGCCTGTGTCTAGGGTTGTTCCTTCCTAAAATAGTTTGTGGTTTTTTCTAGTAATTAGAGTTTAACCTGAGTGTATAATACTCATTTAACCTACTGTATAAATTGATGGCCTTATTACAAGATGGAATCTACCTTGTTCAGTTGTGGCCCATCATAACCATTCAGTGACTAAGTTTACTCTACAAAAAAAAGACTGTGGCTAGATTACATTGCATCTTCCTCTGCTAGAAGCCAGCAATACAGCTGCTTTTTGATTTACATATAATGGGAACAGGATCACAGAAACTGAAAAGGAATAATATATCTCCCTCAGCATTCATAGTACAATTTGCTTCCTGAGATAGAGCAACTCTTAAAGATATATATGGACATTTTTCCTTGAAAGCTCCTCTAACCTTAAACTCCAACATTACTTAGTAGTGGTCCTGAGGTCTGGTTATGTAGTTTCAATAGATTACAGTGACACTATGCTTCTGGTCTCTAAATACAAGTAACCTAAAATGATATATGAATTATGAGAAACTAGTCATTAGAACTTATAGATAAACAAGGTTATGTCTGAAATGAGGAAGTTGGAAAACTAGGTTATGGTAAGGATCCCAATTTCTCTAAATCCATCTTTGCTCTCTGTGTCAACTCAGGAGGCCATCATTTGTTTGGATGACATTAAGTAGTCAAATACTGGTGGTCAATTTAGTAGTTACACCCTCAATGGACAATGTTGACAATGGGTTAGTTATACCTTCAGTGGTCAGTATGGACAATGAGAGTAGCCTATTCTGATTTTCAAAAATAATTAAGAATCAACATCTGCTGATACAATACCTATTATTTGCCAGATTATTTAGAGAAAGGGATGGCAAATTAAACTCCAAGATTACACAAATTAGGACATACTACATTTCTGTCAATGGAGTAAACATAAGCTCAAATTAAGAGAAGTCCAGGCTTTCCCAATATTTTCCCGTAGCTTGCTGTCTTACAACAAAGTCAATAGGTAATATTGATAATTATGAATCCTCATTTTCCTTTTCATGAAAAGTGGAGCAAAATCCATTAAAAACCTGCATAAACAAATCAAGATGAAAATCCATTTTGCTATTAAAATATGAAGCTCATATCCTTTGATTTTAATACAAGGCTATAAATGGGAAAATGAATCTTTTTGTCATTATTAATGTTTAAAAATATAGATGGGAAGCAAAATAGTAATTGCATAAGCAGAACCCAGAAATATAACAAAAGATTTATTTGTGCTCCAATGTTATTTAAGTATCCACACATCATACTGTAAACATCCATCCACCAAATAATTCCTATTAGGCTCAGTACCATTACCTTGAGAATGAAAACTAGGACAATGGATTATGAATTCAAATGACATGGTTGTTTATTTGCCTTTTTTGTGTGGTTTTCTTAGGCATTACATTTTGTAATTACTGTATGTTTAAAATCTATGGAAGTTATTGCTAAATTGCAAGTAGGAAAATTGCCAATTGGAATGTACATGTATTCTATTTTTGAATAATCTTTTTTATTGGATATTTGATTTACATTTGAGATGTTATACCCTTTCCCCATTCCCTCAAACTCAGAAAACCCCATCACATCCCCCCTCCTCCTGCTTCTATGAGTATGTACTCCTACCCTTCCACCTACTCCCACCTCCCCACCCTTGAAGTCCACATTGGGGCATATATCCTTCATAGGACCAAATACCTCCTATGTCACCGATGCCCCAAAAAGCCACCCATGCCTACATATAAAACTGGAGCCATGGATTTCTCACTATGTCCTCCCAGGCTTGTGGTTTAGACCTTCGGAGCTCTGGTTGGTTGGAATTGTTGCTCTCCTCAAGGGACTGCAAACCCCTTCAGCTCTTCAGTCCTCTCTCTAATTCCTCCATTGGGAACCCCATGATCAGTTCAATGGTCAGCTGTGAGTATCCTCCTCTGTATATGTCAGACTTTGACAGACCTCTAAGGAGACAGCTAAATCAGGCTCCTGTCAGCATGCAGTTACTGGCATCACCATCAGCCTCTGCCTCTGGTCACTGCACATGGGATGGATACTCAGGTGGAGCAGTCTCTGGACAGCCCCTCTTTCAGTTTCTGTCCCACACTTTGTTTCCATATTTGCTCCCTTGAGTGTTTTGTTACTCTTTCTAAGAACGACCAAGGCAGCCACACTTTGGTCTTCTTTCTTCATGAGCTCTCTGTGGTCTGTAAGTTGTATCTTGGGTATTGCGAGCTTTTGGATAATATCCACTTATCAGGGAGTGCATACCATGTGTGTTCTTTTGTGATTGGGTTACCTCACTCAGGATGAGTGCTGTTTTGTCTGATGGACAGTGTTCTTTGCCTTACAGAAGCTTTGCAATTTATCAGGTCCCATTTGTCAATTCTTGATATTAGAGGATAAGCCATTGGAGTTCTGTTCATTCACCAAATAATGCCTACTAGGCTCAGTACCATTACCTTGAGAATGAAACTTTGCAATATTATTAAGTCCCATTTGTCAGTTCTTGATCTTAGAGCATAAGCCATTGGTGTTCTGTTCAGGAACTTTTCCCTATGCCCAAGTATTCGAGGTTCTTCCCCACCTTCTCTTCTATTAGTTTCAGTGTATCTGGTTTTATATGAAGGTTCTTTTTCCACTTGGATTTAAGCTTTGTACAAGGAGATAATAATGGATGGATTTGAATTCTCCTACATGCAAACCTCCAGTTGAACCAACACCATTTGTTGAAAACACTGTCTTTTTTCCACATAACGGTTTTAGATCGTTTGTCAAAGATCAAGTGACCATAGGTGTCTGAGTTATTTCTGAGTCTTCAATTTTATTACACTGATCTTCCTGCCTCTCTTTGTACCAATACCATACACTATTACTCTGTAGTACAGCTTAGGTCAGGGATGGAGATTCCCCCAGAAGTTCTTTTATTGTTGAGAATAGTCTTAGTTATCCTGGGTTTTTTTTTTTTTTTGTTATTCCAAATGAATTTGAAACTTGCTCTTTCTATGTCTATGAAGAATTGAGATGAAATATTGATGGGAATTGCATTGAATCTGTAGATGGCCATTTTTACTATGTTAATCCTGACAAGCCATGAGCATGTGAGATCTTTCCATCTTGTGTAATCTTTTTCACTTTCTTTCTTCAGAGACTTGAAATTCGTGTCATACAAATATTTCATTTGCTTAGTTAGTTTCACACCAAGGTATTCTACATTATTTGCAACTAATGTGAAGGGTGTTATTTCTCTAATTTCTTTCTAGGCCTTTTTCTCCTTTTAGTAGAGGAAGGCTACTGATATGTTTGAGTTAATTTTATATTCACCCACTTTGATAAAGTGGTTTTTCAGGTTCAGGAGTTCTTTGGTGGAAGTTTTGGGGACACTTAAGTACACTATTATATCATCTGGAAATAGTTATATTTTCACTTATTCCTTTCCTTATGTATCCCTTTGACTTTATTTATTTATTTATTTATTTATTTATTTATTTATTTATTTGTCTAATTGTTCTGCCTAGGACTTCCAGTACTGTATTGAACAGGTAGGGAGAAAGTGGGCAGCCTTGTCTAGCCCCTAATTTTAGTGGAATTTCTTCACATTTCCTCTATTTAGTTGATGTTGGCAACTGGTTTGATGTATAATTCTTTTACTATGTATAGGTATAAGCCTTGAATTCATAATCTTTCTAGAATTTTTTTCTTTTTTTAAATTTATTTTTAAAATCAAATCATAATTTTTACTTATTCACACAGGGGTTAAAATCACAAAAGGAGGACTTTGGGAAGAAGATAACACCAGAGTGTAGGTGTTCAGGGTGAGTACAGATATCTTTCAGAACATTGTATCTGCTGGGTGAAGGTTCAGGGGACAGGTCACTATGACTCTGTCTATGATTCACTTGTCCTTATCTAAGTTGGTATTATCTGCCAAGGCTACCTATTTACATGGTCTATGACTACTCAGGCTGGTAAATTTCCACAAAAGTTGCCTGTTTATAATAGCTTATAGCCCTATGTTTCAGTGTTTTTCCACAGAGACACAATACTTGGTGTTAGTATACGTGTATGACAGGCCTATTGCTGATTTTAGGCCTATGGCTGATTGGAATTTTTACCATGAAGGGATGTTGAGTTTTGTCAAATGCTTTCAAAGCATCTACTGAGACAATCATGGTCTTTTTCCCCCTTTGAGTTTGTTTATATATTGGATTGCATTGATGTATTTCCACGTATTGAACCATTTTTGCATTCCTGGGATACAGCCTAGTTGATCATGATGGATGATTGTTTTAATGTGTTTTTGGATTCAGTTTGCAAGAATTTTATTGAGCATTTTTGTATCAATATTCATAAGGAAAATTGGTCTGAAATTCTCTTTTTTGTTGTGTCCTTGTGTGGTTTAGGTATGAGCATAATTTTGGCTTCATAGAGCAAGTTGGGTAGTGCTCCTTCTGTTTCTATTTTTTTGGAATAGTTTGAAGAGAATTGGTATTACATCTTCCTTGAAGTTCTGAGAAAATTCAGCACTAAAACCTCAGGTTCCTGGGCTTTGTTTAGTGGCGAGACTTTTAAAGACTGCTACCATTACTTTAGGGGTAATGGTATTGCTTAGATGGTTTGTCTGGTAATTATTTAAATTTGGTACCTGGCATTTGTCTAGTAAACTGTCCATTTCATTCATATTTTCCAGTTTTGTTGAATATAGCCTTTTGTTGTAGGATCTGATGATTTTTTTTTTAATTTCCTCACTTTCTGTTGTTATGTCTCCCATTTCAGTTCTGATTTTATTAATTTGGATACTGTCTCTGTGGCCTCTGGTTAGTCTGGCTAAGGGTTTATCCATCTTGTTGATTTTCTTATAGAACCAGCTCCTGGTTTTCTTGATACTTTGTATAGTTCTTTTTGTTTCTACTTGGTAGATTTCAGCACTGAGTTTGTTTATTTCCTGACATCTACTCCTCTTGGGTGTATTTGCTTCTTTTTCTTTTAAACCTTTCAGGTGTACTGTCAAGTTTCTAGTGTAAGCTCTCCCCAGTTTCCTTTTGTAGGCAACTAGAGCTATCTTAGCACTGCTTTCATTCTGTCCCATAAGTTTTGGTATGATACGCCTTCATTTTCATTAATATTAAAAACATATGTAATTTTGTTTTTTATTTCTTCCTTGACCAAGTTCTCATTGAGTAGAACATTGTTCAGTTTCTTTGTTTATGTGGCCTCTCCACTGTTTTTGTTATTATTGAAGATCAGCCTTAGTCCATGGTGATCAGAAAGGATGCAAGGGATTATTTCAAACTTTTTGTGTCTGTTGAGGCATGTCTTGTGAAATTATATGGTCTATTTTGTAGACAGTACCATGAGGAGTTGAGAAAAAGTCATATTCTTTTGTTTTAGGATGAAATATTCTACAGATATCTGTTAAATCCATTCAGTTCATAGCTTCTGTTAGTTTCACTGTGTTTCCATTTAGTTTCTGTTTCCATTACCTGTCCATTGCTGAGAGTAGAGTGGTGAAGTCCCTCACTATTATTGTGTGAGTTGCAATGTGTGCTTTGAGCTTTGGTAAGGTTTCTTTTATGAATGTGGGTGTCCTTGCATTCAGAGCATAGTTATTCAGAATTGAAAGTTCATCTTGGTAGATTTTTCCTGTGATGAGCATGAGGTGTCCTTCCATATCTTTTTTTTTTTTTTGATAACTTTTTGTTGAAAGTCGTTTTTATTTGATATATGAATGGGTACTCCAGCTTGTTTCTTGGGACCATTTGCTTGGAATATTGTTTTTGAACCTTTTCACTTGAGGTAGTTTCTGTATTTATCACTGAGGTGCATTTCCTCTATGTAGTAAAATTCTGGTTCCTGTTTATGTATTCAGTCTATTAATCTACATCTTTTTATTGGGGAATTTTGTCCATTGATGTTAAGGAAAAAAATGATTGTTGCTTCCTGTTATTTTTGATTTTAGAGGTGGAATTATGTTTGTGTGGGTATCTTTTTGGGGTTTGTAGGAATATTAATTTCTTGCTTTTTCTAGGTTGCAGTGTCCCTCCTGTTGTTGGAGTTTTCCATCTATTGTACTTTGTAGGGTTGGATTTGTGGAAAGATTGTGTGTAAATTTAGTTTTGTCATGAAATATCTAAGTTTTTCCATTTATAGTAATTGAGGGTTTTGCTGGGTATAGTAGTCTGTGAGGGCATTTGAGTTCTCTTTGTGTCCCTGTGATATTAGTCCAGGATCTTCTGGCTTTAGTAGTCTCTGGTGAGAAGTCTGGTTTAATTCTTACAGGTCTGCCTTTATAAGTTACTTTACATTTTTCTCATACTGCTTTTGATATTTTTTCTTTGTTTCGTGCATTTGATGTTTTGATTATTATGTGATAGGAGAAATTTCTTTTCTGGTCTAGTCTATTTGGAGATCTGTAGGCTTCTTGTATGTTCATGGACATCTCTTTCTTTAGGTTAGGAACGTTTTCTTCTATAATTTTGTTGAAGATATTTACTGGCCCTTTAAGTTGGGAATCTTCGCTTTCTTCCATACCTATTATCCTTAGGTTTGGTCTTTTCATTGTGTCCTGGATTTCCAGGATGTTTCTGGTTAGAAGTTTTTTACATTTTGCATTTTCTTTGACAGTTGTGTCAATGTTTTCCATGGAATCGTCTGCACATGAGAGTTTCTCTTCTATCTCTTGTATTCTGTTGGTGCTGCTTATATATATATATATGACTCCTGATCGCCTTCCTAGGTTTTCTATCTCCAGGGTAGTCTTCCTTTGAGATTTCTTTATTGTTTCTACTTCTATTTTTAGATACTGGATGGTTTTGTTTAATTCCTTCACTTGTTTGGTTGTGTGTGTGTGTGTTTTTTTTTTTTTTTGCAATTCTTCAAGGGATTTTTGTGTTTCCCCTTTAAGGGCTTCTACCTGCTTACCTGTGTTCTACTGTATTTCTTTAAGGGAGTTATTTATTTCCCTCTTAAAATCCTCTATCATCATCGTGGGAAGTGATTTTAAATTTGAATCCTGCTTTTCCAGTATGATGGGGTGTCCAGCACTTGGTATGATGGGAAAACTGGGTTCTGATGATGCCAGGTAAACTTGGTTTCTGTTGTTTATGTTCTTGTACTTGCCTTTCCTCATCTTGTTATCTCTAGTGTTACCTGCACTCACTTTCTTTACTGGAACCTTTCATTCCTCTTATATATATATTTTTGTGTCTGTGTCAGAACTCTTCAGAGCCATGTCTCTTTGCTCCTGTGATACTGAGATCCTAGGTGGAAGAGCTCCTTGGATTCAGGGTTCCTCTTGGATCCTGAAATATTATGATCCTGGCTGTGTTAGAGCTCCTGGTAGCCCAACTATCTTTAGGTGTTGTAGGATCTGGTGCATAGCTATGATCCTGAGCATTTTAGAGCTCCTGGGAGTCCAGCTTCCTCAACTGCTCTAAGTGCAGCAGATTCTCTGTTGCTCTGAATACAGTGGTTCCTCTAGGCTGGGTCAAGATATAGTGTCTTCACAGGAGGAGACCAGCTAAGAGTTGGCCTCAGCAACAAGGCACAAACAGAGGGGTAGGAAGGGCTGTGGTATTCTGGAGGGTGAGTTTGGGTGGGTGATGGGTCTTGAGTGCCCCAGGCTCCCAGCTGCAGCTCTGCGGCACAGGGTTTTGGAGGATGGTTCTTACCGGCTGCTCTGAGCACTGTGGTTTTCTCTAGCATAAGTCATGATATAGTATTTTCACAGGAACATACTAGATAGGAGTCTGCCCCAACAAAAAGGACCAAGCAAAAAGGACTAATCTTTTCATATGATGTTTAAAAACTTTTAAAAATAATGGAATAGCTCACGTATTCCTTTGGTGACAGTCCTGTTGTACAGTAGGATTGCTCAATGTAGAATTGACTTCTGAAGTTGGAAGTAGCCAGACAGATGTATAGCAGCACAGGAACAGACCAATAAATGGAACAGGCATTATTAGCACTGAGGATCTCATTTAGATATATTCAATTCCTCACATTAAGCCCAAAATGTTGCTGGCAAAGCTGATGCTATGCCTGCCTAGTGGCTGAAAGCTGGAACCACGAAGTGACAGTAGTGTTATATACACTGGCATATCTAGAGAAAACTGTCCACAGTATCCACAGCAGATTATAGAAGAGCTTATACTGCTGCCTTAGCAAGACACAGGGTTCTAGAACTGTACAAGCTTACTTAAGTAGAATAAGAAAATTAGTGAATCTATGGTGATATGCTGTATATACAAGCTACGTGGAATAAAAACTATTATTGCTTTGTTATTGCACCGAGATTTTGTTGGGCAAAAAGTTAAATTTGTGAGAAGCATTACATCTCTAATATTTCAATATAGCCATGGCATCTGACTACCATTTCCTGAGATTTATAGCACAGCAGAAATGGGCTATAACTGCTAATCTTGGTACTGTGTGCTCTGGCTTTTGCTTGGTTTCTCAGACCTCTCTGAACATGTAAAAGCTTCCAGATGAAGACTTTAATCCCTCTAAACCTCCAGTCTAGTGCTGACTTTTACATTGTAAGCAGTAACACCATGGAAAGCAGAAAGAAAACTGAACTGGGAACACAGATGTAGAGAAATTTTATGCATTTACTCAAAGATTTGGCCAAAACGTCATGATATTTTAAGGATAGAATTCCCAGGTTGGATAGGCTCAGAGTAGAGGGAAGAACATGAGATAATGTTAACTGGTGATTGACCTGACCAGCGGGTCCTAGTTATTCGTGGGGGTGAGGAGGACCACAACCTGAAAGAAGAACGGGCAAGAGAGGGAAAGGACTCAAGCAAACAGTTGCTTGTCAAGAGTCATGTATTTGAACATGAAATGCTTTTTTGTAGCATGCTTTACAAGGGGAGGGGGTAAAAGGAGTCAGGTGGTGGAAAAGTACACAATCTTCTCGGCCTGTGCCTTGAAACATGTCAGGGTCTATACGGTACACTGCCTTGAATTATGATCTACCTGCTATTCTTCAGAAGATATGGTACACTGCTTGAGTTATGGTCTCCCTGCTATACACTGCTTGCCAAGCAGGATCTTGTGGTTGCCAGGCTGCAGAGGACATTATGTAGGTGGGGAAAGGTAGGGGGTGAGGGTAAGGGCGAGGGTCCTGGCTTCTGGCATCTCCCCCTTCTCTGTTTAGTAGAGAAGGCGTCTTATGATCAATCCCAACTATGTGAATTTTGAATTTGGAAGTCTATTTATGGGGGGTCTTAGACAGGTTCACAACCCCAAAACATGGATGTGAGATGAGTCACATCGATGGTCGAAGGCTTTAGGCTGTCGATGATGGGCAACATCAAGGGACCTCGAGGTGGGTGAAAGGAGGGTGAGAGCCCTGTCTTAGGCCATGTAGGCTACACCCACTCCCAGCACCACACACTCCTTTTCGGCTGCACTGGGTGGGCCCCTGGGAAGTGGACCTACAATAATCCCGTCATTGGGCTAACTCACAGCCATCCTAGTCCCTTGTAAATGTACAAGTTACCAGCCATTTGTCAGTTTGGGGTGTAATATTGTCATAAAGGAAGGCTCCCCAATGTTAGCGACCACATCAAGGGCGGCCTTGGTTTAGGAAAAAGCCAATTTTTGTTGGGGTGATCAAGAGGCCAGGCTCTCTAGTGAGAGAAATGAGGGCAAAGCCAGGCATACCAGCAACCCTTCTGGAGGGCGTGGAAGTCTAGGGGTCAACCGTAGGGCAAGGCAGGGGAGCAGGCAGCTGTGTCAGTCTCCTGCGGAGTTACTTCTGGATCTTCTTCAATTTTCAGCTGATGGTAATGAACTTCAACTGTCTTCTTGAAGGCAGAATCAACCTGGTACTTAACAAAACTTGTGAGACAATTAAAGGCCCAGGGGCTAAACGAGAGAAGCAAAAGAATGCCAACAAAGGGTCCTAATATACTAGACAACAGGGTGGTAATCCAAGGAGATGTAGAGAACCAGTTTTGGTACCATGACTCTCATTGTTCTCTGGCTCTTTTTCTTTCTTCTAAACTCCTTTTGACCTTGTTCAGGCTATTTTGGACAAGGCCTGTCTTATTGGAGTAAAAGCAACATTCTTCTCTGAGGTCCACGAAGAGACCCCCTTCCTTAAGGAAGACAAGGTCAAGTCCTCTCCTGTTCTGTAACATCACCTCAGAAAGGGAGGCCACAGAGTCCTTAAGATATTGTATTCCTTCCCTCAAATTATTTAAATCTTTATCAATGAGGGATTGGAGATGAGCATAGTGATTATTGATAGCCACCAAGGAAGCTATACCCGTGCCTGCACCAATGGCACTAATTCCTAATATAACAGACAAGGTGAGGGCAGTCAGGGGTTCTCTCTTGGTTCTTAAAGAAGCTCCTTGATCTATAATATTAAAGAAGGATTCTGGATCATGTATAAAAAAAATGTGGAAGAATGGTAACAATTACACAATAAACTTTAAAATGTAAAAAACTGGGATTAAATATATAAGGAGTTACACCAGAAGCACAGGCAAAATATGTACCATTAGATGCCAGAGTATATAAAAAGGTATCATTGAGGATCATTGTCTGGTTACAGACCAGAATCAATTCCCTAGGGGGGAGCATGAAGGGTCCCAAAAGACAAAGGCCTATTCCTGAAATGGAGCTAAGAGTAAGACCTCCTTCAGGCGAACGAGCCCCAAGGAGTATATTGCCATCATTGGTAAAAGTGGGAGGGGAGAGGATAGCTATCCTCTCATAGAAGGGAGGAGTAGGTGAAAAACAAATCCAACATTGTTGATAATTAGGTTCTCTGGTATTATGGATAGCCTCGAGAGAAGCATTTACCAAGGAATTAATAAGGTCAGAAAAACTAAGAGGGCCTTTGTGAACAGTGGGCTGAAACATAGTAGCCAAAGGCGCCAAAGGAAAGGATGAAGACGAAGCACCAGGGGCGGCAACCGTAGGTTTGGGAGCTGGGTTAAGGGGCTTAGAGGGGTGTTGTAGAACAGGATTAGGGCCTACGGCAGCAATATTTTTGTTGAGAATGGCCTTAAGAAGTTTTATTTTAAAGGTGAGCCGTGGGTCTGAGCAGCCATATGACCAAGTAATGCACTCTCTCAGACGCAAGCCCCATATAAATCCCCTTGCTGTCCAGTCTTTATTCTTCCCTCTCTCAGTAAAGGAAATGAGGAGGGGGGAAACACCAATTACTTTGACATTGGGATCTTAGAGGATCAGCCGTGGATATACCTAATTTCTCCTGTAAGTATTTGGGAAGAAATTTCCTCAGTAGGGTAATATAATCCCAGGAGGAGTGGGGCCTCCAATATGTATCTCCTATGGTCTCACAGCCCCACAATGCGCAAAAAAAAATCAGAAGCATGGCCGCACTTGTAGCCCTGAGAACGATCTCTGTGAGTAGGGCCAGGGCATACATAAAGGCCAGATAGATCATTGGACAAAAAAGACTCTTTTATCATAAGAATTACAGCCGGCAAGATGGCCATCATAATTGAGGTTTGGAGCATCAACAGGCTTACCCTGGGGCCAAAAATGAGAGGGAGTTCCCCAATCGGTACTGGCTCCCAGGGCAAGGGCACAAAGGTCCACCTCCAGAGAGGGCCATGAAGGCTGGGTTCCAAGTGAAGAGCTGGAATGAACAATATCTCCTGCCTGATTTATTACAACCCAAGTAAAATTATAAATCTGATATGAGGGGTGTTGGAGCTTAGTACTCCGTTGGATAGACCTGGAACGTGAGTTGGAGGAGCAAGACAATTGGATGCATTTTTCTAAAAGGAAGCACAATTAAGAACCATTCTCAGGGGGTGTCCCTGGGGTGGAATTAGCCAATTTCATCAGTCTTTCTGGCAACCATCTGGAATTTTGTTGTTTGGAATCATACATGCACGCATGTCCTTTCCCCCAGATAAGGACTGGGTCGGGACCATTCCATTTGTATGTCAATGGATCTTTCCAAAAGGCATTAGCATAGGAGTTTGCTATAGTATGATGCCAAAATCTGTCTGCTGCAGACTTTCCTTTCTCATCAAGGGTCAAAAAATTAAGAACGAATAATGCATGATCTAATAAGGTTTTATTATTCCCATTTTTGGGGTATAAAATACCCGCTGAGTGTTGTAATCTTAAGAGCATATTCTTTAAGGTCTGATGTGCCCTTTCTACAATGCCCTGTCCCTGGGGGTTATATGGAATGCCAGTGACATGTTTAATATTAAGCTGGGCACAAAACTGTTTGAAGGAGGTACTGGTATATCCAGGGCCATTATCAGTCTTAAGCATCTTAGGTATGGGCATAAAGGCAAGGCAAGAAATCATGTGATTAATAACATTTTTGGTAGCTTCACCAGATTGGAGTGAGGCACAGAGGAAACCACTGAAGGTATCAATAGAAACATGTATATATTTAAGTTTGCCAAAAGGGGCAAAGTGAGTAACATCCATTTGCCAAATTTCTCCTGGGGTGAGGGCACGAGGGTTCACTCCCAGATGTAGCTCGGGTAGGAGTGTGAAACACCCATGACACTGAAGCACTATCTGGCGTGCCTGTTCCCTGGTAAGAGAGAACATCTGTCAGAGGGTATGGGCATTTAGATGATGTAGTTGGTGGGCCTTTTGTGCCTGTTGTATAGAATCAGAGGGTAGGCCTGGGTTGCCAGGCTGGATGGAAACCCTCGGGCGGCCCTATCAATGAGATCATTTCCCTCGCTCAGGGGTCCAGGAAGACCAGAGTGGGCACGTATGTGACCCACAAAAAATGGGTGGAACCTAGTTAAAATAATCTCTTGAAGCTCAGAAAAAGGGGGGAGGCATTGGTAGACGGCCATATAAAGGGAACAGTCTCTAACAAAGGGACTGATTGAGCCACATATGCACTATCAGTAAATAAATTAAAAGCACAATCTGGAAAAGTCTTAAAGACTTGAATAACAGCAACCAATTCTACCAACTGTGCCGAAGAAAATTTGGTCTGAAATTTAGAAACCTGTCCACCTATATTAAAGGCTACAACCCCAGAGGAGGATCCATCTGTAAAAATCGATGGTGCTTGAGGAATGGGAGAATTTTTAATCATTTTAGGGAAGACTACTGCCTGATATTCAAGGAACTGTATAAGTTTATCAGAAGGATAATGGTTATCTATCTTTCCCTGAAATGAAATGCAATTAATGGCCCATTCGTCTGAGGTCTGGAGTAGCCATCTGACTTGGGCAGCATCATAAGGAATGCAGACAAGGTAAGGGTCTTTACCAAAGAGTTTCAGGGAGATTTCTCTTCCCATCCTTATCATCTGTGCCACTAAGGAGGGATAGAGAGGCAAAACCTTAAGAGAGGTGGCAGGCAAGTGAAGCCAATACAAAGGTTTAGTCTGACACAACAATCCCGTGGGGGCAAACACAGTGGGAAGAACCAATAGCCATAAGGGAGAGGTGGGAGAATAATAAGTAATAGTCTGTTGTTGAATGGCTTTCTCCATGAGCTTAAGGGCGGAGGAGGCCTCAGGGGTTAAAACTCGAGGGGAGGAAGGATCAGTGTCTCCTCGGAGAATATCGAATAGAGGCTTAAGCTCCCCAGTTGTTAGCTTTAGATAGGGACATAACCAATTTATGTCTCCCAAGAGGCGTTGAAAATCATTGAGTGTTTGTAAGGAATCTTTTCTGAGCTCAAACTTTTGAGAGAGGACCTTAGAGGGGTAAAGCTCAAAGCCCAAGAATAGATGTTGGGGGCTGCAGCTGGAACTTCTCGGGAGCAATCTGTAATCCAAGATCATGAAGGGAAGTTACTAACTCCTGACCAATTCTGAGCAGGGTGGTCTCATCAGGGCCTGCCAAAAGGATATCATCCATATAATGAATGATATATAATTTAGGATATCTAAGGCGAAAGGGATCGATGGCCTGGGCCACAAACTTCTGGCAAAGGGTGTGACTATTGGCCATGCCCTGAGGCAGGAGCCGCCGCTGAAATCGTGGAGATGGCCCAATGCAATTAACAATAGGGAGGCTAAAGGCAAAGCGCTTACTATCCTCTGGACGCAGGGGAATGCAGAAAAAAAAATCTTTCAAATCAATAACCATCTTATTATAACCCTTAGGTATTGCTACGGGGGAGGGGAGGCCAGGCTGGAGGGCTCCCATTGGGACCATAGTCTTATTAATTTCTCTGAGGTCCTGAAGCAATCTCTATCTGCCTCCCTTCTCTTGTATCACAAAAATGGGTGTATTCCAAGGGGAGATGGAGGGTTCATTGTGGCCAGCATCTAATTGTTCCTGCACTAACTGCATGGCTGCTGAAAGTTTATGTTGGCGGAGGGGCCATTGGTCGAGCCAGACAGGGGAATCTGACTTCCAGGTGATTTTATCTGCCTGGTGTGCAGGGGGAGCAATGGCCCTTAAGAAAAATTTGAATCATAACCTAGTAGTGAGCATGAAATCTTTGATGTAACAGCAATTGGGGTGGGGATTCCTTGGTTATGTCTGCCCAAGCTTTGTCCAGGGATAGACCCTTGGTCTAGCATTTCGTGGGTGACAGTCGCAGAAGGGCTGAACATAAAGACCCCCATTTAGCTTAATATATCTCGACCCCATAAGTTTATAGGGAGGCCAGGTACAATAAAGTGTCTAACATGTCCAGTATTTCCATAAGGATCCTCCCAAGTTAGCAACTGGGAGCTTTGAAGGGTGTTAGTGGACTGGCCAATGACTTGAAGGTGAGTTAAAGAAGGCTGACAGGGCCAAGAGGAGGGCCAGAAGGCCTGTGAGATAACTGTGGAATCTGCTCCTGAATCAAAGATGCACTCAAAAGTTTTGCCATTGTGTTTAAGTTTTAGCTGTAGGCGTTCCTGTGAAAGTTTTTGGACCCAATAAACATCAGAAGACCCTGGGGTGGAGGCATCCCGGGATGGGCCCAAGAAGGGTGTTGATGTATCCAATGGAAGGAGGAGGGCCTGTGCAAGGCACTGTCCCTGGCGAATGTGAAGAGGCCCTCTGGAGCTATTGGCCAACACTTTAATCTCTCCAGAGTAGTCATTATCAAGGATTGAAGGGAAGATGGTAATGCCTTGAAGTGTGGCAGACACTCTGCCCAAGATAAGATAATAAGTCTGGGACGGGAGAGGCCCAAAGACACCAGTAGGGATTATCTGAACTCCTCCTCCAGCTTCTAATATTGCACTGGAGGAGGCATAGAGGTCCAATCCTGAGCTCCCTGGGCTAGCCCTATGGAGGTTTGAGGCTGGTTTGGGGACTGTTGTTGAAGGATTTGATGTGGCCCTGCCTGGCTGTTCCCCGAGGCCGGCAGGAAGGAAACTGGTTGAGGGGCCCGGGGCTGGCCCCGCATCCCGTTTCCCAAAAGGGGAGGGAAGGGATTGCCCAGAATATCAGTTTTGGAACGGCAGGCATTAGCCCAGTGTCTGCCTCGCTTGCAACGAGGGCAAGGGCTCGTTGGAGGCGAACGCTCTCCCCTCAGTTGAGGGGGGAAGAGCCATGTATCTACCCTGAGGGTATTGTTTCGCAAAATGACCCAGTTGACCACATCTGAAACAGGCAGTCCGGTTGTCCCACCACCAGTGGCCGCTCCCACAGCCAGATTGATGGCTTGTGAAACTTTTTGAGCAAAGGGATCCACATCCTTGCAAATACTAATCATCTCATCTAAATCTTTATTTTTATATTTTCCTCGAAGGGCAGCCCTACAGGTAGAGTTAGCATTCTCATAAGCAAGCTGTTGGAGAAGCTTATTCTCTCCCTGGCCAGGCCCCAAAGACCTCTCAGCCACCTCCAGGAGGTGAGCAACAAACTCTGAAAACTCTTCTTGATTGCCTTGAGTGATCTTAGTCAGGGGAGAAAGAACAGAACCTTTCATGGGAATGGCTCTCCAAGCACTCATGGCTGCCAAGGAAGACTGAGCCAAAAGGCCCAAAGAAAATTTTTGTTGTATTTGGCTAGAGGCATATTTTCCTTGATCTAGAAGCTTATCAAGCGTCCATTTGTTAGAAGGCGATCGTGTGCTTGAGAGATTGACTTGTGCCTGAGACCGGCAGCGATCAGCCCAATCTGCCTGCCAAGAAAGGAACTGCTCCCGAGTCAGAACGGACTGGGCTACAGTGAGCCATTCATTAAGAGTTAAATACCCACCCCCGCCAAGACTCTCAAGAAGGGAAAGAGTAAAGGGGACGTTAGGGCCATAATTCTTAACGGCAAAATTCAGCTTTTCAAGATGTTTAAAACGGAGTTTTATGAAAACTGTAGGATCATTTGTAGAATCATCCTGATCACTTTCATTTTCAATGTCTGAATTGGGCTCGTTCTCAGAAGAATCAGCCTCAGTCTCGGACTGGAGGCGGGGGTCTGAGAGGGCTTGCAGGAGGGACGAGAAGAAGAAGCAGGAGCAAGACGAGAAGGTTGGGGTACGGCAGGCACAGAGGAGGGGGAGGGCCGCTGGACTCCACCAAACCACGTAGCAGGGGGAAGCGGTGGGTTTTGTTGAGACTCCAAATCAGAAACTGAGGCTGCAGGTGTCTGTGGAGAAGGAACCTGGGATTGGGTTACAGGAAAGGCTAAATGCAGGGAATCTTGTGAGGGAACAGAGGAAGAACAAAGGACAGAAAGATGGGAAATTTGTTTTTGAAGGCGGAAAATGTCCGTCAGTTCACAAACTTGAAAAGAGAGGTTATCTCGCATGTCAGAAAGAGAATTAGGCAAAGTGGCAGGGAAAGTTGAAAAGGTAAGCATGGAAGAAGGAGCAGAATGTGCCATAGGAGGAGATCAGTCAAGGCTGTATTTTTCAAGGATGACAGCATCACTGGATTCCAGAGGCTCTGGCTTGGAAAGAGCAGCCGGGGGAGTCTGTCAAGCGAGTGGCAGAGAAGAAGAAAAATGACGCTTAGCAGCAGGACAGGGGGAAGTATCTTTTTGCAATACAGGATTGCAAAAGTGAGTGGGGGAGGGAGTCTGTGAGTCAGAAACTGCTGAAGAATTATAAGATGGAGGCTGAGAGACCAGTGGAGAGGAATCAGGAGAAGATAAATCTGGATAGAGGCGAGATGGATCAGAAGAAGGGGGAACCTGTTCAGGGGGAATATCTATGAGAGTAAAAGAAACAGAAGCCTGAGACGGAGGCCTAGAGGGCTGACGAGATGGGCAGGTAGAATTAAGCCGAGATTGTGACAAGCAAAATTCAGCAACAGACAAAAGTTTTCATTTCCCTGTATCTTTATCTGCATCCTCAATAATATCTCTAATAATGCCCCAAAAGGAAAAAAAATGTTGCAGAAACAGTTGCATCACCCTCAGTTTTAATTTTCTCATTTAATTCATGACCTACCTTCTGCCATTTCTTGGAATGAATGGTAGGACCATCAATCATAAACCAAGGGCACTTCTCATCAATAAAGATAAAATAACTTATAAGATCCTTTTTCTTAACCCTTATTCCTCTCTCTCTGAGAGCATGTTTGAGGTCCTGTATGAAGGATGCCTCCTTAGACAAAGAATGGTCCATTCTTATGGGACGGAATGAAAATGAAACTTACCCGAGGACGACAGGTTGCGGGCGACAATCGCTGTCTCACTCAATCTTGATGTTGTGGCCACTTCTCAATGAGGGTCCGTCCAGAGGGATCTGTGCCTCGAGCCCCATATCTGGGCGCCACTTGACCCGACCAGCGGGTCCTAGTTATTCGTGGGGGCGAGGAGGACCGCAACCTGAAAGAAGAATGGGCAAGAGAGGGAAAGGACTCAAGCAAACAGTTGCTTGTCAAGAGTCATGTATTTGAACATGAAATGCTTTTTTGTAGCATGCTTTACAAGGGGAGGGGGTAAAAGGAGCCAGGTGGTGGAAAAGTACACAATCTTCTCGGCCTGTGCCTTGAAACATGTCAGGGTCTATACGGTACACTGCCTTGAATTATGATCTACCTGCTATTCTTCAGAAGATATGGTACACTGCTTGAGTTATGGTCTCCCTGCTATACACTGCTTGCCAAGCAGGATCTTGTGGTTGCCAGGCTGCAGGGGACATTATACAGGTGGGGAAAGTTAGGGGGTGAGGGTAAGGGCGAGGGTCCTGGCTTCTGGCAGGTGATTACTCATTACTCTCTGAATTCAGTTCAGGTAATAGGCATAACCTCAGAAGAAGTAATTTTTTTAACACAGTGTCCCCAGAAATTGACCCTTCAGTAGTAGGTAAACTCGTCAAAATGAAGGCCAGTATGAGAGCCTGCCAGCTTACAATTACTATCTCTTCCTTTAGTTTTAAGTCAGATCCTGTTTTCACTGCCAGTCTACTTCTTATCATTCCTTCTAGCTAGTAAATTTTATTTAATACTGTAGGCCAAAAGAGTGGAGCTGGTTCATTACTTAGTTTTATTTTTAATCTGTTGGGAGCTGACTCCTAGCAGAAAGTGGCTATCATCTTTGCAGCCATCTCAGGCCATATATCCTGTCAAGAAACTTGCTTTCAACACCCCACAACAGCTGAGCACACTCTAGTAAACATCTTGCTTTTCTTACATATTTTGTTTTGCTGTTTAGTGTCCCTAGCTGCAAGGCTCATGTGGTATTCACTCTGCAAGGCACATGACATACTGCCTTCAGCTGTGCCTGTCCACGAGTGCAAGGCAAGTGGTAAATGGTATAAATACCCAGGATTTCCTTTCAATAAAAGAGAGACTTGATCAGACCCTCTGTCTTGTCTCCATTCTTCGAGTATCTTGCCCTTCCATCCCCACTCTCTCTCTTGTTAGACCCTGACCCGCAGACCAGAGCAGCAGCTCGGGCTGGTACAGAGTGGCCACCAAACGTGGGGCAGAATGTTCCATTACATACTTGTCCCGAACATGGGGCTCCAGCAAGAGCGATACAGTGAAGGACACTGTGGGAATTGGGAATTGGAAGTGTACATCCTCACTCCTGTGCTGGAGACTCTGTTGACTGACCAGAACGGGTTGTTACATAGTGGCGCTCAAAGTTGGAGCTCCAGTAAGTGGGATAGAGTGAAGGACACTGCAGGAATTGGAAACACGCATCCTCACTCCTGCACTGGAGAACCTGTTGACTGATGGAGCTGGGTTGAGCTTGGTGCTCAACGCAAGGCAGCAAGAATGAGGGACATTACTGGAAGAAGGGTCTGCCAAAAATTCAGAAGTGAAACAAAGGTGATCACCCTGAAAACCTGCCGAGTCTGGACCAGTAGGTCATAGTAACGAAAACGGGGCAAGAAATAAGTCAGCAGGAACAGATGAAAAAGCTTTAAAGACACAAGGAGTAAATTGCAGGCTGCTCTGAGTCAAGAGAGCCAAACAGGTAAATAGATTAATAGAAGGTGCACTAGGCAGAGAGCCGAACAGAAAGATAGTGTTAGTAAGTGTATTAGATTGATTTAACTTTCAAAATGTGTGTGATTCTGAGTTGTGTAGTTATATTTTTCCTCTGGATAAAGGATCATTCATTGTAAAGGCTTTTCTGGTTACTGGCTCAAGGATAGGCAGATTTGGGAAAAAAGGATTTCCTATGTGTCTTCTGAAGAGGTCATTAAGGTAGTAGAATTAAATGGATCAGACATGACAGAGGTAGGCCTCCAGAAGACTAGATTCCAGAGAATCAAACAAAATAAGTATCTTGATACTAAAATTTATAGAATACACAGCCTTTCTGAATGAATCTCCTTGTCACCTGCATGTCCACTGATGTCCTGGACTTCCAGCTGGATGCAGTTAGTTAAGACAGACATCAGATGCTTATCAATTTACCCTTCCCCTCATCCCTCTACTAATATCTCAATGCCCATATTCAGCTTGAAGAAGTTATTGAAGAATCAGCACCCCAACACCCCAATTCCCTGGGCTTGGAGACTGAGATGGTTAATACTAGGCTATCTTTCTAGGGAAAATAATGGTTTTATTGGAACAGAGAGGAAGAGCTAAAATTGGTTACATAGCCACAATCTGTTGGTAGAAATCTGTATAATTGTTGCTAAGCTGATGCAAATTCAAGGACTTCATTGGTATAATTTCTTCTATTCAAAATTTGTAAGTACAAGGCTTAGACCTTTAACTTCTCCAACAGAGGGAATAGTGTTTTTCCCTTAAAAAAGAGTGTTGCTTTTAAACCGACCATTCAGGCATTGTTAAGTCTCTTGTCTCTCTGGTCCATGCTATTCAACAAACTGATGGCTTTTGTACGACAACAGATAGATGCTATTCAAATGAAACTCATACAGGTCCATTATTACAGGCTGGAAGTAGAGGACTCTAAAACCTCTGTTATCAAGACTGACGAGAATTAACCCCTAACTTACACACTAAGCTAGATAGTCAATGACGGGTTAGAGCACACCTCAAGACCTTTGCCCCTAACTGGGAGACCTCACCATCCTAAGACAGGAGCTCAACCAATGGTTCTTGAGTATCCAAAGATGAGAAAGGGAGGCTGGGGTCCATTGTTCCAACCTAAGACAGGCACGGTTTCCATAAGTTTTCCCAGCCTTCCCTTTAAAAAAAAAAAAAAAAGTTGAAAAGCGGGACCTGTTGGGAGCTAACTCCTAGCAGAAAGTGACTATCATCTTTGCAGTCATCTCAAACCATATACCCTGACAAACGACATGTTTTTAACAGTGCACAGCAGCTGAGCTCACTCTGATAAACATCTTGTTTTTCTCACATATCTTGTTTCGCTGTTTAGTGCCCCCAGCTGCAAGGTGCACATGGTATCCATACTGCAAGGCACGTGATATCTACGCTGCTAGGTGCATGTGATATCCACTCTGCAAGGCATATGACTTAGTGCATTCAGCTGTGCTTGTCAATGAGGGCAAGGCAAGTGGTAAAGTGTATAAATACACAGGATTTCCTTTCAATAAAAGAGAGACTTGATCAGACCCTCTGTCTTGTCTCCATTCTTTGAGTCTCTTGCCCTTCTATCCCCACTCTTTCTCTTGCTAGACCCTTATCCGCAGACAAGAGCAGCAGCTCGGGCTGGTACAGAGTGGCCACCAAACATGGGGCAGAACGGGTCATTACAATAATCTTAAGAATGATATCTTTCTTATAATGAAAAATAATGATTCTGTGACTTCTGAGTAGGTATCTGTCTTTTTATGCTTTCCAAAAACCACCTAATGCCTCAGAGTCAGCATGGGTATCCATATCAGATACATACAGGTACTGTCATTTTCTATAAGTGTGAGAAGTTGAATATCTCTGTGGTCCTAGACATTTCGTCCTGTCTCATTCCTCTTGAAAAGTGTAAAGAATGTTATATAGCCTCATATCCAACCCTGTCAAACTACTTAACCTAGAAATATAAAAATATTAGTCCAGTCTCTGTACTTCCTTTGCCAAAAGACACTGGGGACCCTGGGGACCCTGGGGACCCTGGGGACCCTGGGGACCCTGGGGACCCTGGGGACCCTGGGGACCCTGGGGACCCTGGGGACCCTGGGGACCAAGCCTTAAGTCTATGTTTGTATGTAAGTTATGAGATATGCTCACTAAACATTCACAGAAGTTCTAACTAATGCCTTTAAGGAAACTCTGCCTCACAAGATTAAAACAAAAACAAAGTTAATAAGGCTTTCCTGGACAGTAGAAAGGGTTCTAACTGTAAATTGACTAAAACTAGCAACTTGGTCTTGGTAGTGACCACAAAGTTTTCATTACATGGTCAGGGAATATGGAGAATTGTATGGTATGATTATCTCTTATACATATAATAGTTTGAGCATTGGAAATAGAAGTGTACAGATAAATATCTTCTTGAGATAAGACACATCTAATAAGCCTTTTATCTGCTTACACACAAACAAATGCTTAAAGCTATTTTGATGGTAAGTACCCAAACCCTAGAATATGATAACGAAAATAAAGGAGGTTGGTGCAAGCACTTTGTCTCTTAGGTGTCATATCTACTACCCTGTAGATACATTTGAAGTGGCCACTTAAGTTACCTCAGAACTATATTATAGTGCTAAGAGAGGAGTTGAAAGTTCTAGTAGTGGGCACTCTGGGAAGGAAAACATTCAGGACCATCTTGCATAGCATTTTCTTAAGAAACTTTTATATGTGTGATACAGCTTGGCTTTATGAAGTATGAAAAAAAAACCACCACCCAGAATGGAGCTGATCTAGACAATCATATGTGTCTTGAGTACCTGTGGCCAATACTATGACCCAAAAGTGCTCTGAGTTCTGTTCCAAAGTTGAGATACATTTTGTGCACTCAGAACAATACATTAGATATGGCTCAAATTTTAACACTATGAGTGTTCATGAAGTCTCTTTGCATCATTTCCATTTTCTGAAGGGGTTGTTATCTTTCATGAATCATAGTGTCATGGGTATAGTTATCTCATTCATGTTTCAGTACTGCTGCCAGAACAGGTAGGTAACCAGGATTTTGTCAGGCAGAATAGTATTCCTGATCTCTTTGCTATTATTGTAGGTTGTAGCTTCTTAGGATTCTGAACAGTCTATGATCTTCTTGTCTTAGTGTCAAAAATAAATTTATAAAGATGTGTTTATACAGAAGAGATTTCTTGACAAGTATAAGCCATTTAGTATTGGCTCTGTTCTTAGTGAACATAATTATGCTGCCCAATCTAATGCATTTTTTCAAGATATTGATCAGAAAAAAGGTTTTATGGTTCAAGTCCCTACATCCTAATTTCACACACACACACACACACACACACACACACACACACACACACACAGTGGCTCTTTCATATTTGTGATTGAAATAAAACCATCCTGGTTTGATTAAAGGTTGTGATTGATATTTATTTCATGGAGAGTTGGCTACTGTTTCTATCTAACTTATTCTTACAGCAATGATCTTGAGAGTTGTGCTCTAACCTGCACATTTAGCATAAGTAGTTCAAGCTCTGTCAATTATGGATATGCATACAACTGTCATTTCAATTTTATCCATGAAATAGCCCAGCTGCCTGACCCTGATGGTCTTAAGGGTTTGTAGTTAGTTAACACTCTTTCTTTTATATTTTAATCTGGTTTTCATAAGAGCATCACCAATTGACATTCATGTAAATGATAATAAAATACCATGAAAAATTTTTAAAAAAGACACCTTGCTAAGATCCTTGACCATTCAAGCTCAAATCAGGTTGGCATCAATCATCAAGACCTCATAGCCTGACATGCCTAGAAAGTGATAGTAGCCACCTAGAAATAATCAAATTTAAAGTTTATTGAAAACACAACTATACCTCATAATTGGTTTGAAACTCTACCTTGTACATTTCTGGGTAACATTTATTTTAAAGAAGAAGGATGACAATTTCCCCTGAATATTTAAAATTCCTGAACTGAGCTATACTTATGAAGATGTTACTTGTGATTATCTTTCAGTGAGAAATACAGTGAAAGTTCCTCTTCACTTTATCCTTCCCTATTGATTTTCTCCCAATGAAATAGTAACTGGTTTATTGGTAAAATAGAGCTGTATCTTCCATAAGGAATCTACTTGGCATATAAGCACATAGAGGCTGACATTAAAAGAACAACTTAGACAAGCATTTAAGATGCTAATTTTGCAAGTATTATCTCAGAGTCAAGCTTATCTGTCTCATCCTTCACACATATCCTAAACTTGGAAATCCTGAATTGGTTTTATAGATCAAGAATAACATGTCTTGGAGGTTATAATTTGGAAATGATTCCTAGAGAGAGTGTGCAGGTCCCCAACTTCACACGCATCCTATGAGTAACCTTGTTAAAGATCATGTCTCCTTAAATATTTTGTCATGTCTATTTTTCCATTAATTTAAGTTTTATTCACTTTATATCCCAATCATAGCCCCCATCCTCCTAGTTCCATCCTCATATAGTTCCTCCCCCTTCTCTTCTACTCTGAGAAGGGGAAGGACCCTTGGGTACATCAAGTCACTACAGGGCTAACTTCTTCCTTTTCCCTGAGGCTAGACAAGGCAACCAAGTTAGGGGATTAGGATCCCCAGTTACGCAATGGATTTAGGACAGGCCTCACTCCAGTCATTGGTCTAAAGAAAACTAAGCTGCAAAATTTGCTACATAAGTACAAGGGACATAATCCAGTCCATGTGTGATCTTTAGTTGGTGGTTCAGTATCTAGAAACATCCAAATGTACAGGTTAATTGACTCTGTTGGTTACCTTGTGAGTTCCCTATCATATACCTGTTCTTCAATCTTGCCCCCCAACTCTTCCATAATACTCCTTGAGCACTACCTAACATTTATCTGTGGATTTCTGTATCTGTTTCTGATTGTTGATAGGTGGAGCCCCTAAGAGAACATTTATTTCTAGTGGGAGGGGATAGCAGGCACCTCTAGAACATGCCAGAGACCTGGGATGGGAGAGGCTCCAGGGAGTCTATGAAGGTAACCCAAGCTGAGACTCCTAGCAGTGAGTGATAAAGATGCTGAAGTGGACACCTCCTTTAAACAGACAAGATTCTCAGTAAAGGGATAAGGGTACCAAATCATCTACAAAACCTTTGACTCCAAATTATCTTGCCTACAACAAGAGGAGGGACAAAGATGGAGCAAGGACTGAGGGATAGTCAACCAATTACTGGCAAAATCTGAGACCCATTTCATGAGCAAAACCAATCCCAGACACTGTTAATGATACTTTGTTATGCTTACATATAGAAGCCTAGCATGTTTCCTCAACATAACTACACAATGTACAGATTTGGGGAGTGCTATGACTGACCAGGTTTATTTTTGATATTAATTCTATCTTCAATTCCAGGTTCTCACTAGTGCTTAATATGTATGTGTTATGTTGTTGTTGTAACCAAATGTCTAGGACAATCTATTCAATGAGAACTCATTTTAACACCACCAGACGATGTCCTTCAACATAGAACTATGACTGTGGTCATGTCTGAGTATGTGCCTGCGATAAGCTACTCTCTAGAAATTAGGCCTAACATCCTGAAGGTTTAATCTTTTATAATTGTAGCACCTGTTGTGTAATAATCCATTAGCAGATGAAATTGTAGTATTTTTTTTATCAAAATGAAATGTGATACATTTACACAATAGAGTACTACCTAGCCATTAAAAACAATGACTTCATGAAATTCCCAGGCAAATGGATAGAAATAGAAAATATCATCTTGAGTGAGGGAACACAGTCACATAGGAACACACATGTTATGTGCTCACACATAAGTGAATGTCAGATAAAAAGATCTGAATACCCATGATACAACTTACAGACCATATGAAGGTCAAGAAGAAGGAAGACCAAAGTGTAGATTCCTCAGTACTACTTAGAAAGGCTAGCAAAATAAACATGGGAGATAGAGGGTGGGTGGGACTTGTGAGGAAGAGAGGAGGGGGAGAGGAAGAAAATTGGGACATGATCATATGTGGGGGGAGACAGGGAAGATGTACAGAGAGTCTGGAAATTTAACAGTGGTATGTAGCAATAGGAAATGGGAAACTGAGGGTAGCCAACAGAAAATCCCAGATTCCAGGAAAGTAAGAGGGTCCTAGGACACAATGGGGATGTCATTAGCAGAAATACTCAATAAAGGGGAGAGAAAACTTGTATAGACCATATGCAGAGGTTAGGCACTGCCCTCAGTTGAAGGATGAGACCATCCACCATTCTCAAATTTTAACCCAGAATTGCTCCTGTCTAAAGGAAATACAGGGACAAAGAGTGGAGCAGAGACTGAAGGAATGACCATCGAGAAACTGCCCCATTTGGGGATCCATCACATATGCAGATACCAAACTGAGACACTATTGCTGATGCCTAGAAGTGATTGCTGACAGGACCCTGATATGGATGTCTCCTGAGAGGCTCAGCCAGAATCTAAACAGTACAGATGTGGATGCATGCAGCCAACCATCAAACTGAGTAAGAGAACACCAATAGAGGAGTTAAGGGAAGGACTGAGGGAGCTGAAGGGGATTGTAACCCCATATTAACCAACCAGACCTCCCAGATATCCTAGAGACTAAACCACCAACCAAAGAGTACAAGTGGAGGGATTCATGGCTCCAGCTGGATATATAGCAGAAGATTGCCTTGTCTGGCATCAAAGGAAGGGAAGGCCCTTGTTCCTGTGAAGGCTTGATGCCCTAGCATAGGGGCATACTAGTGTGGTAGGTATTAGTGGGTGGGTGGGTGAGAGAGCACCCTCATAAAGGCAGGGAGAAGAAGGGTTGGGATGGTGGTTTTTTTGAGAGAAAACCAGGAAGGGGAGTAGCATTTAAAATATGAATAAACAAGATAACTAATAAAAATATTTTTAAAAATCATACTGGGTGACTCCTGTCATTGGAAATATGTTTTGAGTAACAGACAAATTTGATGCTAACTATACACAAATTTAATGTCCTTGATTATTGTACGGTGAGTTTAGGCTTAAATGGAACCATTTGAATAAGCTAAGGACTTCAACACCTATCTTTACAATACCTTAACATGTTTAGCACATGTGGAGATACTTATTATGCCTTAAAAACATTTTAAAGAAAGTTTTATAAGCATGACTGTGGGCTTACTTTCAGCATTAGTCATACTTCGTGACACTAATTTAGACTCTTTTTTCATGTAATTTAATCCCTTCTACCCAAACATTCATGTGAAATAACATTGGACATTAATTTAAAATTTATATTGCAGTGTGCATGCAGATCTAAAGACCATATAATATCACATATTCCTGGTAGTTTAATAGAAAGATATTTGTATATTATCTCATGCAGTAAGTCATTGGCTGTAATATGATGAAAATATCCATAGATTATTGTTAGTCTTCTATACCACACTCCAGTAATAAAGGCCTCTCAGCAGAATCTAGGCATTCCTACCAATTCTTGGAAATATCTACAGACACATTCTTGTATGTCCACAGATTCTGGAATACATGTACTGAAGAACTAGCAACTTATCCATGGTGTTCAAATTCTGGTGTTAAGAATAAATGGAACTCCAAAGGAACAAGACAGTAGTAATTCTCCAGTATTATGTCTCTGTCAATTTTTTCTGAACAGAATCTAAGCATCATCACTCTTCATGCAAGAAGTCTCAAGCTACATCCATGAAAACAAAACCTGAATCATATCTACTAGAGAAAAATCAACCATAACATCTTTATTGTACCTGGAAATAGTCCTAACTGAATTACTTGATGCCAAATTACTCCAACACTTCAAATTGTTACTATCATATTTTCCTTGCTACAAGTAAGACTTGTGTTTGTAGAAATGTGAAAATTTAATACACATATTCTTCCTTGCTTAACTATTATATATAACAAACACTATAAGTGCTTGAAGGAAGACAAGTGTTTTTGAATAGGGCTTAACTGTCCTTTATAAATGAGTTTTATTATGTGAAAATGCTTTGGCCATGATTAAGCCTTATGGTATGAAGAATATTAAAGAGGGAAAGGTGAATATATATTTAACAATAACATAACAGGACTTTAAAAGAAACAAGAGACTTTCCTTTTATATACAAATTTCTGGAAGGGTATGTTACTAAGAAGGATAGCTTAAAGTAAGATTGTTATGATAAGTTGAGATAGCAGAGAGAGGCCCAGAGAAGCCTTCAGAGACATTGCTTTCACCATAAAAAATACATGACTTTTAAAAGTTTGGGCATGCAATTGGGGAAGTTTTATGCAGTATTATTTAGTCTAAGATAACATCCATCACAAAGATCATGGTGAAGCCAGATCCTTGGGGTTAGAATGATAAATTAGGTATTGTGAAATCACAGTACAAAACAGCTTATTTAATCTTTTGTTCCATAGAGAGAGCTTCAGGGTCCTGATGCTCTTCAGACTGTGGGACCAGTGTCTTACAGGTCATGGCATGATCTAACAGTCCTTAAGTATTTTGTTATACTAATTTTAACACTGACTGAATGGGGTATATTGTGTAGATTTTCATCTAATTCTATAGCTTTCAACAGATTTTCTGAAGAAAAATTCAAGTAAAACACTCAGTGCATTTCAAATAATGAATTCTCAAATTAGGGATGTGACTCCTGATATTTGAAATTATAGGAAAATGCTAGCTGGTAGGATGTAAGTATAATAAATCAAAATATACGTTCATAGTAAGGTGAATGCTTTGGACAGCATATCTCTTCTACCAATTCCTGAATGAGCCAAAGCTTACCTTGACCTAGAAAAGTGAGAGTTTAAGTATCAGTATATGTATGAGTCTCCATTCCAGACCCTCCTATTATTGGTTGGATTAAGTTCACTGGTGAAATTGACAAAATCATACTGAGCATTCTTTCCCAAAACAGGCTTATGTATGTCCAATCCTTAGATTCCAACCATGTCTTATATATCATGAGTACATATTTTTACAATGTCTATGATTTTATTACCTCAGTTTGAAATTATTCTGACCTGGCCTCTGTGGGTATAGAACTAAGTTTTAAAATGAACAAAATTTCTGGGCAATTCTACTTTTGTCACATCCCAAATATTCTCTAATGAGTAATTCCCAAAGTTCTTAAACATATGAATACATTAGTAGTGCTTGGCCTCCCTTTCATAGCTCAGAGCCTGCTTGTTAACATAACTTCATCTGTCAGATGTCACTATTTTTCAGTTTATGGCTTTAAAAGCCCATGAGCCTTGTTTAGTAGTTATGATGAAGAGAAACCATATTTGTTTTAGTGATAAATTGCAGGCATTTTAGTCTATAATCTCTGAGTTTTCTGTGTGAGAAGTTACGTTCCTTGTACTGTCTGAGTGGAGTACTGGTAGGGCTGAATGCAGTTGTAATGTTTTGCTTTTGTATAGATAGTTCTTGTAATTTTTCTGTGTATAATAACCCCATTCATGTTCATGATATTGGAGTTCATCCTTGGTAGAGTCAGTTTCTTATACTTCGGATACATATGGATTGACATAAAATGAACAGGCTGCAGTTGTATAGGAAGCCTCTGGAATTGCTATCTATCATCCTTCCACTGTGCACTGATGTTGGTGGAAGTTAAAAGAACACCTAATAGTCAATGGTGCATTTCCTTCTTCATTTGAGAAAATGGACACATTTCCTGATTCTGTTGCTGCCAGATTTACAAAGCTAGAATAAGTAAGCCTGGTGACAGCATGTCCAGAAAATAGGTAAGGCAATTGATGTGATCTCTGCAAATTTCCAGTTCTGTACAGGAAAAGAAACAGCTTGGTTATATTATGCTTCACAGTTTTCAGTACTGTTTAATGTATGAATTGACCTCAATCATTGGATAAGAGGGACTAAGCTTTTAGCAATGTTAGGATTTCATATTGGGAATTATGGAATTTTTCCTTCTAGGAAAAACTGATTGTGTTATTTTTGTGTGATAATCTGTCTTCTCTTCTGTGTGAATGTGTGTGTGTCTCCATGTAGATGACTTTAAGTGTCATTGAAGATGCACTGAGTCCCTGTTCCAAGCAATCCTTTGCCTTATGAATGGAATAAAGATTTGTGGTTGTCAGTGTAATTGAACTATAAGAGCTCTGATTGCTTAATCATGACTATAGTTCATGTTTCTCTCTACTACTTAACTATTGACAATCTGAATATTTGATACTAACTCATGATCTCAATATTCAAGGAATGACCTTGAGCTCTGAGTATATGGATGTTAGGATTTCATGGAACAATTGATTGTATGCCTCAGAAAACATTGTATGTAAAGTAAATATTGAGGGGCAGATAGTTTAGACTTACCAGGATAGACCTAACTCTGTTTTCTAATTTTAATTTCTGATCATGGTCCTCAGATAAACAGGGGTCTCTCAAGTGAGGCATGAATATTAAACATCGTTATGTGAAGGACAGCAAGGACTCAAATGACATGTCATCTGCCATTCCTTTGCACTGTGTTGCTACTTAGGGATTGCACCTTTACCCTGATTCGAAAATGTCCCTTGTGTTCCTTGTATAATTTGATGGGAGGCTTCTGTTTTGGGCAAGCTAACTACTGATATCTTCAGTTTTCTGTTTTGTAGATTCTTCACCTTAGTCAATAGAGAAACATGTGCTATTTTCCTGGTTACTTTTTCCTACAAATGGATGTGAGGCTGAATCAGAATGAAATGACTGTCTTTGGTTTGCCTTTTTTTAAAAAAAAATTTATGTAAACTAATCATGCAAAGGAGTTCCTGGTAGAGTATTAATTACCACTTCAAACAAACACCCTAAGCCAAAAGCCATTAGAGTGATATCTACATACACACTTTAAAATAGAAAATCAATGTGATATGCTTAATAATCTCATTGGCAGCATAGAAGACTGTCATCCTGAGTACTGAGCTGGTAGGGTATCTGATATTTGAGCTTCAGCTATGTTTTCTTTTCTTGATTGTTTTTTTTTTTCCCCAGACGCATTAACCAAAATTTTTAATTCTCTTTGGCAGACATAAGTTAAAACTTCATTGTGGTATATAATAAGTACAATTGAATGAAGTTAAATGGGAAGGCTTGAGTTCTGTCCCATAAATCCATATAAAGTTAGACATGTTGGTTTATACTTCATTTATTCCCAGCCCCAGATTTACAGTACAGGCAATTCCTTGGCTCTCACTGGCCTGCTATCTATCATGTCTTCTACTTGGCAAACCCCATGCCAGTAAGAGACCATGTTTGTTTGCTTTTTCTCTCTCAAAGGGAGAAAAGTCATTAAGAAAAAATATGTGATTGCCTTTTGGTCTCCAAATATGTGCACCAATAAATATGTGAACATAAACATGCACATACACCCCACATAAAAAAATCACCAATGGAGGGATATCTCCAATTATTTAATATATCTGTATACTGATTTAAAATATCAGTATATTGGAATAAGTTTTATAAATTATCTACAGAGTGTTAATGTATACAAGATGGTTTGCATAAATTACATGTATTTTATATAAGATACTTGAATATTCATAGATATTTATGTTTTGGAATCGGATAGAGATTAGTTCCATAATTCTTTGTAAATAAATTAAGTTCACTAAGACACTAACCATGCCAAGTCCTGTACTATGCCCAAATCACCTGGACCCTAACCTGCATCTAGACCCTGTCGAGACCAAGTCACTGATGAGACTCAGACCCAGCAAAGACATGGCACTTCCTAAACTCAAACACTATCAAGAAAACTACTTAAACCTGCACTAGACTGGAACATGGGCACACACCTGCTTTGGAATCAGCACCAGCACCAACTCAAAACCTAGACTAAGATGCAGGCTCTAAGATCTAGACTGGCAAAAAACTGGGAACTGCATCTGGATGGACCAAGACTCAAATAAGTAACCTGCCACAACAAGACTCTATGAAGACTTGGAATCTTCAAAACTGTTGTAGATCTTACAGAAATAAGGATTCTAAGAGACCAGCACTACCACCTTCTTTAGACATGGACCTAGAGTCAGACAATACAGGGATCTGGATCCTACCAAGAAGCTAACATCCACATGGGCCCTGCTGAATTCTAGAACATGCAGTAATATAGGAACTACAGTGACACTGACTATGCAGAGATGGGAAATTTGTGGAAATATAGACCCTGGATGAATAGGATCGAGACAAAATTTATACTCATTCAGATCCTACTTAACAAGCCAGTCTGCTCCTGTGTAGACACCCTATCCTGGGCCATCCTAGAGTATCCACTGCACACAGCAGACTGTAAGAAACCTCACCCAATACCCCATGCCCCAGAGATACAACTGAAAGTCAGGGGTGCTCAGGAACCATCAGCCACTCAAACCTCACCTTTCCAGAATACAATTTCCCTTCTGCCCCTCACCTGGTACTTTTGGCTGAGGCAGACACCTAGCTGGTCTACTCCTGTGGAGACACATTATCCTGAGACATCCTAGAGGAGCTGCTGTACTCGGCAAGATTTCAGGAACCCAAAGGCAGCCTGAGTCCCAGAAGTTCTTCCACACAGGAGCTTAGGATAACAGGAACACAGAGACATCTGGTCTCTGAGGAGTGCTGACACAAGCAAGATAACTGGAAAGACAGACTCAAGTCAGAGACAGTGAGTGCAGGTAACATTAGAGTTAACCAGATTGTGAAAGGCAAGCGCAAGAACATAAGCAACAGAAACCAAAGTTACTTGGCATCATCAGAACCCAGTTCTCCCACCATAGCAAGTCCTGCACACCCCACCACACAGGAAAAGCAGGATTCAGAATTAAAATCACTTCTCATGATGATGATAGAGGATTTTAAGAAGGACATAAATAACTCCCTTAAAGAAGTACATGAGAACACAGGTAAACAGGTAGAAGCCTTTAAAGAGGAAAGACAAAAATCCATTAAAGAGTTGCAAGAAAACACAACCAAACAGGTGAAAGAATTAAACAAAACCATCCAGGACCTAAAAATGGAAATAGAAACAATAAAGAAATCTCAAAGGGAGACTACCCTGGAGATATAAAATGTAGGAAAGATGTAGGAGGAGCTGAGGTGGGAGGAATAAGGAAAGGAAGAGGAGGAGTTGGGAGAGGAAGAGAAAAAAGGAAGAGGGGGAGCTAGAGGACAAGAGATGTAGGAGGATGGAGAACCACACAGGTATGGAGAGCACTTGTGGGGAACAACTTATAAACTTATAATTAGGTTAGCTAATTGGAATACAACTCTCTTTGTATGGGCATCTTGTTATTAATCATCATCAAACATATAAAACCTTTGATTAATCTATAAGAATTAGAGTCTCATTCTCTTACTGGGCTGGCATGGATGGCAGCATGGTCTAGGCAATGCCGTGCCTTGTGGAGACAATGTGGAAGATTGGCAGAGACATCTCTCATTCTGGCATCTAGTGAGTGGCAAGGCTAGTGTTTCTGGCAGGCCTGTTCTAGCTTCAGGGAGTACATGGTCTCAGGCCAAGAAACATGGCGTCTGGGCAAGGGAGAGCCACTGCAGCTTAGATAGTTGGCTTAAGCAAGAGGCCGAAATGTAATTAATTACTACAACAGAAAGAGATCAGAAGTCATAGACGCAAGGATTACCAACAGAATACAAGAGATAGAAGAGAGAATCTTATGTGCAGAAGATACCGTGGAAAACATTGACACAACTGTCAAAGAAAATGCAAAATGCAAAGAGATCCTAATCCAAAACATCCAGGAGATCTAGGACACAAATAGAAGACCAAACCTAAGGATAATAGGTATAGATGAGAGTGAAGATTTCCAACTTAAAGGGCCAGCAAATATCTTCAACAAAATTATAGAGGAAAACTTTCCTAACCTAAAGAACAAGATGCTCATAAGCATACAAAAAGCTTACAGATCGCCAAACAGACTAGACCAGAAAAGAAATACCTCCTGTCACATAATAAATAAAACATTAAATTAACAAAAAAATTACTATAAGCAGTAAGGGAAAAATGTCAAGTAACATTTAAAGGCAGACCTATAAGAATCATACCAGAATTCTCACCAGAGACTATAAAAGCCAGAAAATCCTCGACTGACATCATGCAGACCATAAGGGAACACGAATGCCAGACCAGACTATTATACCCAGCAAAACTCTCAATCACTATAGATAGAGAAACCAAGATATTCCATGACAAAACCAAATTTGCACAATATCTTCCCACAAAACCAGCACTTCAAAGGATAACTTATGGAAAACATCAACACAAGGAAGGAAACTACAACCCAGAAAAAGCAAGGAAGTAATAACCCGAAAGGAAGATAGCTGCACAAACATAATTCCACCTGTAATAACAAAAATAATAGAAAGCAACAATTAATTTTATTTAGTATCTCTTAACATCAATTTACTCAATTCTCCAATAAAAAGACATAGACTATCAGACTGGATACATAAACAGGACCCAGAGTTTTGCTACGTACAGGAAACACACCTCTGTGACAAAGACAGACATGACCTGAGAGTAAAAGGATGCAAAACCATTTTCCAGGCAAATGGTCCCAAGAAACAAGCTGGGATAGCCATTCTAATATCAAACAAAATCGACTTTCCACCAAAAATAATGAAAAAAGACAAGGAAGGACATTTCATACTCATCAAAGGAAAAACCTACTAAGATGAACTCTCAGTACTGAACATCTCTGCTCCAAACGCAAGGGCACCCACATACATAAAAGAAACTTTACTAAACCTCAAAGCACACATTGCACCTCACACAACAATAGTGGGGGATTTTAACACCCTGCTTGCTTCAATGGAGAGATCCTGGAAACAGAAACTAAACAAAGACATATTGAAACTAACAGAAGCTGTGAACCAAATGGATTTAACAGATATCTATAGAACATTTCATCATAAAACAAAAGAATATACCTTTTTCTCAGCACCTCATGGTACCTTCTCCAAAATAGACCATGCAATTGGTCACAAAACAGGCCTCAAAAGATACAAAAAGACTGAAATAATCCCTTGCACCCTATCTGATCACCACGGCCAAAGGCTGGTTTTTAATAATGACAAAACCAATGAAAAACCCACATGCATGTGGAAACTGAACAGTGCTCTACTCAATGGTGACTTAGTCAAGGAAGAAATAAAGAAAGAAATTAAAGACTTTTTAGAATTTAATGAAAATGAGGAAACATCATACTAAAACTTATCTGACACCATGAAAGCAGTGCTAAGAAGAAAACTCATAGCTCTAAGTGCCTACAAAAAGAAACTGGAGAGAGCATATGTTAACAACTTGACAGCACACCTGAACGCTCTAGAAGAAAAAGAAGCAAATACACCCAAAAGAAGAAGATGTCAGGAAATAATCAAACTCAGGGGTAAAATCAACCAAGTAGAAACAGAAAGAACTATATAAAATTTGACCAATACCAGGAGTTGGTTCTTTGAGAAAATCAACAAGATATATAAAACTTCAGCCAGATTAACCAGAGGTCATATAGACTGTATCCAAATTAATAAAATCAGAACTGAAAAGGGAGACATGACAATAGAATCTGAGGAAATTAAAAAAAATCATCAGATCCTACTACAAAGGCCTATACCCAAAATAACTGGAAAATCTGGATGAAATGGACAACTTTCTAGACAGATACCAGGCACCAAAGTTAATTCAGGAGCAAATAAACCATCTAAACAGTACCATAACCCCTAAAGTAATAGCAGCAATCACTATAAATCTCCCCACAAAAAAAGCCCAGGACCAGATGGTTTTAGTGCAGAATTCTATGAAGCCTTCAAGGAAGACCTAATACATATTCTCTTCAAACTATTCCACAAAATAGAAACAGAAGGAACACTACCAAATTCATTTTATGAAGCTACAATCACACATATACCTAATGATCACAAAGACCCAACAAATAAAGAGTACTTCAGACCAATCTCCTTTATGAATATCGAGGCAAAAATATTCAATAAAATTCTAGCAAACGGAATAGAAGAATACAACAAAACAATTATCCATCATGATCATGTGGGCTTTATCCCAGGAATGCAGGGTTGGTCCAATATATGGAAATCCATCAATGCAATTCACTATATAAACAAACTCAAAGAAAAAACCACATGATCATCTCACTAGACACTGAGAAAGCATTTGACAAAATTCAACATCCGTTCACAGTAAAAGTCTTGAAAAGATCATGAATTCAAGGCCCATGCCTAAACATTGTAAAAGCAATATACAGCAAACCAGTAGCCAACATCAAACTAAATGGAGAGAAAATTGAAGCAATCCCACTAAGATCAGGGACTAGATAAGGATGTCCACTCTCTCACTACCTACTCAATATAGTACTAGAAGTCCTAATCAGAGCAATTAGACAACAATAGGATGTCAAAGGGATACAACTAGGAAAGGAAGAGATCAAAATATCATTATTTGCAGATGATACGATAGTATACTTAAGTGCCCCTAAAACTTCCACCAGAGAACTCGTAAACCTGATAAATAACTTCAGCAAGTTGGTTGGTTATAAAATCATCTCAAACAATTCAGTAGACTTCATCTACATGAAAGATAAATGGGCTGAAATAGAAACTAGGGAAATGACACCCTTCACAATAATCACAAATAATATAAAATACCTTGGTATGAATCTAACCAAGCAAGTGAATCATCTGTATGACAAGAACTTCAAATCTCTGTAGAAAGAAATCAAAGATCTCAGAAGAGGGAAAGATCTCCCATGCTCAAGGATCAGCAGGATTAATATGGTAAAATTGGCCATCTTGCCAAAAGCAGTCAGCAGATTCAATGCAATCCCCATTAAAATACCAACTCAATTCTTCACAGAGTTAAAAGAAGAAATTCTCATTTTCATTTGGTATAACAAAAAACCCAGGATAAAGAAAACTACTCTCAACAATAGAAGAACTTCTGGAAGAATCACCATTCCTGACCTCAGGCTGTACTATAGAACAATAGTGATAAAAACTGTGTGGTATTGGTACAGATACAGGCAGGAAGATCAGTGGAATAGAATTGAAGACCCAGAAATGAACCAACACACCTATGGTAATTTGATATTTGACAAAGTAGCTAAAACTGTCCAGTGTAAAACGGACAGCATTTTTAGCAAATGGTGCTGACTCAATTGGAGGACAACATGTAGAAGAATACAATTCAATCCATTCTTATCTCCTTATACAAAGCTAAAGTCCCAGTGCATAAAAAACCTCCACATAAAACCAGATACACTGAAACTAATAGAAGAGAAGGTGGGGAAGACCCTCGACTACCTAGGTAGCGGGGAAAAGTTCCTGAACAGAACACCAATGGCTTAAGCTCTTAGATCAAGAATTGACAAATGGGACTTCATAAAATTGCAAACTTTCTGTAAGGCAAAGGACACTGTCAATAGGACAAAATGTCATCTAACAGATTGGGAAAAGATCTTTACCAATCCCACAGCCAATAGAAGAGTAATATCTAAGATATACAATGGACTCAAGAAATTAGAGTCTATACAAACAAATAACCCTATTAAAAAATGGTGTATAGAGCTAAATAAAGAATTCTCAACTGAGAAAACTCAAGTAGCTGAGAAGCACCTAAAGAAATGTTCAGCATCCATAATCATCAGGGAAATGCAAATCAAAACAACGCTGATATTCTACCTCACAACAGTCAGAATGGCTAAGATCAAAAACTCAGGTGATAGTAGATGCTGGCGAGGGTTTGGAGAAAGAGGAACACTCCTCTATTGTTGGTGGAATTGCAAGATGGTTCAACCACTCTGGAAAACAGTCTGGCGGTTCCTCAGAAAACTGGACATATCATTACCTGAGGAACCAGTTATACCAATCCTGGGCATATACCCAGAAGATACTCTAATATATCACAAGGACATATGCTCAACTGTGTTCATAGCAGCTTTATTTATGATAACCAGAAACTGGAAAGAACCCAGATATCCTTCGACTGAAGAATGGATAGAAAAATTGTGGTACATTTACACAATGGAATATTACTCACCTATTAAAAACAATGAAGTCTAGAAATTCTTTGGTAAATGTATAGACTAGAAAATATCATCCTGAGTGAGGTAACCCAATCACAAAATAACACTCATGGTATTTGCTCACTGTTTATTGGACTTTAGCCCAGAAGCTTGAAATACCCAAGATTCAACTCACAGACCACATAAAGCTCATGAAGAATGAAGACCAAGAGGCAGTGCTTCAGTCTTTCTTAGAAGGAGTAAGAAGATACTTGAGGGAGCAAATATGGAGACAAAGTGTAGGACAGAAACTGAAGGAGGGGCCATCTGTAAACCATTCCTGTGTATCCATTCTATGTGCAGTCACCAAAGGTAGACACTGATATGAATGTCAGGATGTGCTGACAGGAGCCAGACATAGCTGTCCACTTATAGGTCTGCAAGAGTCTGACATATTCTGAGACAGATGCTCACATCTAACCAATAAACTGATCATGGTGTTTCCAATGGAGGAATTAGAGTGAAGACTGGAGGAGCTGAAACGGTTTGCAACTCCATGAGGAGAGCAACAATACCAACCAACCAGAGGCCAAAGGGTCTAAACTACCAGCCTGGGAGTACTTAGGGAGGGACCTATGGCTCTAGGTATATATGCAAGTGAGGATGGTCCTGTCAGGTATAGGTGGGAGAGGAGATCCTTGGTCCCATGAAGGCTAGAAGCCGAGTATGGAGGAATTTGAGGGTGGAGAAGTGGAAGTTGGTGGTAGGTGAGGGCACATCCTCATAGAAGCAGGAGGAGGTGGGATGGGATAGGGACTTCATGAGCATGAGGGGGGAAATGGGGTAAGGGGAGAACATCTGAAATGTAAATAAAATATCCAATAAAAAATATTACAGAAGGGCTGGAGAGGTGGCTCAGCGGTTAAGAGCACTGACTGCTCTTCCAGATGTCCTGAGTTCAAGTCCCAGAAACCACATGGTGGCTCACAACCATCTTTAATGGGATCTGATGCCCTCTTCTGGTGTGTCTGAAAAGAGCAATGGTGAATACATTAAATAAATAAATAAATAAATAAATAAATAAATAAATCTTTAAACAAAAAAAATTAAAGAAAAAAGATCCTACGGAAAAAGAGACTCCCCCAGAAGTGCTCTATTGATATCCAGCAGTCTCCAGAAAAAAAAAATCTCAAGGCAAGTACCATGTGTAAATATGAAACTTGTGGAGATGGGGATCTAGCAGAAATTGGTATTCCCACCTGGACTAGACCTGGATATATTGCCTAGAGCCCTGGCATGACTTGTACCTGAACTACACCAGGAATAAGACCAGTAGAAGACCAGGATAATGCTCATACCATAGATGAGGACCCTCCCACAGTCACAGACCGTGACACAGCAAATTTTGGGCCATGAACTAGGACAATACCCATCATCATCATCATCAGTATCATTGTCATCATCATCATCATCATATATACATTTGGAGCAGAAAACTGCTGAGAGCATGGACCCGTACCCATACCCATACCCATACCCATACCCAGATACAGACACAGACACAGACACAGACACAGACACAGACACAGACACAGACACAGACACAGACACAGACACAGACACAGACACAGACTCAGAATAAGATCCTGTGGAGACAGGAGGACTTCTGCAAGAAATGTGCCAAAAACTGGAACTTGAAAAGAACACAGCCTCAAGACATGGGCTCCATGGAAACATGGACCACCTGGAGACAAGAATATAGTAAAAGTAGATATTTGCTCATGGACCAAACCTGGATCCATGCTCTGTCTTAGCATCCTTTCTAGATTTTGACCTGGACCATACCAGGACTGGAAACAAGACCAGTCAATAAACAGGATAATATCCACATCACAACAAAGACTCTCTCATAAACACAGACCATAATGCAGCCATGTGAGGCTACGCAGAAACTCAAAACCAGGGAACCTACCTGAAACAAGATACTGTCCATGCCAGGAATGACATATACATCCAGATTTGGACACCACCAAGGCCAAACCCAGACCTAGTCCTATATTCTGAAAAGAGGTAATGCCCCTCCTCTCCTCTCCACAAACACACACGTTTGGACTCTCACAAAACCTAGAACCTGTAGATACCTGGACTCTGTGGAAACATAGACCTTAAGACAGGAACCCAGTAGAAACACACTCCCTGTGGAGACTGCATCACATTAAAACTAATACTGTAGCCATATTCTGCCTGATATGTCATATACACCCTGGATGGAGCAGGATGGCAATCATACTACAACTGGTATTAGGACCAGCCTGAGAACATGGAAATGTCTGTGCTATGACAAGAACCACCCTCCCACAGTCATCAACTATGATAAAGGAAAGAGAAGGCCACGAGAAGAATAGGCTAAGACCAGAGAACCTACCTGAAACAGGACCCTGGTCATGCCAGGAATCCATTCCTTTTCCAGACTGGGTCATTTAGGGGACCAAGTACCCATATCCAGATCCCAATTAAGATCCGGACAGTAGGGAATGTCCTGAAAGAACTGCCAATGGATGAAACCTACAAAGACCTGGACTCTGTTAAAACACAGACATTAAGACAAAAATATTGCAGAAACATGGACAGTGTGGAGTCATAGCTCCAACTGAAACTAGTACTCACACTTAGACATAACCTGTAGCCAAACTCTGCCTAGTACTGTGGCTAGACCAGAACTGGAGCCACGTAGAACTAGAGAAAGGACCAGGATAATGCCTATACTATTACCAGGATAATCTGCCAAACAGGAGCCATGTTGCAATAAAAATACAGCTATACTCCTTAAAATGCACATTAGCCAGGCTAGAAATGGAACTGGCACCCAGACTTGTCTGTGAACTGAAACTAAGACCCCACTGAAAAGAGATATACACAAGTGCTCTGGTGAACCTGGAACATGTGAATACTCTAGTATTCTGTATTTTGGTTCTGTTTCAGGTAGGTTCCTGTATTCTGAAGGAACATAGGGTTTGAAACAACAACTCTAAGGAAAGAAAGACTGTGGAGTCAGGGATCCAGATGAAGTTGATATACATCTGGACTAGACATGAAGACACATGAGGCCTAGAACCCTGCTTAACACAAAAGATTTCCACATGAACCAGAACCTGTGGAGAGCAAACCACTCCCTGACCTTTTCGAGACCTGAGACCATCACCCTACATAGGCTACAGACCCAATTGATGGAGCCATGGACCAGTCCAAGACCAGGGTAGGGACCTAGAACAAGATATTGACAAGTCTGGTAATAAGACTCATATGTAAACAAGGATATTTTCAAGATTTAGACCCAGATATGGGCCTAGAAAATGACACTGAAGAAGAAACCTTCAGACAAATCCTGCAATTATCCCTACTTAGCAATAACCCAGGCAATCTGGAGACACAGATCCTGTGGAGATACATATCTTACCAAGACTAGTACCTTTCTTTGGACTAGACCTGAATCTGGACACTACAAGGACCAAGATCAACCTCAAAATTTAGAGCCCTATTCATTGTCATGAGGCATTGACCAGAGTATGTCCTGGGGAAGGACCATGAGACATTAACCAGAATATGACCTGGGGAAAGACCTGGAATATCACGCTGGTTAAAGGACCTATATCCAGATTAGACACTCCAAAAACAAGGATATGTACCCAGATGGCATACTGGATTAGGACTCTGCCAGACTTGAGACATGCACTCAATTCTGTGGCAACCTTCATATACACCTACCCAGCCATGACATAATCTGCTACAACGCTCACCCTGTTGACAGTGTTGTTCCTGGCTGGACCAGTCTTGGAACCAGACCTGCATACAGACTGTACTAGAAAATGAAACAGGCAGAGAGTAGAACATGGTCCCAGGTCATGATGAGTCTAGGTGGAAAAGCAGGACTTGTATTGTACCAGATCCAGACAAGGATCCTGCTGAAAGGAGAACCCATACATTTGCCAACACCAATATCTGCAGCAACCCAGATGCTGCGGGAAAACCAAGGACCCTTCTGAGATACATAATCTATGGAAACATACCCTGCTGAGAAAGGAACCTACGTCTGTCTGAGATTGGGGATTAGACTTGAACAAAGAGTACACCAGGACTAGGATTCCCATTACAAAGAAGCTCCTGCTCAAAATAGGACTTTATTATAAAACGGACCTTGCTCACAAGTAGATATGTATACAAACCCTGTGTAGACATGGTGAAACATGGACACTGCCCAGAAAAATATCCTCACCTGATCTATATATGGACCTTGACATTGGCTGGGACCTGGAAATCCTCCTGAACTAAAATCCGAACAATCATCCAGACAGTCTTTACCAAGGCTGGACAACACACACCCCTATTCCCAGAAAAGATTCCTGTCAAGAAGGAAAACTCAACACAGACTGCTGAAACCCAGCATTAGAGGACACAGGCTGGCCAAGTCAGAGACCCTGCATAGATACAGTTCTGCTAAGTCAGAGATCCTTCTAATGTTAATATTTATACCTAGACCAGACCAGAAAACACTCATACACATGGATCAAAAGAGGGAGCATTCAGAGAATGGGGTCCTAGACCAAGGTCAGAACTAGGCTGAGAACAGGTAAACAACTCAGACCCTCCCAAATCTGGAGTGTATCCAGCCTGACCAGGACAAGAGCCCTGTAGTAAATGGGACTTTCACATTGAACCAGCTAAATACTACCTTCCAGAGACTGGGGCCCTGCAGCCATATGAAGCCTCATCAGGACAATAATGTAAACATAACAGTCTGTTGCAGTAAATCTCCAACCCAATAAGACAGGTCAAAGAAAACACAACTCAATAATTATGAATACATTCTTCAAGTCTAGATTGGGCAGATTTACCACTTCACTACTCTATTCCACAGCTATGAAACTCATAACTTGAGGGATTTCCAGACCCTGCGTTTGTCCTTCTACCTCCTGTTTCTCCATCGTCCTCCTCTGTTGTCCTCCATTGTCTTCTGTCTCCTCTTTCTCCTCCTGCTCTCCTCCTGCTCTCTTCCCAGCAACCTTTTATTTCTCCACCTTCCCTTCTTCTGCCTAATCACTGGCTCCAGCCTTTATTTTACAAATTAAGATGGGCAGAATGTTCACTAGAAATCATCTGTGTAATGATTCACTCCTCCTCAACAGCCCTTCCCAGGAAAAGGGAATTAAAATCAAAATACAAGGCCGAGGCTATCCACAACAACAGTCATCTAGACAAGGACCCTCATCTGGATGTCCACTCAGACCTTGTCCAAACCACTTCTATGTGGAGACATGATTTATGTGACTGAGATAATACAATTTTATCCTGTCTCCATTCTGTGTCTCCTTAAACAATTCCCAGCTCTCAATACCAGCCATCCTCCTTCTACTCCCAAAATTCTCTTCTTCCTTTTTAGAGAATATGAGATTTCTATGACTCTGACCATGGTCCAGATATATTAATCGAACTGCTTAATGTTTGTTATAAAATAAAATGCCTAATTAGTAAAAATCAAAATTAATCATGTTGCATTGAAAATAATTACTGTGTTGTTTGTAGACAAGCTGCAAATTTACCTTGACCTTTATCAAACATTTACATTATTGTTGGTATTGCCTTTTGAAATGCAGCACCCCTGAGCTTCAGCATCAAGAGACTCTGGCATTAGCCCACTATTGGTCATTGACCAAAAAAGAAAAGAACTCTTTCACTCTTAACTGGTTTAAATAGCACAGTGATTTCTATCATTCTCCTATAGATTACTTCATTTTTATAGGTCCTAATATATTTACTCCATCTACATAAGACTCAGCCTCACTATAGACCTTCTCAGTAAATGGGGAACATAATAGGGGAAATGTCCTCTAAAGTTATTTTAGGGTATATGACTCCCATTAAGCCAGGAGTGGTCTAGAATGCCTACTGTTTCCCAATAAACAAAAAGTTGATTACCTCAAAAAAATCGTAGAGGAGATGTGTGTGTACTCTGAATTGAGCTCTGGATAAGAGGGGCAAGGCTCTTAGGGAGCTTCTTTAAGGTGAAGGAAGATAGGCCCTTTGAGCACACTTTCTATGATTTGGGAAGGAAATGCCTGATGAGTAGTCTTCCCCTTGTTTACCCATTGTAAGCTGGGATGACAATAACTGAGAACCATGTTTTTTATTCCAACTCTCAGAAGAGATCTGTTTTTTTATTTTAGTCTGGATAAATGGTTGGACAAATTTATGAGTGATTGAATGTATGTTACCTAAGCATTGCATGTAGGGTTATTTTGTTTTTGCTATTGCCTCTTTTTTGTTTTTTCCCCTTTCTGTTGTTGATTCTGAGGGGAGGAGAGCTGTTCTTTTCTCCAAGCTCATTTGGATTAGTGGGAACTGGAACCTAAACTATGATATGAAACTTACCATTTGGGTAAAAATCCATAACCTTTGTTTCCTATGTTACACGAATTATGTTAATATATTTCTGAGGTTACATTGACAGTTTCAGTTTACTCAGTCCTCTGATTTCATCTGGTTTTGATTTGTATTTTGACTTTGAACTTTCCAGCTGCATTTCTTCTTTCTTTCCTAAACTCCCTACATGTCTTTCTCTCTTTGCCTGCCTTTTCTTCCCTAATTAGGTCTTCCATTCTAAAGTGTTTCTTTGCTTTTCCCTGTCTCTACACCCTTCAGAGTCTCATTTGAACGCTTTTCATACCAGACACTCATCTCCTGCTTAAAATCATGCCCATAGTTGAAATTTAGCCATTCCCACTTCTCTCAAAAAGTTCTCCTGGCTATGAGGGAGTAAATCATGAAGTTTTGCTGCTGACCTCTGTAAGATAAGGCCACAGCTGGATCTGAGCATGTGCCACTTGGTGAGTGGTAACGTCAGGAGCTACAAAGTAGGAGCTACACTATGGGATGAAGTGAAACAGCACTTCTCACTTCATTATCTCAGTGTCACTACAGGGTGTCTAGGGTCATGCCAGAAGAAGCCAGAAAGCACATGATCTCTTGGATACAGTTGGTTTTTAGTTATCATATTTGTCCTGAGAAGTGAACTCAAGTCCTCAAGGAAAGCAACAAACAGTATTAAATAGCAAACAATTCATCTCTCCAGTCATAGATCCACTTAAAAGTAATGTGCCCTTTAAAAGAGAAAATTGATCTCAGATAACAATAAATTATCACAAAGAAATAAATAAGTAGATTAAAGATATCCATCAAATTATAATATAGATAGAAAATACAAGTAGATAGAAAATGTATTGATTTGATCAAGGATCATTATCCCAGATTATTTTTAGAACTCTTCTGAAGTTAAACAATATTCATTTAATTACCTTAATATGAAAATTTTGCAATTTCAAAATGGATGAGAACAGTGAAAATAAAAATAAGCAAGCTCTCAAAGGAGCTCTGGTCTGCATAATTTCACATAAAATGCATACAATACAAAAGTAAGGCTAATATTTTCTAAGTAAGAAAAAATGTTTATGAACATGTTACAGGGATCTTTTTAATATGAATGGAGAAAACACTTGTAAAATATGAATTTTATAATAAAAATTTGTTACAATATGTTATGTTTCATGCTAATGTTATTTAACTTTATTTCTGTGTAAATAAGTTAGTAGATGCTTTTTTCTTTCCTTTTCAATTTCTTTTATGATTTTTCATTATAGTGAAGAACATCTTTTCTTCTTTTTTAATATTTATTATAGTCTATTTTATTTACATTTTAGATGTTATCTCCTTATCTCATTTCCTTCCCACCCAGGAACCCCCTAACCTAAACCCCTCCTCATGCTTCTGTGAGGATGTGCCCCCACCCACAACTCTCCCACTTCCCCACCCTCAATTTCATGCACATTAAGCATCCAGCCTTCACAGGACCAAGAACTTGCTCTCCTACCTATGCCCTACAAGGATATCCTTCCCTACACATACAGATGGGGATATTGGTTCCTCCCTATATGCTCCCAAGCTGATACTTTAGATCCTGGGAGCTCTGGTTGGTTGGTATTGTTGCTCTCCTCATGGGGCCACAAACATTTTCACCTCATTCAGCTCCCTCTCTCTAACTCCTTCATTGGGAACCTCATGATCAGTTCAATGGTTAGCTGTGAGTATCTGCCCCTGAATATATCACACTCTGGCAGACATCTAAGGAGAAAGCTATATCAGGCTCCTCTCATCATTTAATTCCTGACATCCACATCAGTGTCTACCTTTGGTGACTGCACATGGGATGGATACCCAGGTGGAATGGTACCCAGACAGCCCCTAATTCAGTTTCTGTCCCTCACTTTGTATCCATATTTGCTCCTTTGAGTATTTTGTTACTCCTTCTAAGAAGGACCAAAGAACCCACACTTGGTCTTCCTTCTTCATGATCTTCATGTTGTCCCTGGGTTGAATCGTGGTTATTGCAGGCTTCTGGGCTAATAGCCAATAAACAGTGAGTGAATACCATCTGAGTTCTTTTGTGATTGGGTTACCTCCCTCAGGATATTTTCTAGTTCCATCCATTTACCTAAGTATTTCTCAACTTCATTGTTTTTAATAGCTGAGTACTACTCCATTTTGTAAATGTATCACATTATTTGAATCCATTCCTCTGTTGAAGGACATCTGGGTTTGTTCCAGCTTCTGGCTATTATAAATAAGGCTGCTATGAACATAGTGGAGCATATATCCTTGATATATGTTCAAACATCTTCTGGGTATATGCCCAGGTTTGGTATAGCTGGTTCCTCAGGTAATGCTAACTCCAATTTTCTGAGGAAGCGCCAGACTGTTTTCCAGAGTGGTTGCAATATCTTTCCATCTCACCAAAAATAAAGGAATGTTCCTCTGTCTCCACATCCTCTCCAGCACTTACTATCACCTGAGTATTTGATCTTAGCCATTCTGACTGGTGTGAGGTTGAATCTCAAGGTTGGTTTGATTTGCATTTCCCTGATGAATAAGGATGTTGAACATTTCTTTAGATGCTTCTTGGTCATTTGAGTTCCCTTAGTTGAGAACTCTTTGTTTAGCTCTGTATCCCATCTTTTAATAGGGTTATTTGGTTGTCTGGAGTCTAATTTCTGGAGTTATTTGTATATATTTGACATTGACCTTCTATCTGATGTATGATCTGTAAAGATCTTTTCCAAGTCAGTAGGTTGCTGTTTTGTCCTATGGACAGTGTCCTTTGCCTTACAGAAACTTTGCAGTTTTATGAGGATCCATTTGTCAATTCTTGATCTTAGAGCATAAGTCATTGGTGTTCTGTTCAGGAACTTCTGCCCTGTGTCCAAGTATTCAAGGCTCTTCCCCATCTTCTCTTCTATTAGTTTCAGTGTATCTGGTTTTATGTGGAGGTCCTTCACCCCCTTGGACTTGAGCTTTCTATAAGGAGATAAGAATGGATTGAATTGTATTATTCTTCATGTTGTCCTACATAAGAACCAGAACCATTTGTTGAAAATGCTGTCCCTTTTACACTGGATAGTTTTAGCTACTGTGTCAAAGAACAAATGACCATAGGTGTGTGGTTTCATTTTTGTGTCTTCAATTGTATTCCATAGATCATCCTTCCTGTGTTTGTACCAATGCCATGCAGTTTTTATCACTATTGTTCTGTTGTAAAGATTGAAGTCAGGGATGGTGATTCCTCCAGAAGTTTTTTATTGTTGAGAATAGTTTTTGCTATCCTGGGATTTTTGTTATTCCAAATGAATCTGAGAATTTCTTTTTTTAACTCTGTGAAAAATTGAGTTGGTATTTTAATGGGGATTGCATTGAATCTGTGGATTGCTTTCAGCAAGATGGCCATTTATACTATATTAATCATGCCAATCCATGAGCATAGGAGATCTTTCCATCTTCTGGATCTTATTAAATTTCTTTCTTCAGAGACTTAAAGTTCTTGTCATACAGATGTTTCACTTGCTTGGTTAGATTCATACCAAGGTATTTTATATTACTTGTGACTATTGTGAAGGTTGTCATTTCATTAATTTCTTTCACAGCCTGATTATCTTTAGAGTAGACAAAGGCTACTGATTTGTTTGAGTTGATTTTATAACCAGCCACTTTTCTGAATTTGTTTATCAGTGTAGGAGAATCTCTGATGGAAATTTTTGAGTCACTTAAATATACTATCATATCATCTGCAAATAGTGATATTTTATTTTGACTTCTTCCTTTCCTATTTGTATCTCATAGACTACTTTTTGGTTTCTAATTGCTCTAGCTAAGACTTCCAGTACTATGTTGAATAGGTAGGGAGAGAGAGGGGCAGTGTAGTCCCTGATTTTATTGGGATTGCTTCAAGTTCCTCTCCATTTAGTTTGATGTTGGTTACTAGTTTGCTGTATATTGCTTTTACTATGTTGAGATATGGGCCTTGAATTCTTGATCCTTCAAAGCCTTTCACCATCAATGGATGCTGAATTTTGTCAAATGTTTTCTCAGTACCTAATGAGATTACAACATGTTTTTTTTTTCCCAATTGAGTATTTTTATATAGTGGATTACATTGAAGGATTTCTGAAAATTAAACCATCCTGTATCCCTACAATAAAGCCTACTTGATCTTTATGGATTTGGTTTGCAAGAATTTTACTGAGTACTTTTTCATCGATATTCATGAGGGAGATCGGTCTGAAGTTCTCTTTTTTTGTTGGGTGTTTGTGAGGTTTGGGTATGAGTGTGATTATGGCTTCGTAGAACAAATTGGGTAGTGTTCCTTCTCTTTCTATTCTGAGGAATAGTTTGAAGAGAATTGGTATTACATCTTCCTTGAAGATGTGATATAATTCTGCACTAAAACCATCGGGCTCTGGGCTTTATTTCATTGTGAGACTTTGAATGACTCTTGCTATATCTTTAGGGGTTATGTGGCTATTTAGATGGTTTATCTGCTCCTAATTTAACTTTGGTACCAGGTATCTGTCTAGAAAATTGTCCATTTCATCCAGATTTTGCAGTTTTGTTGAGTATAAGCTTTTGAGGTTGCATCTGTTGTTTTTTTTATTTCCTCAGTTTCTGTTGTTATAACTCCCTTTTCAGTTCAAATTTTATTAATTTGGATATTGTCTCTGTTGCCTCTGGTTAGTTTGGCTAATGATTTTTCTATCTTGTTGATTTTCTCAAAGGATCAGCTCCTGGTTATGTTGATGCTTTGAATAGTTTTTTGTTTCTACTTGGTTGATTTCAACACTGAGTTTGATTCTTTCCTGCAATCTACTCCTCCTGGGGGTACTTGCTTCTTTTTCTTCCGGAGATTTCAGATGTGTTGTCAAGCTGATAGTGTATGCTCTATCCAGTTTCTTTTTGTAGAAACTTAGAGCTATGAGTTTTAACCTTAGCACTTCTTTCATTGTGTCCCATAAGTTTAGGTATGACAAGCTTTCATTTTCATTAAATTCTAAAAAGTCTTTAATTTTTTTTCTTTATTTCTTCCTAGACCAAGTTACCATTGAGTGGAGCATTGTTCAGTTTCTATGTGTATGTGGGCTTTCCATTGTTCTTGTTATTATTGAATACCAGCTTTTTTCTATGGTGATCTGATAGGATGCAAGGGATTATTTCAATATTTTTGTATCTGTTGAGGCCTGTTTTGTGATCAAATGTATGGTCTATTTTGTAGAAGCTACCATGAGGTGCTGAGGAAAATGTATATTCTTTTGCTTTAGGATGAAATGTTCTATACATATCCAGTAACTCCATTTGGTTTGAAACTTCCATTAATTCCACTGTGTCTCTGTTTTGTTTCTGTTTCCATGATCTATCCATTGTGGAGAGTGGGGTGTTGAAATCCCCCACTATTATTGTGTGAGGTGCAATGTGTGCTTTGGATTTTAATAAAGGATCTTTTATGAATCTGGGTGCCCTTCCATTTGGAGCATAGATGTTCAGTACTGAGAGTTCATCTTGGTAGATTTTTACTTTGATGTGTATGAAGTGTCCTTCCTTGTCTTTTTTTGTAACTTTTAGTTGGAAGTCAATTTTATTCGAAAATAGAATGTGTACTCTAGTTTTTTTCTTGAGCCCATTTACTTGTAAAATTGATTTCCAGCACTTTACTCTGAGGTAGTGTCTGTTTTTGCCATTGAGGTGTATTTCCTGTTTGCAGCAAAATTCTAGGTCCTGTTTATATTTTCAGTCTGTTAGTCTACAAGTTTTTATTGGGGAATTAAGCCCAATGTTGTTAAGAGATACTAAAGAAAAGTGATTGTTTGTTCCTGTTATTTTAGTTATTAGAGGTGGAATTATGTTTGTTTAGCTATCTTCTTTGGGGTTTGTTGTAAGATTACTTTTTTTTTGTTTTTTTTTTTCTACATTGTAGATTCTCTCCTTGTGTTGGAGTTTTACATCTATTTTTCTTTGTAGGGCTCTATTTGTGAGAAGATATTGTGTAAATTTGGTTTGTCATGGAATATCTTGGTTTCTCCATTTATAGTGATTAAGAGTTTGGGCTGTATTTGTGTTCTCTTAAGGTCTGTATATCAGTCCAGGATCTTCTGGCTTTACAGTCTATAGTGAGAAATCTGGTGTAATTCTTATAGGTCTGTCTTTTCCCTTACTTCTTTTAGTGTTATTTCTTAGTTTTGTGGATTTGATGTTTTGATTATTATATGAGAGGAGGAATTTCTTTTCCTGTCTAGTCTATTTGGAGTTCTATAGGCTTCTTTTATGCTCATGGGCTTCTCTTTCTTTAGGTTAGGAACATTTTTATCTACAATTTTTTTGAAGATATGTACTGGCCCTTTAAGTTGGGAATCTTCAGTTTCTTCTATATCTATTATGCTTAGTTTTGGTCTTCTCATTATGTCCTTGATTTCCTGGATGTTTTGGGTTAGGAGCTTTTTGCATTTTGCATTTTCTTTGACAGTTGCGTCAATGTTTTCCATGGTATCTTTTGCACATGAGATTCTCTCTTCTATCTCTTGTATTCTGTTGGTGATACTTGTGTCTATGTCTCATTGATTTCTTTCCTAGGTTTTTTATCTCCAGGGTAGTCTCCCTTTGAGATTTCTTTATTGTTTTAATCTCCATTTTTAGATCCTGGATGGTTTTATTTGATTCCTTCACCTGGTTGTTTGTGGTTTCTTGTAATTCTTTAAGGAATTTTTTTATTTCTTCTTTAAGGGCTTCTACCTGTATTCTACTGTATTTCTTTAAAGGAGTTACTTATGTCCTTCTTAATGTCCTCCATCATCATCATGAGAAGAAATTTTAACTCTGAATTCTGCTTTTCTGGTGCTATGTGATGTCCAGTGCTTGCTATGTTGTGAAAACTGGGTTCTGATGATTCCAAGTAACTTTAGTTTCTGTTGCTTATGTTCTTGTGCTTGTCTTTCACCATCTGGTTAACTCTAGTGCTACCTACACTCACTGTCTCTGACTGGAACCTGTCCTCCCAGTTATCATGGTTGTTTTAGAACACCTCAGAGTCCAAATGTCTCTGTGATCCTGTGATCTTGAGCTCCTGGATGGAAGAACTCCTGGGACTCAGACCATCCCTGAGATCCTGAAATCCTGCTGTTCTGTGTGCAACAGCTTGCATTTCTGCCCACCATTAAGAGCCATGAGTCACACCTATGAAAAGACTGCTCTTCCCAAATACAGATTCTCTTTCTCTTGATCCTCTCTCTCTCCCTTCACACCTCCCTCCCTCTTTCTATCACTCCTTGCTCCCCCACAGGTGTTAATAGCTGGCTCTTCCTCTCTTCCTCTCTCTCTTCTCTCTCTTTTTGTCCTTCTCTGTCTGCAAATTTCCTTGCCTCTATCCCCTTTCCAGCTCTCCTTCTCTTCCCCCAATATATTTCCATTCATAGTAGGCCTGTCCTATGGCTGGTTGTTCAGGTTGAAACTTAGGCATGAGCCCACCGAAATGATCCCACCCACTGCATTATACATGAAATACAACACACACCAATCTCAGTCTCTTTCTTTGCATCTATCTTCCAGATAAGATGTTAGTACTTAGCTTGTGCTCCATTAATTCTAGGTACTGATATCTGGTCTTATTTTGTTTGGTGGGTGTTTTGTTCCTTGGTTTCTGTTGCCCTATTTTAGGAAAATGTGGTGGGTATGTGTTGACCTGTAGGGAATTTTCTGTGATCTTGATAGGTGTGGTGAGTCCAAGAAAAATATATTTCTAGGTATCAAGACAACACAGTTAGGAATTAGGGTGGGATAAGGGGCAGGGGCTAAGCATTTCCAAAGGAGGGAGGAAAGCAGCATTTTTATCCAGGATTTGCTCTGTTTCCTGGGAGTGGGAAAAGAAAGCAGGTGAAACAGAAAGAAAGGTGAAGGTATCTGTAGTTAGCCTACCTGCTTAGCTGGCTGGAGTGGCCTGCTGAAGTTGGGGGCTTGGATAAAGCAATAAGTGGGTTAGGGGCAGAAAGTTAGAAGGGAAAGGATTAGAAATTCTTCTTAGAATGTTGTTCAGAAGTTATTTACCACAGAAAATGTAGCCGATTAGTGGCTACAGCACTGAAGAAAGTGATACTTTTTTTTTTTTTAGCAGATTTTAAGTGTCAGTAAAGGCAGAATGAGAGAAGATGGGGGACATATTGAAAAGACAGATTCCAATATGAGACACAAAAGCATAAAACCAGTAAATTAAGGGCAAAAATTATTTAATTTTATATATGAATGTATTAAAAATTTCAAACATAATATATGAAAGTAAGAGACATAATAACAATGGCAGAAAAGTGTAAGTTATTATTCTGACTATAATAGCTTTAGCATGGACTAAACATTTAATTCTTTTACTTTTCTAGTCTTTCTTTCCTGAGATAAGCTTTATCAAAATATGGTTAGATACAATTTAACTGAAACATTTTACCACAGTAAATCAAACAATAACTGTGTATTGGTTAAATTCTACCTGTTTGCAAGAATTGGCTAAGGAGAGAGTTATATAAAAACATGACTCAAAAGATTGGAAATAAATTGTCTGAAGTACATTACCAACTTGAAATTACTATATTTCTACAGGTATAAAGCCTGCAAATGGAAACTTAAATGGAGTTATAATAAAATTACTGTTTAGTCATTTAAAAATATAATTTTATGGATAACTTCATTTTCTGCATACACATATTATATAAATTTGATGATCTTGTTTAATTTGAAAATAAATGGAAAGAATTATATAACAAGCCATATAGAACAGTTAGTATTTTCTGGGTATAAGAATAAGTAGTTTATATTAAGGATAGGATGTAAAAAGCATTTGATTGTATTAAAATAAGACACATGACAGTGACTACAAAGCAACAAATCATAAAAACAAAAGAGAAAACAGAAACATAAAGAAAAGTTTAGAGACTATATTCATCAAAATTAACATAGATACTTCAACAAAACATGATTTTTAAAATAACATAATTCACTCTTATACTTGGATTGTTGGGATCTATAAATAATTATTTTATGATTAATAAGGATTAAAAAATAATTACCATGTTTTACTTATCTTTATTTGTAATTAAGATGACTATTTTATTTTTACCTTAAGCATGAGATGTAGTTATAACAAGTAATAAACAGAAAAATAACAATATCACATATTTAAACTAATTTAGTTTCAATTAGCAATGAACTATTTATTAACTTGTAGCTTTCATTATATTTCTTTTCTTTTTATTCTGCCATCTCTGGCACAGTGCTAATGTTCCTGGTTGAATATATCCCATCATCTGAAATAAATGTTTATTTAAGTAACACTAGCCACTGGTCAGAAGGGAAAAGGAGAGGAGAGGAGGAGAGAGGAGCGGAGAGGAGAGAAGAGGAGAGGAGAGGAGAGGAGAGGAGAGGAGAAAGATTATATTATTACACACATACTGTAACTGTGCATCTCAGTATATCTGACACCAAACATCCAATTAAGTGAAGTGAAAACTCATTCTGAACTGCAATTTCCAAGTTATAGCATTCCCATTTATGGTGGTTACCTGCCAAATGCCTGATATTTTCAGTCTGATGCCACTAATCACATTGCAGAGAAAAGAGCAGCAATTCCATGGTTGTATTCATGCTCATAGAATGCCTACATCTTGTGTTAACTTGTTAAATTTATAGCTATATCAATCTACAAACTTCAAGGTCAGGTACTGTGTTTTACTAAGTGGACTGGTGTAGTGGGAAATGAAACTGCATTCTGAATGAATTTCAAAACATCCAGAAGAAGCTCAATAACTGAATTATTTTGTTTTATCAAATTCTGTTTTCTGTGGTAATTTGAGGATGTAGAAAAATAGCTGAGAAATGATTGCTGCTTTGAGGCATTAGCAGTTGTAAGCATGCACTTGTTGCCATAGCTACATTTTGACAATTTAACACTCAAAAAAAAAAATTTAAAGTAGGAACCTAAAATCATTTTACTGAGGACATATGCAAAAAACCCAATTGAACAAGAAGACATGTGATGGGCAGTTCAAAAATTGACATGGGAAGTATATAAGGGTATAAACTTCTGTAATATATTATCTTGAAATAATACTGTAGAGTACCTGTCAGGACAGGGTATTTTAAAACCACAGGAAAATTCTCAGCTGATGTAAAAGTATCATTTTAACTATTCTAATGCTGTTGTCACACAAATTCCTGGCTGTGATCTTAGGCTAAGTCTCACTTTCCATTTTTTTCACTTTAATTTAGTTTAATTTGTTTGTTGTTCTATAGGGATTGTTGTTACATCCGATGTTTACACTTAAGGAAATATAGAACTGACTACTGCTGGTAGTATTTATCATGAGTCTTCAAGTGAGAAAAGTGAAAAAAAGGAACACACACATGCATATATATATATATAAATGATCATTTATACATATATATAAATGATCCAGTAGGAAAGAGTGTACTAAAGAAATATAAAGGAGGTAATATATTCTAATAATTTTAGTTGTAGGCTAGTGACAAACATTCCTGGATAGAAGTTCTTAACATATTCACAAGGAAGTGTTATGTGTAGCAAAAATATTTGCATACCTTTCAAAATGCAAATCCTGTTGTTGTGGGAGGGTCACTGCAAGCTTTATGAGAAGCAGGGAAAAGATGATCAGGGTGAGGTAAGAATGAAACTTGAATCATTTCAATTTTGTTAATGGATGCTGAACCAGGACTTTTAGAATTTTGCCCAGATCATTTTACTTTAGTCACGTTTATTTATTTATTTATTTATTTATTTATTTATTTATTTATCTATTTATTTTTAAATAATTTATTTTTTCTCAAACTGTAATTCATTCATACAGGGGTTATAAACACAGAAAGGCAGGATGTGGGGAAGAGGATGACACTGGAATGTGGGTGTTCAGGGGGAATACAGATATCTTTCAGAACCAGGTATCGGCTGGGTGAAGGTTCAGGGGACAGGTCACTATGACTCTGCCTATGACTCACTTGTTCTTGTCTAAGTTGGTATTGTTTGCCAAGGCTACCTATTTACAAGGTCTATGACTACTCAGGCTGGTAAATTTCCACAAAAGCTGCCTGTTTACAACAGCTTATAGCCATCTGTTTCAATGTTTTTCCACAGAGACCCAAGACATTGTGTTAGTATGCATGTATGACAGGCCTATTGCTGATTTTAGGCCTATGGCTGATTTTAGGCCTTCAGTGTGTAATCAGGGCTACCCCTGACATCTCCTCCCTTCTTTAAGTATAGAAGTGCTGTGGTGATTCTAATCTTGTGAAGGCGGGGATAGATTCCTGACCTCTAGTAATTGAAGGGGGCTTTGTAATGGCTCCGGTCCCCCTGTTGTTGTCCAGTGAGGCATGAGGGCCATACCCATCCCGATGTATTTTTCCTGGAGAGGGGATACTTTTGACATCAACCCCTATGCAGCCAGGCTTGTTCCTCAGGGAACCCAGAGAGATATTTTTAACTTTTATTTATATTCCCTTGCAGTGCTTAGCCACACTTAAACACAGTAAAATTCTGGTAAAAAATAATCTGATAACTTTTAACTGAGTACTAAGCACAATTTTAAGGCATAGGTATATTCAGGTACTTTGTAAAACACAACTCGTTTCTTTAACAAGAATTGATACTGTTAACTCAGATACTATAAGAACCCTATCTATAGGGTGGTGGTGGTGCACATCTTTAATCCCAGCACTTGGGAGGCAAAGGCAAGCGGATTTCTGAGTTCGAGGCCAGCCTGGTCTACAGAGTGAGTTCCAGGACAGCCAGGGCTATACAGTGAAACCCTGTCTCAAAAAAGTAAACAAAACAACAACAACAAAGAACCCTATCTATACCTTCACAACATTTTGTGAAACATTGACTTAGATATGAGATAAAACATACCAAGAATGCATGAGATAAAAGCACTAATATCACTTAATTATTTGACAAATGGTCCAGAGTATGAGAAAACAATTTTTATGGGTAATAGTTATCTATATATAAGCTAATTCAGTTTTATTTCTGGGGAATTTTGCTTTAAAGTATGTGGGTAAACAATCTTTATTTCTACAATGTTTAAAAATATTTAAGGATGGAAAAGAAGTGTAAACAGTCAAGAGTATTTGCTCATCTTCAGAGATCCAGTGTTTAGTTCCTAGAACCCATATTTCAGTGGCTTAGAACAGCTTCTATCGTCAGTTTAATCTGGTCTCTGTAGGCACCCACATATATAAACATGTTCCCACATTCAAATACACATTGAAAGAAATCTCTAAAATATATGTTTATAAAACTGAAACATGACTTTGTTGTCTTTTATCCCACCCACTATTTCAAAGAACTGAAACCAATAGTCTTATTGTTCGACACTACTTTTGAAATAGTGTCTAATACTTTTAGTTTATTATTCCATCTTATATATAATCTCAAAGTAAATATCCATTCAGAATAGTATACAGTGTATATCATGATTTTCCTATACCTAACAAGTAATTGCTCTTCATAAATATTTATTTCTATCTATGTGGATGTTTGCTCATCATTGTTCTTTCTGCCAGAAAATAATTTCTTAAAACTTTTTTCCTAGAATTATCATGCCATTTCTTAAGACTTACATATATATCTGTATGCACTCTCCTAGCACTGAAACCTTTTTTATTTCCTTCACTTATAAATTAATTCAGTATTTATTGCATGATTACCATGGGACAATTACTTGTTCAATGAAGATTATTATGAAATAATACATTTGTGTTACATTTTAGCAGAGAATCTGTTTGAATTCTTCCAGGATACTGAAAACTTGAGTGAGGCTGATTTCAATAGTAATAGACTAATTTGTCTCTGAGAAGAAATTTTAAGACAGTGAAATATTCATGCTATGTCATAACAACTATTCATTGCTTTTATTTAGTTAGTAATGAGAGAAAGAAAAAAGTAAATAAAAATACATAAAATTGTGAATTTTGGTGAAGAAAGGATCAATTTTGAAGATCTAGAGCAGTTTGTATAAAAGTAGTTATGACTGTTAAAGCTTAACAATTTAAAGATAAATCTACTTTTGTACACTAAAATATGATAGGTGCCCTAAAGGCAAGAGTCTACCCACTGAAGGTGACATGAAATCCATTTTAAAAAGAGATCTTAAACTAACTATAATACTGTAGGTATTACCAGCACAAAATTAATTACCCAGGAAAAGAATTTTGTAAGATTAAGCTACAAAGACATACAGATACAAAGCTTTGGTACAATGTGTCTGGAATATACCCCTATCTGAAAAAATAATTGGATATGTAGAATGCTTGCTTTTCAGGAATGCGTAGTATAAAAGTTTAAGACTTAGGAAACTCTTGAGATTTTTTACATAGGTTATATAAAGCAACAAAAGCCAGGCAATATATGGAACAAACAAGAGGCTCAGAAAGGTTAATGTATGAATTTAGAGAGGTAAAGTCTAAGTTGGAATGGAAATTATAGAATTTTGGAAATGCTATGACAATGGGACATCCCTGAGAGCAACTTGCAGGTACAAACTGATTGAGAAAGACAAGCCATATGTATTATAAGTGTCAGAGTAAGACTAAGTTTGCTTAAGGTTTTTGGAGTCCAAATTTTTCCATGAAGTGCTCATGTCTTTCTTAGACTATATGACATCTTTTGTAATGTGATGAGAGGTGGTAGCATAGTGGGCACATGCTAAGGCATCCCTCCTGAGATACCAGGTCTATGATGGTTCTAATGTAAATTAAGTTGATTGGGGGCATGAAAAAGGGATCTAGGTAAAAAGGAGAGAGAGAAAGAGGAATAGAAAGAGAGTAGAGAGAGAAAGAAGGGAAGAGGCAGGTTGGAAACATGTGGAGAGGGAGGGAACAGAGAGTGAAGGGGAGAGGGGAGGGGAGAGGGAAGAGAGGAGAAAGAGAGAGAGAGAGAGAGAGAGAGAGAGAGAGAGAGAGAGAGAGAGAGAGAATATCATCCTTTTTTAGCAAGCCAGACTGGTACCTGGCTGTTGCTAGGTAACTGTTGTGAAAAGCCTAGAAGAAATGTTAACATTCCTCCATTTGGCTTAATTAAAAAATGAGAAAATAGAAAGAGGCAATGCTGAGGCAGGTACAGTTTCCCTGTGATTTTTAGCAGCTTTCTGCTGAGTTTGGAAATCTTGTTTTTGTCTTTGGAACCTAAGATAAATGGAATGGAGATATTGGTCAAGTCTTAGGAGAGTAGAATTTTTCCTTGCTGTCCAGAGTCTGTGAGAATATCTGAAGTAGGAAGGTGTAAGCTGAGTAGAAACATATGTGAGAGTAGACTGAAGCATATGTTGTTTTTCTGGAGCAATGTTGAATATAGACTTTGGGTATACACCTGGACTTGGGAAAA
>NW_021604563.1:7137288-7150988 GCF_004785775.1 Grammomys surdaster
ATATATATGCTATAGACAGAAAATAAAGCAGATTTGGGAGAAAAACTTTTTTCTTAGGTATACATTTGTAACCCTTAGCTCTTGGTGACTTAGGCAAGAGAGTCCCAAGTCAAGTGAACTGTGGAGGAATCCAATCCTCTGAAAAAGGCAATAGGCCATTGTTTGGCAGGGGTACTTATCAGATAGAGTCTGTTTTGCTCATGAGATGTAGATCTGAGTGGGTTTCCTTGAGTTTCTAAGTTCAGATAAGAGACAAATTTTGTTAACAACATGAACAATTTTTAAAGTGAGAGCAGGGAAGTAAACAAACATTTGTGGAGCCAAAGGAGCAAGAAGGGTGTTTTTCCTCTGTCTGCAAGGCTCAATGTATATTAATTTAGCAAAATGACAAACATTTTAAGTTTACATTTAAAAGATAATCACAGGAAATTCAAAATTTTAACCTTGTGCATATAATAGTTGACCATATAAATTTAGCTTAAGTACCTTAAATCTATTGTTAAAAGATAACCAATGGAAACTTAAATTTGTAACTCTAGACAGTTGACTGATAGTTGATATAACATGAGAAAAACCTTAAGTCTATAGTTAGAAAACAACCAAAGGAAACTTAAAAGTTGAACTTGTGATTCAGAAAGTTGATTATAAAAGTAGAATCTTTTATTAGAGTTAGGCTAAGTTATAAGAACTCCATTGATAAACATGAGGATTTTAATCCTTGTAGTCTCAATGTAACAGTGGCATAGCAAGTAGAACACATCTGAAGCATTTTGTATCTTAAATTATTTTTATATCACCATTTAACTTTGTATGTCTTCTAAATTTTATATCTTATGTTTACTGACTTCAAAAGACCATTCCAGACCCTCATTTAGAAGTTCATATCTTAAGTCTTTACTTAATTATTTACCATGAGACATAGGGTTAATCACTGGGAAGCAGTTACTGAAAACTGAATATTTTTAGATAAGGAACTAGCAAAAGATTATATCCATGAAAGATTATAGTTAAAAATTGTATATCTTTTATCATGAAGCATGTGAGTAAGACAAACATGTCTGCCTTTTTGATAAAAAGATATCGTAGTCTTAACTAGTTAATGAATTGGTTAATGAGCTAATATGGTGGTATATTACAATGGAGTAAGGCGCTAGCTGTCTATTTTCTAGTAGACAAACAGCAATTAGTTTAGCTCTCAATTCAATCAGAAATCTGGGAACAATAAATTATAATCCAGATGTCATATATTAATTACAGTGACAGAGATTGGTCTATAGCCCAATACCTAAGCAATCCTCCCAGGTCCCTACTGAAACTTGAAATCCTCCCTACTGAAACTTGTAGACAGAGGCAGTCTGACAGTCAGGCCCTGAAAATAGGAGGGTATTTTTTCCTGCAGAGGAGGAACATAGTAAATATCACTAACTTTGTCTTAGGAAATATGATACATTTAATTCTCTGGGTGTCCTCTGTTTATCCACAGTTTAGGCCGAGCCCTGCCAGCTGGCAAGGGAATAGAGTAGTTTATCTCACTGGTTATTTTACCATAATTCAGGTAGAACACTTTTTCACTGTGCTCTTATCTTCTTGTGGACCTTGGTGGAGCACTGTTAGGATTTAGTGTCTCCATCATAATAAGTGTAAAAATTTAACAGATATTTAGCAGATCTATGACAAGATTGGGAGCTAGTATCTATTAAGCATGTCTGAGTTAGACAATTTATGTCTGTTTTTAATTATTTGTGTTAGAATGCACCTAGCAGTCTCAAGCCATGTACTTTGGGTGACAACATGTTGATGTTGTTAAAGACAGGCTTTAACATGATGGACAGGAATAAAAGTAATCTCAGCATAAAAAAGGCTACCATGGTCAAGCTATATATGCAATTCTTGAAGCATGACCAAAATAGAAATACTGACCTCAGGCCATGGGTAATTTTATCAGCAGTATCTATCACATTAATGCTCAGCAGAGCAGCATTCTAGAAATTCATAAGCTTACTATGTAAAGTTAAAACATCCAGAGAGGTATAAGAATTATGACAAATACACTACAAGTGTCTTTAATTTTTTTCTAATTATAATGACTACTACTGTAAATTTTAGAACTAAGGTGAATCCAATAGTATTTGGCATGACACTTAAGATGGTTCTTTACTCTTAAACTCTGAACCTCCTTCTAATAGTTTGGATAAGATAAAGAGCATCAATCCATTGTTCCAAATGCCTATCTAAATCCTCTTATATATTCAACACATTAGTAACATTTTTGCTAAATGATTAACAAAAATAGTTGTCTTAACTTTTTGTCTCAAAGCAATTGCAGAAGGAGTGGAACTAGCAATCAATTTAGCTAAAGATGTTATTCCAGTAATAATCAAGACCACTACACACTTGCTTCTGCTTAAAGCTTGACTCACTTCTTCCAGTACGTGCAAGCTATGTTTTCAGAAGACCAAAGTTCTGTTATACTTAGGGGAAAAAAAAGGGGGTTGATAGATCTCCATATCTGACATGACAGATTTCAACTTGCTAAGACAATTAGAAAGTGTCAAGTCAATGTTACTTACATTTAAAACTATAGAAGAAACAAAAGTATTTTTAACTTGACAATTAAAAGAGCCTTAAAACATGTGCTAACACTTGTTTGAAATCCAGACCCTGTCCCAATTTCTCTCTTGCTAACATTACAGCATAAAGAACTGTAGGTAACTTCCAAATATGTCTCTCAAAATGTCCAGAACCAGCTTTCCAACTGAAGACCTGCTATTTCCAGTATTGGATTGATTTCTAGACCAGTCCATGATTGAGTCCAAATAACTGGTCACCTTTAAGAAAAATACAAGAGTCATTATAACTTCTTTTTTTTTTGATTCTCTGTTCCATATGGTCTAAAAACTTGAGGCAAGGCAGCTTGTCCCATCAGGGGTATAGGTAAGTAAAGGTGGGTCAGGAACATATGTCCAATACTGCTTCCCAGTCACCATTGCCACTCAGCAAGATCACAGGTCAGCATCAATTTTTGTCCTGGCACCAGCATGTCTCACCTGTCTCTCTGGCAGCCACCATGCTCCTTCAGCATTCTGCAGAAAAAAAATGCAAACATGCCCTCTTCTACATATTAAATACCTGATTGGGATCATATCATATTCCTGTAAGTGTATCTTTCCCTTTCACCTATGCATAAGTGTGCCTAGTTGTAGAGTGCCATATACACTCAGCAGAAAGTTCCTTGACATCCAAATTTAAAAAAAAAATTAAATTTAAATTTAAAATAAAATCAATTTTGGAAAAATGATTTAAATAAATTTGTGGTGTGCAGAGATATAGCTCTTTTTTAATTTTATGAAAATACTGTTTAAAACTTCTATATATAGCTAGATCATGCTAGATCTTTTTGTCCTGGGAATACTTTTAATCCTGACCTTCAGGTTAAAGCTTGTCTTTAACAACATCAAAACATTGAAAGCCAAAGCACATAATGCCCCACAGACAAGGTAACTAAATTAACAGACTGGAAAGCCAAAAATAGGTAAGAGTATGCAGAGCCTTACTAACCTAAGATAGAAGTGCATTGCTTTTGATAATGCATATTCAATGATGGGTAAGGAAGACATTCTTGTCAGAATGACCAAACACAGACTCAGTCTTTTTTTATAAAATAAAAAAAAGGGGAGAGGCAGAGAGCTTTGGGGGCTGCTTGGCAAGAATCTGACTTGTGCTAAGGACAAAGAAATGGGTTTCTTATCAGGAATCTGATACTGGCCAAGGACAAGGAAGTGGGCTTCAGGCAGGAATCTGACATTAGGCTAGAACAAAGAAGTAATTTAAGGCATGAATCTAAATTTTAGGCTAGAACAAGGAAGTAGGCTTCAGATATGAAAAGGACTATGGTCTAGGACAGGGAAGAAGGCTCAGATATTTTGGTCATCCTGATAAGCCCTTAGAAACATTGATCTAGGGAGTGTTCACAGAAATTTATTTATTACCTTGCTTGTTCTTTGACTATTTATGTTTATTTTCTTGCTTGTTCCTTGACTGTTTTTATCTATTGTGTTGCTAGTTCCTCATCCTAGAACTGACTTTAATACTTGCATGTAATTAAAATGGTATAAATGCAAAAAGGAGGAGGGAAAATGGGATAGGGATTTTCTAGGGAGTGGAAATGGGGAAAGGGGATGGCACTGAAATGTAAATAAATAAAATATCCATTTAAAAAAATAGAATGTACCTAACAAACATAAAGTGTATATTGTGACTTGATTACAGTAGCAAAAATAATGCTAAACATAACTTTAAGTCAGTGGTCTTTAACATTTTAATGCAGAAAATACTTAAAGTAATATAAAAATTACTGTTTACTGTGGCAGGATAGAAACCAAATGAAAACCTTATCTTAATTGAAGTGTCTTTGGAGATTTTTTCTTGAAGTCATGTTTCCACAAGGAAACTTGAAGTCATGTTATCAACAAGGAAGACTGTGGTGAAGTGGTGACTACCCACAACCAATATGGTGGACAGCTATGTGACTACCTTCAATCAAGATGGCACTGAAGCTATAATCTGTCATGTAAATGCCCTTAGCTAAGATGGCACTGAATCTCTAGCTCTGCATTTTCCGTTACCCTTAACAAAGGCAATAGAAAGTTACATGTTTCTTATGTTTTAGTTTGGAATGGCATTTATTTATAGAAATATGGCTATGTATCAGCAAAGAGACAAATATTTAGACATATAAAAAGACAAATAGAGTGGTTTCAATCTGCACCCAGAAGCTAATCCTGTGTCACAGCCCTCTGCACCCCAGTAATGAGACCAAATGATACCAGTCTGGTGCCCATTAGACCCAGAATACACAACAAAGCCAGGGACAGGATCCTTCCAATTTCCATCTGTGTCTGGGAGCTGACCCTGTGCCTTAGCACTGTGCACCATAATCCTGCAAAAAGAAATCTTGCCCACCAGGAGTGTGGACACACCCAAGCTCACAGCTGGCAGCTGACAGGCTCACAGCCTAATAGGTGGGATAATCTCTAATCACAGATAATAAAGCCAGCTAACACCAGAGATAACCAATGGCTCCAGGCAAGGGGAAGCATAAGCAACAGAAACCAAGGCTACTTGACATTATCAGAACCCAGTACTCCTAAAAAAGCAAGCCTTGGATATCCCAACAAACCTTAAAAGCGAGATCCTGATCTACAACAGTATCTCATCATGATGATAGAAGACTTTAAGAAGGACATAAGTAACTCACTAAAAAAATACAGGAGAACACACGTAAACCTGTAGCAGCCCTTACTGAGGAAACACATAAATCCCTTAAATATATACAGGAAAACACAAGAAAACAGGTGAAGGAATTGAACAAAATCATCCAGGGTATAAAAATGGAAATAGAAACATTAAAGAAATCCCAAAAGGAGACAACACTGAATATTGAAAAAGAGCTCTGAAGATGGAAAGATCTCCTATGCTCATGGATCAGCAGGATAACATAGTAAAAATGATTATCTTACCAGAAGCAAACTTAACAGTCAATGCAATCCTCATCAAAATTCCAACTCAATTCTTCACAGAAATAGAAAAAGCAATTCTCAAATTGATTTTCAACAACAACAACAAAAAAAAAACCAGGATATTGAAAACTATTTTTAACAATGAGAGAATTTCTGGAGGAATCACCATGTCTGGCTTCAAGCTTTAATAAAGAAATCAAAATGAGTTCTCTTTTTCACATGCTTGCCTTGTGAGACTGAGCAGCTGCTAGATCCTTGGACTTCCATTGACAACTGCTGCTGACCATTGTTGAGCAACTACAGATTGCATGTGAAAAAACTGGAAGAAAAGCAAAAAGGTGATGGCAAACACTGTGGAGTTCTGCTGTTAGCCAATATATCTTCCTCAGTAGTAAGGGGAAAAGAAAGAAAAGAAAAGAAAAGAAAAGAAAAGAAAAGAAAAGAAAAGAAAAGAAAAGCCCCTCTCTTTGTCATTTTGGCTGTGGCAAACATCTGGTTGGTCTGCTCCATGAAGACACCTTATCCTGAACCTTCCTATGGCAGCTGAGCAGTGGTGGAACCGTTGCACTTGGAGCAGCTGAGGAACCACTGAGCTCAGAGCAGCTGAGAAACCACTCCTATCATAGCAGCTGAGGAACCACTGTACTCAGGGAAGCAAGATTTCAGAATCCAAGAGGAAGCCTGAGTCCTAGGATCTCTTCCACCAGGAGCTAAGGATCACAGGATCACAGAGACATCTGGACTCTGAGGTGATCTGACACAACCAAAATAACTGGAAAGACCGGCTCCAGTCAGAGACAGTGAGTGCAGGTAAAACTAGAATTAACTAGATAGTAAAAGGCAAGCACAAAAATAGAAGCAACAGAAACAAGTTATCTGGCATCATCAGAACCCAGTTCTCCTACTACAGCAAATCCTAGATACCACATCACACCTAAAAAGCAGGATTCAGATTTAAAATCACTTCTCACAATGATGATAGAGGACTTTAAGAAGAACATAAAAAACTCCCTTAAAGAAATACAGTAGAACACAGGTAAGCAGGTAGAAGCCCTTAAAGAGGAAACACAAAAATCCCTTAAAGAATTGCAAGAAAACACAAGAAAAGAGAAGACGTTATTAAACAAAAATCATACAAGATCTAAAAATGGAAGTAGAAACAATAAAGAAATCTCAAAGGGAGACTACCCTGGAGATAGAAAACTTAGGAAAGAAATCAGGAGACATAGATGCAAGCATCACTAACAGAATACATGAGATAGAAGAGAAAATCTCATGTGCAGATGTTACCATGGAAAACACTGACACAACTGTCAAAGAAAATGAAAAATGCAAAAAACTCCTAACCCAAAACATCCAGGAAATCAAGGACACAATGAGAAGACCAAACCTAAGAATAATAGGTATAGATGAGAGTGAAGATTCCCTACTTAAAGGGCCAGTAAATATCTTCAACAAAATAATAGAGAAAAACTTTCCTAACCTAAAGAAAGAGTTGTACATAAACATACAAGAAGCCTACAGAACTCCAAATAGACTAGACTAGAAAAGAAATTCCTCATGTCACATAATAATCAAAACATCAAATGCACAAAACTAAGAAAAAATACTAAAAGAAGTAAAGGAAAATTGTCAAGTAATATATAAAGGCAGACCCATAAGAATTACAACAGATTTTTCACCAGAGACTATAAAAGCTAGAAGATCCTAGAATGATATCATACGGACCTTCAGAGAACACAAATGTCAGCCTGGATTACTAGACCCATCAAAACTCTCAGTAACTATAAAAGGAGAAATCAAGATATTACATGGCAAAACAAAATTTACACAATATCTTCTCACAAATCTAACCCTACAAAGGATAATAGATGTAAAACTCCAATACAAGGAGAGAAACTACAACATAGAAAAAGCAAGAAAGTAATCTTCCAACAAACCCCAAAGAAGATAGCTACACAAACATAATTTCACATCTAATAACTGAAACAACAGGAACAAAAAATCACTTTTTCTTAATATCACTAAACATCAATGGACTCAATTCTCCAATAGAAAGTTGTAGACTAACAGACTGGAAACGTAAACAGGACCTAGAATTTTGCAGAAAACAGAAAAGGCACCTCATTAGAAAACCAGAGGGCACAAAGACAGCATTCAAATTAATAAAATTAGAACTGAAGAGAGAGACATAACAACAGAAACCGATGAAATTCACAAAAATCGTCAGATCTTAACTACAAAAGATTATACTCAACAAAACTGAAAAATTGGACAATTTTCTAGACATAAACCTGGTACCAAAGTTAAATCAGGAGCAGATAAACCATTTAAACAGTCAAATAACCCCTAAAGATATAGCAGGAGTCATTCAAAGTCTCCCCACCAAAAAAAGCCCAGGGCCAGATGGTTTTAGTGCAGAATTTTATCAGACCATCAAAGAAGACCTAATGCAAATCCTTTTCAAACTACTCCACAAAATAGAAACAGAAGGAACACTACCCAATACATTCTCTGAAGCCACAATCATGCTCATACATAAACCTCACAATGACCCAACAAAGAAAGAGAGCTTGAGACCAATCTCCCTTATGAATAAAATTAATAAAAATAAAATAAAATAAAATAAAATAAAATAAAACTCAATAAAATTCTAGCAAACTGAATTCAAGAACACATCAAAAGAATCATCCATCTTGATCAAGTAGGCTTTATCCCAGGAATGCAGGGATGGTTCAATATTCAGAAAACCGTCAATGTAATCCACTAAATAAACAAATTCAAAGAAAAAAAAAAACAACATGATCATCTCATGAGGTGCTGAGAAAGGATCTGACAAAATTCAACATCCCTTCATGGTAAAAATCGTGGAGAGATCAATAATTCAAGGCCCATACCTAAACATAGTAAAAGTAATATATAGTAAACCAGTAGCCAACATCAAACTAAATGAAGAGAAATTTGAAGCAATCCCACTATAATCAGGGCCTACACAAAGCTGCCCACTCTCCCTACTTATTCAATACAGTACTGGAAGTCCTATCTAGAACAATTAGAGAACAAAAAGAAGTCAAAGGGATATCAATAGGAAAGGAAGAAGTCAATATATCACTATTTGCAGATGATATGACAGTATACTTAAGTGACCCCATAACTTCCACCAGAGAACTCTTACAGCTGATAAACAACTTCAGCAATGTGGCTGGTTATAAAAATCAACTGAAACAAATCAGTAGCCTTCTTTACTAAAAGGATAAAGAGGCTGAGAAAGAAATTAATGAAATGACACCCTTCACAATAGTCACAAATAGTATAGAATATCTTGGTGTGAATCTAGCCAAGCAAGTGAAACATCTGTATGAAAAGAACTTCAAGTCTCTAAAGAAAGAAATCAAAGAAGATCTCAGAAGATGGAAAGATCTCCCATACTGATGGATTGGCAGGATTAATATAGTAAAAATGGCCATCTTACCAAAAGCAATCTACAGATTCAATGCAATCCTCATTAAAATCCTAACTCAATTCTTCACAGAGTTAGAAAAAGAAATTCTCAAATTCATTTGGAATAACAAAAAACCCAGGATAGGAAAGATATTCTCAACAATAAAAGCACTTCTGGAGGAATCACCATCCCTGACTACAAGCTGTACTACAGAGCAATAGCAATAAAAACCACATGGTCTGTACAAATGTAGGCAAGAGGATCAATGGAATACAATTGATGACCCAGAAATGAACCCACATACTTATGGTCAATTGATCTTTGCCAAAGGATCTAAAACTGTCCAGTAGAGAAAGGACTGCATCTTCAACAAATGGTGCTGGTTCAACTGGAGGACAACATGTAGAAGAATGCAAATCTATCCATTCTTGTCTCCTTAAACAAAGCTCATGTCCAAGTGTATAAAGACCTTCACATAAAACCATGTACACTGAAACTAATAGAATAGAAGGTGGGGAAGAATCTTGAATACTTGGGCACAGCCTGAAAGCTCCTGAACAGAATACCAATGGCTTATGCTCTAAGATCAAGAATTGACAAATGGGACCTCATAAAATTGCAAAGCTTCTGTAAGACAAAGGACACTGTCAATAGGACAAAACGACAACCAACAAATTGGGAAAAGATCTTTACCAATCCCACATCTGATAGAGGACTAATATCCAATATATACAAAGAATTCAAGACATTAAACTCCAGACAACCAAATAATCTTATTACAAATAGGGTACAGAGCTACATAAAAAATCCTCAATTGAGGAACCTCGAATTGTTGAAAAGTACCTGAAGAAGTGTTCAGCATTCATAGTCATCAGGGAAATGCAAATCAAAACATCCCTGAGATTCCACATCACACCAGTCAGAATGGCTAAGATCAAATACTCAGGTTATAGTAGATGCTGGAGAGGATGTGGAGACAGAGGAACACTCCTCCATTTTTGATGGGATTGTAAGATGCTGTAATCACTCTGGAAATCAGTATGGTGGAATCTCAGATAACTGGACATAGCATCACCTGAGGAACCAGATATACCACTACTGAGCATATACCCAGAAGAAGCTCCAACATATAACAAAGACACTTGCTCCATTATGTTCATAGAACCCTTATTTATAAGAGCCAGAAGCTGGAAAGGACCTAGATGTCTTTCAACAGAAAAATGGATACAAAAAATATGCTACATTTACACAATGGAATATTACTCAGCTATTAAAAACAATGAAGTCGAGAAATTCTTAGGTAAATGGATGGAACTAGAAAATACCATCCTGAGGGAGGTAACCCAATCACAAAAGAACATACATGGTATTCACTCACTGATTATTGGATATTAGTTCAGAAGCTTGAAATATCCAAGATTTAACTCACAGACCACATGAAGCTCATGAAGAAGGAAGACCAAGGGGAGAGGGGATGCTTCGGTCCTCCTTTGGAGTAACAAAATTCTCAAGGGGGCAAATATAAAGACAAAGTGTGAGACAGAAACCAAAGGAGTGGCCATCTGGAGACCATTCCACCTGGGTATCAATCCCATGTGTAGTCAATCACCAAAGGTAGATGCTGATGTGGATGTCAGGGAGTATATGTTGACAGGAGCCTGATATAGCTGTCTCCTTAGAGGTCTTCCAGAGTCTGACATATTAAGAGGCGGATGCTCACAGCTTACCATTGAACTGATCAAGGGGTTTCCAATGGAGGGATTAGAGACAAGGAGCTGAAGGAGCTGAAAGTGTTTGCTTCCCCATGAGGAGAGCAACAATACCAACCAACCAGAGCTCCCAGGGTCTAAACCTCCTGCCTGGGAGCATATAGGGAGGGACTCATGGCTCCAGCTGTATATGTAAGGTAGGATTACCTTGTCAGGCATAGGTGGGTGAGGAATTTGGCCCCAATATTCTCTGGTTAATAACTCTCAGTGTCCACTTAATGACACTTTTGAAACTTACAGTTCTTTGCAGCAATCCAGAAAATGGAAGGTTTCCTATGTCCAGGCTTTTCTCTATCCTTACTCCAAATCTCTTTATTCCTCCAGTTTTCCTTTTCAGCTACTATCCTTGGTCCAGCTAATTCTCTCCTTTTTGCTGCTCCCCATTCCTGCAGCTGTAAAAACACTCCTGAGATTTTGTTTGTGACTTAATTCACTTTCATTCTTGCTCCTCTTCTGGTATTCCACTCTGATTCACAACTGCTGCCAGTCGTTTGCCCTTGTTTTCAGTCCTGAACTTCTACTTCCTGGAATTTGTTTTTATCTCTGATTTCTTTCTATTCTGGTCCATATCTGCCCTTAGCCATCTGTGACAGGGGATGGGCTGGGTGGTTATTAGACCTTTATGAGCATAAGCAGCTGTGATGTGCCCCATTCACCAGTCTCAGAATCACTGTGCCACTCGGAGCTTATGGTGGCAAGGAGATATCTTGTCACATGCTCAAAACTCACTGCCTGCCAACCAAAATGTTTCTATTTTTTTACATATACCACGCTTATTTTAGATTTATTTGTATACATATACTTTTTGGTGGTTATTTTATTTATTTACATTTCTAATGTAATCCCCCTTCCTGGTTTCCCCTCCACAAACAACCTATCCTATCCCCCTCCCCCTGCTTCTATGAGGGAACTACCCCAACTACTCACCCACTCTTGGCTCACTGTGGTAGCATTCCCCTACTTGAGGTATCCAGCCTTCCCAGGACCCAGGGGGCTTCCCTCCCATTGATGCCCAACAAGGCCATCCTCTAAAACTTATGCAGCTGGAACCATGGGTTCCTGCATGTGTACTCTTGGGTTAATGGTTTAGTTCCTGGGAACTTTGGGGGTCTGGTTGGTTGATAGTGTTGTTCTTCCTATGTGGTTGTAAACCCATTCAACTACTTCAGTCTTTCCTCTAACTTGTCCACTGGGGTCCCTGTGCTCAGCCGAATGGTTGTCCACATCTGTATTTGTCAGGAACTGGAGGAGCCTCTCAGGGGACAGGCATAATTGGCTCCTGTCAGACAGCATTTATTGGCATCAACAATAGTGTCTAGGTTTAGTGTCTTCAGAGGGGATGGATCCCTAAGTGGGGCAACCTCTGAATGTTTTTTTTCTTCAGTGTCTGCTCCACTCTTTGTCCCTGCATTTCCTTTAGACAGGAAAAAAAATCTGTGTTTATATTTTTGAGTTAGGTGGGTGGCCCCATCCCTCAACCAGGAGCTATGCCTAAACCTCTGGATATTTTCTCTACAGGTTCTCTCTCCCCTTTGCTGAGTATTTTGGCTAATATCATCCCCATTGGGTCCTAGTAACCTGTTGCTATCCTGAAAACAGGGACTTTCTGGTGGGTACCACCAGTTTCCTATTACCCACTGCTATATACCTCCATTTAATTTCTAGACCCTTGGTCCTTCTCTGTTTCCTACCACACCTGATCCTCTCCCCCTTTTTTCTCCCCTTCTACTCCCTCCAAGGTCCCTCCTTCCATCTCCCTTGATTATTTTGCTCCCCTTTCTAAGTAGGACTGAAGAACCCATACTTTGATCTTCCTCCTTCGTGGCTTTCATATGGTTTGTGAGTTGCATAATGGGAATTATGAGCATATTTTGGCTAATAGCTACTTCTCAGTGAGTATATATCATGTGTGTTGTTTTGTGACTGGGTTACCTCACTCAGGATGATATTTTCTAGGTCCATCCAATTGCCTGCCAACTTCATGAAGTCTTAGTTTTTAAGAGCTGAGTAGTACCCATTCTGTAAATGGACCACATTTTCTGTATCTGTTCTTCTGTTGAAGGACATCTAGGTTCTTTTCAGCTCATGGATATTATAAATAAGGCAGCTATGAACATAGTAGATCATGTGTCTTTTTTGTATGTTGGAGCATCATTTGTGTATATGCTCAAGAGTGGTATAGCTGTATCCTCAGGGAGTTCTATGTCCAGTTTTCTGAGGTACTGCCAGACTGATTTCCTGAGTGGTTGCACCAGCTTGCAATCCTACCAGCAATGGAGGAGTATTCCTCTTTCTCCACATCCTTGCCAGCATCTGCTGTCACCTGAGTTTTGATCTTAGTTATTTTGATTGATGTGAGTTGGAATCTCAAGATCAATATTTTTGCTGTTGTTGTTTTGTTTGGTTTGGTTTGGTTTTTGGTTTTTTGGTTGTTTTTTTTTTTTTATGTTGAAACAATCTTTACTATTCACCATTACAAAAGCTAAAATTCTGTCAATACAATAATAGTCGTATAATTTATGATCATATCAGACTCTGGCTGGAAGTTCCTCCGTTTATGCCAACCAGTAGAGTAGCTTCTAAAATCGCTAATGTTTGGACGGCAAGATCTAGGGATCTGATTAGCAAAAAGTGATCCTGAGTGACAGGTGGGCTTCTCAGGATGTGATCCAAGCAGCTTCAGGATCATGAACCTTTGTGTTTACTAATCCAGGTCTTGGCACCATCAGTATTTTTTATAATGCAGTGACATGATGTCGTAGGAGATACCTGCCATATAATGGGTCCAGAATAAAATAATGTTTATTTGAGAAATCAGAAGGGGAGTGTGTGAAAGAGAGCATAGAGGGTCAGAAAGAGAGGAGAGAGAGAGAGAAGGGAAGATTCAAGTGGCCAGGAACAGTTGGAAAGAGGGTAAGGAGAGGAGAGGAAAAGAGAGGAGAGGAGAGGAGAGGAGAGGAGAGGAGAGGA
>NW_021604563.1:7151088-7151169 GCF_004785775.1 Grammomys surdaster
GGAGAGGAGAGGAGAGGAGAGGAGAGGAGAGGAAAGAGAGAGAGAGAGAGAGAGAGAGAGAGAGAGAGAGAGAGAGAGAGA
>NW_021604563.1:7151179-7154967 GCF_004785775.1 Grammomys surdaster
AGAGAGAGAGAGAGAGAGAGAGAGAGAGAGAGAGAGAGAGAGAGAGAGAGAGTCTTTTTATAGCAAGCCAGACTCATACCTGGATGTTGCTAGATAACTATAACTGTTGGGTGGAGCCTAGATGAAATGTTAACATTATGAGATGAAATAAATTCTTACTTTAAGTTGATTTTTGTATCATATATTCAATCACAGAGATGAATAAAATAGGAATTAGGTATATGTGTGAAATATATTTGATAACAACCAAAAAATTAAGAAAATATTTTCCACAAACAACAAGTCACATACTTTAAGTTGTAAAAAACATATCTCATAGTCACAAAAAAAACGTAAATTGTTTCATGATAGGAACAGGTGAAACCATTTTGTATAACTGGAAAACTAGTGTATGTGTGTGGAGAGAGACAGACAGAGAGAGAGAGAGAGAGAGAGAGAGAGAGAGAGAGAGAGAGAGAGAATGAGAATAATGTAGATATAAGAGCCTCCCAAAAGGCACCTCAGATAGTAAATAAGCTCCTGAGTAAGCTCCGATATGTTAATGAATGAGTAAAACATATAAGAACCAAGATCAAAGCAGGCTTTTGTATGCTAATTAAATAGCTCTATGGTGGCATTGGTGTTGTTGGTGAGTCATCACTGTGAGCCTTGATAGCACAAAGCTATGACCCAATGAATTGATACAAAATATGGAATATTGGGAGTGGCCCCAAGGATTTGCTGCTGTGTTCCCAAGACAGTGAATCAATATTCATCAACAGAAAGACTGAGACTGGCTGCCCTGTGTAACCCTGGTTTCAGCAACCATCAAATTTCCTGCACCATTGTTGAGCTCAAAAAATTCCTGCTTGTCAGTAGTAGCCATTGGCCATCACTCTCACCATAAGGTCAGAGCTCCTGCTCTGCCATTAAGTTTTCTGCTATTTCTTCTGGAATAGCATATTTCTGTTGGTGTGTAAGATGAGCCTGGGTAGCTACTCTTTGCAAAGAACAACATTGGTATACTTAAAAACTAACTGTGACAATATTTTTGATGTATAAATATACCATCTGCCCAAGTGTCAGACTTTCAGTCTCCTTTCTGCTTTAATTATTTAAAGGAGCCTGGGAACAAAAAGAGACTTAATGATGACAGTGTAAATAAAATACATAAGTCTAAGATATATATATATATATCTTAGATATATTAACATATATTAAGATATTAACATATATATATGTATATATGTATATATATATATGTATATATATGTTAAGAAAATCTTCTCTTTGAGGCCAGCACTTCCATGGGCACTAGTCATAACAAGATGAAAGCTATTAAGACGCTTTTTCTTTATTATTTTCTAAGTATACAGAGTGATTTTTAACTTTGAAAGCATATGATTTCATTTAAATAAATCAATAAAGAATTTTTTTCTATGTTTGCTGATTTTCAGTGACTGAATGTACTGGGTAGGCTTCTATGGGAGAAGAAATATAAGTGGTTTTATCTAGGGCTTGACTATGTATGTTAAAATATTCATTTGCCAAGCAAGCTGTATCACCACATACAATAGCATAATGACACTTGCAAGGTAACTATCTACTTTTTGATTTAACTTAAGATCTTCCCCACAGGAGGGATGTCATGCCTAGCACTACAATAGTGATTGAAAATAATGACTGGTAGTGTTATAAGCCAGAGGCCTTAGGGTACATTCTGACCTTACTATTTTACTAAATAAATGGCCGTGCTTGCTTTCAAATTGTCTTCTATATGTTTATATTTATGCTTGAAGATCTTTGCTGCTCTCAAGCTTGGTGAGAGAAGGTTCTTCTTTTTCCTATGGACAACAGTCCATGGAGAAACTCATAACTTTTTCAAGTGGTGAAATTAAGGTTTAGTGAGTGTTTAGACATAAATAGGTTTTCTTTATCAATACTCACACCCAAAACACACACACACACACACACACACACACACACACACACACACACACATACACACTTAAACATTCACAAAACATCACAGGAATGGAGACAGTATGCAAGAGCAGGGGGATGGGCAGGAGTGCTGTGAAATGTCCTCAGAACATAATGTGGTATTCCAATCAGAAACTCATACAGTCTGTGGTAACTTGTACAATGTATGGTTAAGATCAAATAACCTGAATTTATAGCATGGAAGAGGTATTCTCCAGCTCTGACTACTCTTTTGGGGGTTAGTACCATTTGATAGCTTCCAAAGGAAGGAGAATAATATCATTCCTCTTTGAGTATGGACCCTAGTAGATCTCCCTTGGTCCAGTGCATGGCCTCATACCCATATGCATGTTCACAGTACTAATTGGACTTTTTAGGTTATTAAGGTATCTTCCTTAATCAATCACTTTGCATGTTTTAAAGGTAAGTCTCTCCTACTTACATCTCCATTTATGCTGTTTTTGAGAATGTACTATTTTTTACGCTTTCACACCTCAAGGCCTGATCATCATCTCAAGTTATTTTCTCCTAATAACACTAATTCCTGAAAAGTGATTATATATATATATATATATATATATATATATATATATATATATATATATTTTCATTAACAAACTGCCTGTGGTGTCTTTCATCTGACACTCATCTATTTTGAATTTTTGCTTGTTTTTTTCAAGACAGCATTTCTCTGTGTAGTCCTAGGTGTTCTGGAACTCTTTGTGGACGAGGATGCCCTCAAACTCAGAGATTTCCCTCCTACTGCCTCCCAAGTGCTGGGATTAAAAGCATACACCACCACGGCTGGCTTATTTGAAAATATTTATTCAACTCCTCTTCTTTAAGAATCATGCGTAAAGTTCAACCACTATGGAAATATATATGGTGATTTCTTAGGAAGCTGGTAATAAGTCTACCTCAAGCCTTATCTATATCATGCTTGAACATAAACACAAAAGACTGTACACCCTATTTCATAGACAGAGACTATGCTTATCCATGTTCATTGCTCCTCCACTTATAATAGTGAGAAATTAGAAATAGCATAGATACTTATCACTGGAAAAAATGAATAATGAATGTGTAGCATATTGAAACAATAAAATATTGCCAAGCTATTAAAATGCAAATGTAAAATTCTCAGGTAAATAAATGCAGATAAAAACTCATCATGAGTGAGATTACAAAGATCCCCAAAGAAAAATACTGTATATATTCTCTTATGTATGGATGTTAGCTTTTAAGTCTTTGATAGTCATGCTACAGTCTCTGTAACCAGAGAATTTAGATATAAAGTAAATGACAGGGTTTGGGAGAGGAGGAACTTACAAGGAAGTGGAAATAGAATATATAATTTTGGAGAGATGGAGAAGTTAGTAGAGCTGGAAGATTAAATGGGAGGTGGTAGAAAAAATTTCCCAGGGAATAAGAGTAGGGAGAACTAACAACATTAGGGATCATAGAATGGGTCACATGGAAACCTACTATAATAGGAAGCTCCTTTACATATATATATATATATATATATATGCATACATATATGCACACACACACACACACACATATATATATATATGAAAGAAATTTAAATAATGTTACAAAAATGGGGAGACATTGACACAACTAGACATATTTTATCACCATGTTAAATTTCATGTCCAGAATGGGTTATGTCTATTTGAGTCATTGACCAAATGATGCTCCATGGAAAACATATAACTCAGGCTATTGCCAAGGCTATTGTTTGTTTGCAAAATGTAATAGGAAAGCCCCATTGTTGAAGACAATACTTACACATACACACACACACACACACACACACACAC
>NW_021604563.1:7155367-7174543 GCF_004785775.1 Grammomys surdaster
ATATATAAAGTGATTTAATGTGTGTGTGTGTGTGTGTGTTTACCCATGTATAAAAGAATAGTTCTATTTTTGTATTTAATTAAATTAGTATTTTCTTTAGGAAACAAATTATGGCTGAGACAATAACATATCAAAGCCTATCTCTAACGATATGATTCTTCTTGAAATGGTCTACTACTTATGGTTCCATAATCTTCCTAATTAATGCCAACAACTTGGAACCATGTGTTCAAATATGTGAACCTGTGAGTAACATTTATCTTTCAAACCAATAAAGATACCATCTAGTATTTGAAGATATGCCAGGTGTTGTAAACATGATCAGACCCTCATTGATGGACCACAAAGAATTAATTTTTATTAGTTGAAAATTGCAGATAATTTTTACAGTAGTAGAAATCTAAGTAATAGAGGAAAATGATATCCAGAAATTGCTTTTTTGTTAATTCTATACTTGAGAAAATGTGGAAGAACCTTTAGAATTGGTTATAAGAGGGGTCTGGAACGTTTGAAGAAGATTGAGAAGGACTAAAGAAAACCTGGCAATTACAATCAGTGTATAATGTGTGCAGCTTGTAGTTATAAAATGCCATGCTATCATCTTCTGGGGTCTCGCTCTCATCTTGGCTCTGAAAACAAACTGCTCTTATGCTGCTGTCTCACTCAGCCCTGCCAGTTACCAGCTGGTATTTTTCTGAGAAGGTCACCCAATTCGTCAGCTGGCTTTGCCAAGCTGCCAACAACCTCCCTTCCCCAAAACACTGGGAGCTGCTGTTTGCAAGCTACCCGCTAACCACTTTCTTCTCCTGTCCCCTTTATCCCCAAGGAAGAACACTAGAAACTTTTAGTATTTTAAAATTGACCAGATAATTCAATGACTAGGTGAAGAATTTCCTATCCTAGTCTTACAGTAGCCTTTCCCATCCTCCTTGACCTCCGCTGGTAGTGGAGGATACATTCTATAGGTGCCCTGAGAGACCTTCATGTCTGCCACTTCCTATCTCCTCCACAACCTGGTCTGAATTACCAAATCTCTCCATGTCCTCTCATCTTCCTCCTGGGACCTAGAAAACCTACCTTTTCCTCTTCACCCATTGATTGGTTTCTGCCATCTTTATTGACCCAATCAAGAAATAATTAGGTAACCAGATTTTAGTTATCACCTCCTTCCCCTACAAATGTAAAGTATGGTAAGGACTCAGTAAATCAGAATGATGATATAAATATGGGTGTTCAAGTTGACTCTAGAGAAATTTCAGTCGTAAATAACCATTCTGATGGAAATTAGATTAATAGCCTTTCATGTTACACCATGGCAACACATATGAATGTAGTCTATGTCCAAGACATATATAAGGATTAAATTAGATGTGTAATTTTGAATATATACACCAACTCAAAATTTCTTTAAAATATAATTGTAGTACACAAAACTGTAAAACAATGAAAATATAATATAGGCAAAATATCTCAAGGTATTAGAGTATTTGGGGAATTTTGGGGTAAAAGCCAGAATAGAACACTAGGGTAATAGAATATGCCTACAATTCCAGCATTCAAGGAGAAGAGGAAGACAGATCACAAGAATGAGGAAAACTCGATATGCATAATGAATTCCTGCATAGTATGATAAAAATAAAAATATACTATAAAAAATTTTATACTATATAAAAATTCTCTATCTCAAAACAATAACAGTAAAGAACAAAGCAAACAACAAAACGAAACCAAAAGTCAAGCATATAAAATTCCTAAAGGATACAAAATCAAGCATTTAAAAGAATAATTATGACTATATAAACTGAAAAAAACTGCAGATGACCAAAATATTCATTTTAAGATGTTCAATACTACCAAATATCAAAGAAATGCAAATAATATCAAAATCAGATTTTACTTTTTTCAACTTAGAACAGTTGTTGAAAAGGAGACCTTGAAGATTTAAGAAAAAAAAAAGAATCCTTATATACCATTAATGGAAGGTAATTTAGTATATTATTATGAGAAAGAAAAGAATTATTTAAAAATTAAAAACATATTATTGAATCCAGCAACTTCATTACTGCTTGTAGATCCAACAAAAAGAAATCTGTGTTGGAATTGTATTCATCTATTGATTGCAAAGTCAATGCATAAGGAATAGAAATAATCTAAGTTAAGGAATAGATATAATTTTAATGTAATTTACATCCACATGGAAACATTATGTGGTACTTATGCAAAATATATACAATTGGAAGATATTATGGTAAATGAATTGAGCCAGTTATAGAAAAATATTTTACAACGTCCTATTTGGAATCTGAAATAAGTTTGTCTCATAAAACTGGACATGAATGTCTGGTAAAAGACAAAGAGGACTTGGGGAATCTTGATGAGGAGGCACCAAGTTACTGTTAGATTATGAAATATGTCCTGTTGCTCAATATCAGTGAATATTGACTCTAGATAATGACATATTGAAAAATGTCAAAAGAAATTATTACTTATTTTCTACTTTATAAGATGATTGATGATTGACTAGATAAATATTCTTATTGTGATTTTAGTATTAAAGAATATATGAATAACAAAATATTATTTAGAACTCCATAAATTTATATAATTTTAATTTGGAAAATACATTATAAATAAATAATAAGCTAGCACTTATTACTGAAAGGAGAACATTTGTAATTTTTAAAATAAAAATATCTTACTCATTTGAAGCAACTTTATCGTGAAAGAAATAATTTCCTAAATGGTTGTTGTAGAGTAATACTACCCATAGCACAATGACATTTACAACAACATAAAAATAGTAATCACTAAAATTATAACTCCATGAGTGTGAGGTAGTAGCTTGTTCCTATTCTCTGTGTTAAATTCACTAAATATTTTATCTTTTAGAAAAGTTTATTATTTTTTTACTTTGATAAATGTTGTTTATTGCTAAAATCTAGAATTATAATTTTTTGTCTGTTTTTGAAACAGTTTTTTTTTTTTTCTGTGTAGTCCTAGTTATTCTGAAACTCACTCTGTAGACCAGGCTGGCCTCTAACTCACAGAGATCTGGCTGCCTGTGCTTCGTGCATTCTGGGATTAACAGAAAAGTCACCATTATTGTTACAATTTTTTTTTAACAAATGAAAATGCATTAATAAAAAACTTAAAAAAACAAAAAACAACAAACAAAAATCAATTACCTGATGGCCTCCGGGAGGTTGCATATATGGCAACTGGGAAGGGAACTTCCCGTAATAGTCACACTCACTGGGAGTCCTCATTAGCCCAGTGGTCTCAGAAAGCCATTAAGTCCCAAAGCCCCTGCTGCCAGAATTCTACTCCCCTTCAGGCAGGCACTTTCTGAGAGGGCAGAGCCCCAGCCTGTCTTCTTCTCTGAAGACACCACAGTGTCAAGGCTTGTAAGAGGTGCACTCCATGCAGGGCAACTGGAAACAGGTCCCAAACCCAGAAGACCTCCCAGGAGAGGAGCTACCCTCAGATCAATAGCTTGATTATTCCACTGAAGAACCAACAGTCTGAAGGCCTCCTAGGAAATCTATTGTAGCCGGGGCAAAATGCTTGTCTGTCCATCTGAATACTCCACAGTTTGAATGTCTCACAGTAGGTCTGCTACAGCCAGGGTAACAAGCCTACTAGGAAATCTGGAGCAACCCAGGGACATAAGAGGTACACCAAAGAAAAAACAAGATATTAACCATCTCAAAACAAAGTGAAAAGGAGAGAATCACATGCACATAATGACACCTACAACAACAAACATAACAGAAACTAAAAATCATCTGTCTTTAATATTTATCAATATCAACAAACTTAATTCCCCTATTAAAAAAACATAAGCTAACAGACCAGGTATGCAAACAGGAACCAGCATTTGCTTTATCCAAAAAAACCACCTCATTAAAAAGACAGGCACCCCTCACCTGGTCCTTTAGGCTGAGGTAGACACCTAGATGGTCTGTTCCTGTGGAGACATCCTATCCTCAGCCATCCTAGAGAAGTCCCTGCACTCAGAGCAACAGGTAAGAAGAACTCTCTCCCCACTACCCTATTCCCCAGAGTTACAACTGAGAGCCAGGGGAACTCAGGACCCATCAGCCATGCAAACCCCACCCTTCTGGAATGCCACTTCCCTTCTGCTCCTCACCTGGTCATTTTGGCTGGGGCAGACACATAGCTGGTCTGCTCCTGTGGAGACACCTGATTCAGAGCCGTCCTAGAGGAGCCACTGCACTTAGAGCAGTAGACACCATATCCTGAGCCATTCTAGAGGAGTCACTGCTCTCAGAACTGAGGGTAAGAACCCTCTCCCACTACACTATGCCCCAGAGTTACAACTGGGAGCCAGGGATGCTCAAGACCCATCACGCACCCAAACCCCACCCCTCCAGAATACCACTTTCCTTCCACCCCTCACCTGGTCCTTTTGTCTGGGGCAGACACATAGCTGGTCTGCTCCTGTGGAGACACCTGATCCTGAGCCATCCTAGAGGAATCACAGCACTCAGAGTAGCAGGATTTCAGGATCTCAGAGGTGGCCTGAGTCCCAGGAGTTCTTCCACCCAGGAACTTAGAATCACATGATCACAGAGTTATCTGGACTACCAGGAGTTCTGACATAAGCAAGATAACAGGAAAGACAGACTCCAGTCAGAGAGAGTGAGTGCAGGTAGCACTAGAGTTAATCAGATGGTGAAAGGCAAACATAAGACCATAAGCAACAGAAACTAAAGTTACTTGGCATCATCAGAACCCAGTTCTCCCACCATAGCAAGCCTTTGACACCCCACCACACTGAAAAAGCAGGATTTAGAATTAAAATCACTACTCATGATGATGATAGAGGATTTTAAGAGGGACATAAGTAACTTCCTTAAAGAAGTACAGGAGAACACAGGTAAACAGGTAGAAGCCCTTAAAGAGGAAACACAAAAATCCCTTAAATAATTCCAAGAAAACACAAACAAACAGGTGAAGGAATTAAACAAAACCATCCAGGATATAAAAATGGAAAGAGAAATAATAAAGAAATTTCAAAGGAAGACTACCCAGGATATAAAAAACCTAGGAAAGAGATCAGGAGGTATAGACATAAGCATCACTCAATGATGACTTGGTCAAGGAAGAAATAAAGAAAGAAAGTAAATACTTTTTAGAATTTAATGAAAATGAGGAAACATATTATCAAAATTGTGGGACAACATGAAAGCAGTGCTAAGAGGAAAATCCATTGCTCTAATTGCCTACAAAACAAAACTGTCAAGAGCACACATTAACAACTTGACAGCACCCCTGAACGCTCTAGAACAAAAAGAAGCAAATACAGACAAGAAGAGTAGATGGCAGGAAATAATCAAAGTCAGGGCTGAAATCACCCAAATAGAAACAGAAAGAACTGTACAAAATATTAACAAAACCAGGAGCTGGTTCTTTGAAAAATTCAACAAAATAAACCCTTAGCAAGATTAAACAGAGGGCATAGAGACAGTATCCAAATAAATTAAATCAGAATTGAAAACGTTAAAACAACCGAAACTGAGGAATTTTTTTAAAAAAAATCATCAGATCCTACTACAAAGGTCTATACTAAATAAAACTCAAAAATCTGGATGAAATGAACAATTTTCCAGACAGATACCAGGTACCAAAGTTAGATCAGGAGCAAATAAACCATCTAAACAGTCCCACAACCCCTAAGGAAATAGCAGCAGTCATTACAAGTCTCCCCTCCAAAAAAAGGCCAGCAACAGATGGTTTTAGTGCACAATTCTATCAGACTTTCAAGGAAAGACTAATACCAATTCTTTTCAAACTATTCCACAAAATAGAAACAGAAGGAACACTATCCAATTTGTTCTATGAAGCTACAGTCATACTCATACCCAAATTTCACAAAGAACCAACAAAGAAGGAGAACTTCAGAACAATCTCCCTTATGAATATTGATGCAAACATAATAAAATTCTAGAAAACTGAATCCAACAACACATCAAAACAATCATTCATCATGATCAATTAGGCTTTATTACAGGAATGCAGAGATGGTTCAATATTCAGAAATCCATCACCATAATCCACTATATGAACAAACACACAAAAAAAAACAAATTATAATCTCACTAGATACTGAGAAAGCATTTGACAAAATTCATCATCCCTTCATGGTAAAAGTCTTGGAAAGATCAGTAACTCAAGGCCCTGGAAAGATCAGTAACTCAAGGCCCATCCTTAAACATAGTAAATACAATATACAGAAAACCAATATCCAACATCAAACTAAATGTTCAGAAACTTGAAGCAATCCGACTAAGATGAAGGACTAGACAAGGCTACCAACTCTCTCTCTAACTATTCAATATAGTACTGGAAGTTCTAGTTAGAGCAATTAGACAACAAAAAGAAGTAAAAGAGATACGAATAGGAAAGGAAGAAGTCAAAATATCACTATTTGCAGATGATAGGATAATATACTTAAGTGACCCCAAAACTTCCACCAGAAAACTCCTAAACTTGATAAAAAAAAAATTCAACAAAGTGTCTGATTATAAAATCAACTCAAACAAGTCCATAGCCTTCCTCTACTAAAAAGGATAAACAGTCTGAGAAAGAATTTAGGAAAATTACAACCTTCACAATAGCCATAAATAATATAAAATACCTTGGTGTGAATCTAACCAAGAAAGTGAAAGATCTGTATGACAAGAACTTCAAGTCTCTGAAGAAAGAATTCAAAGTTCTCAGAAGGTGGAAAGATCTCCCACTCTCATGGATTGAGAGGATTAATATAGTAAAAATGGCCATTTTGCCAAAAGCAATCAACAGACTCAATCCTATCCCCAGTAAAATCGTAACTCAATTTTTCAGAGTTAGAAAGAGAAATTCTCAAACTCATTTGGTATAACAGAAAACCACAGGATAGCAAAAACTATTCTCACCAATAAAAGAACTTCTAGAGGAATCACCATCCCTGACCTTAAGCTGTACTACAGAGCAATAGTGATAAAAACTGCATCGTATTGGTACAGAGACATCCCGGAAGATCATTGGAAAAGAATTGAAGACTCAGAAATAAACCCACACACCTAAGGTCACTTGATCTTTGCCAAAGGATCTAAATCTGTCCAGTAGAAAAAGGACAGCATTTTCAACAAATGGTGCTGGTTCAACCAGAGGACAACATGTAGAAGAATGTAAATTGACCCATTCTCATCTTGTACAAAGCTCAAGTCCAAGTATAAAGGACCTTCACATAAAACCAGATACACTGAAACTAATAGAAGAGAAAGTGGGGAAGAACCTTGAATACTTGGTCACAGGGCAAAAGCTCCTGAACAAACACCAATGGCTTATGGTCTAAGATCAAGAATTAACAAATGGGATCTCATAAAATTGCAAAGTTTTTGTAAGGCAAAGGACACTGTAGATAGGACAAAATGGCAACAAACAGATTTGGAAAAATCTTTACCAATTCCACATCCCATAGAGGGCTAATAACCAATATATACAAAGAGCTCAAGAAATTAGACTCCAGACAACCAAATAATCCTATTAAAAAATGGAGTATAAAGCTAAACAAAGAATACTCAACTCAGCAAACTCTAAGGGCCGAGAAGCACCTAAAGAAATGATCAGCATCCATAATCATCAGGGAAATGCAAATCAAAACAACCTGTGATTCCACATCACACCAATCAGAATGGCTAAGAACAAAAATTCAAGTGATAGTACATGTTGTCGAGGATGTGGAGACAGAAGAACACTCCTCCATTATTGGTGTGCTTACATGACTGTGCAACCACTTTGGAAATCAGTTTGGCGGTTCCTCAGAAAATTGGACATAGCATTATCTGAGGAATCAGCTATACCACTACTGAGCATATACCCAGAAGATGCTCCAACATATAACAAGGATACATGCTCCTTTATGTTCATAGCAGCCTTACTTATAATAGCCAGAAGCTAAAAAGAACCCAGATGTCCTTCAACAGAGCAGTGTATACAAAAACTGTGGTACATTTACATAATGGAATATTACTCAGCTATTAAAAACAATGAATCAAGAAATTCTTAGGTAAATGGATGGAAATAGAAAATATCATCCTGAGTGAGATAACCCAATCACTAAAGAACACACATGATATTTGCTCATTGATTATTGGATATTAGCCCAGAAGCTGGAAGTATCCAAGATACAACTCACAGACTACATGAAGCTCATGAAGAAGGAAGACTAAGTAGGGGTGCTTAGGTCCTTCATAGAAGGAGTAACAAAATACTCATGGGAGCAAATGTGGAGACAAAGTGTGGGACAGAAACTGAAGGAGTGGCCATGTACAGTCACCAAAGTTGGACATTGATGTGAATGCCAGAAAGTGCATGCTGATAGGAGCCTGATATAGCTGTCTCCTTAGAGGTCTTCCAGAGTCTGACATATACAGAGGCTGATGCTCACAGCTAACCATTGAACTGATCATGGGATTCTCAATAGTGGAGTTAGAGTGAAGACTGAAGGAGCTGAATGGGTTTGTGGCCCCATGAGGAGAGCAACTATACCAACCAACCAGAGCCCCCTGGGTCTAAACTACCAGCCTAGGAGCACATAGGGAGGGACCCATGGTTCTAGCTTTATATGTAAGTGAGGATGGCCCTGTTGGGCCTAGGTGGGAGAGGAGATCCTTAGTCCCATGTAGGCTGGATAATGTGTGTGGGGGAATTTGAGGGTAGGCAGGTAGGAGTGGGGTTGTGGTTGGGGTACATCCTCTTAAAAGCAGGAGGAGGGGGATGGGACGGGGGTTCCTGGGCAGGATTGTGAATGGGGTAAGGGGATAACATCTGAAATGTAAATAAAATATACAAAAATTTAAAAAAAGAAGAAGAAAAGGAAAAGAAAACAGATGGAGCAAGCTATGGGGAGCAAGTCAGTAAGGATTATTGTCCCCTGACCTAAGCTTCAGTTCCTACTTCCAGGTTCCTCCCTTGAATTCTCTGGATGATGGAATGACTGACTACCATCTATAAGATGAAATAAATCTTTTCATCTGAGAAAAAATATTAGACAGACACTACCTCAGAGTAAAAGGCTGGAAAAAAAGTATTCCAAGCAAATGGTGCCAAGAAACAAGCTGCAGTTGCCATCCTAATATACAATAAATAGACTTTCAACCATGAGTTATCAAGTGAGATGAGGAATGACACTTCATATTCATCAAAGGAAAAATAGACCTAATAAAGTCTCAATTCTGAGCATCTATGCCCCAAATGCAAAGGCACCCACATTCAAAAAAGAAACTTTACTAAAAATGAAAATATACATTTAACTCCACACAATAATTGTGGGAGACTTCAATACCCCATTATCACCAATGGGCAGGTCATTGAATCAGAAACTAAACAGAAACACAGTGAAACTTATTGATGTAATGAAGCAATGGATTTAACAGACATCTTCAGAACATTTCAGTTGAAAACAAAAGAATATACTGTTTTCTCAGCAACTCAAGGTAAGTTCTTCAAAATTGACAATACAATCTTTCAGAAAACAAGACTCAATCAGTAAAAAATGATTGAAATAATCCCATACATCCTATCAGACCAAATGGGTGGAACTAGAAAATCTTGTCCTGAATGAGGTAACCCAATCACAAAAGAACACGAGTGGTATTCACTCAATGATAAGTGGATATTAGCCCAAAACTCAGTATACCCAAGATACAATTCACACACCATATGCAGCTCAAGAATAAAGAAGACCAATGTGTGGATTAATCAGTCCTTTTTAGAAGAGGCAACAAAATATTTATGGGAAGGAATACAAAGTGTGGAGCCAAGAAGGAAAGGCTATCCAGAAAGTGTACCACCTGGGAATCCATTCCATATACTATCACCAACACAGACAGTATTGTGGATGCCAAGAAGTCCATGAAGACAGGAGCCTGATATAGCTGTCTCCTGAGAGGCTCTTTAATTTCTTTATTTCTTCCTTGACCAAGACATCATTGAGTAGAGTGTTGTTCAGTTTCCATATTCATGTGTGTTGTTCATTGGTTTTGTCATTATTAAAGACCATCCTTAGTCCCTGGTGATCTGATAGGATGCAAGGGATTATTTCAGTCTTTTTGTATCTGTTGAGGCCTGTTTTGTGACCAATTATATGGTCTATTCTGGAGAAAATACCCTGAGGTGCTGAGAAAAAGGTGCATTCTTTTGTTTTAGGATAGAATGTTACTCAGCTATTAAAAAAAATGAATTTGAGAAATTCTTAGGTAAATGAATGGAGCTAGAAAATATCAACCTGAGTGAGGTAATCCAACCACAAAAGAACACACATGGCATTCACTCTCTGATTATTAGATTTTAGCCCAGAAGCTGCAAATATACAAGATTCAACTCACAATCCACATAAAGCTCATGAAGAATGAATACTCAAAGAATGAGTGCTTTGGTCCTTCTTAGAAGGAGTAACAAAATACTCAAGGGAGCAAATATGGAGACAAAGTGTAGGCAGAAACTGAAGGAGGGGTCATCTGGAGACCATTCCACCTGGGTATCCATCTCATGTGCAGTCACCAAAAGTAGATGCTGATGTGGATGTCAGGAAGTGCATGCTGACAAGAGCCTGATATAGCTGTTTCCTCAGAGGTCTGCAAGAGTCTGACCTATTCAGAGTCAGATGCTCACAGCTAGCCATTGAACTGATCAAGGGATTCCCAATGGAGTAGTTAAAAACTGAAGAAGTTGAAAGGGTTGGGACCCCATGAAGAGAGCAACAATACCAACCAACCAGAGCCCCCAGGGTCTAAACCACCAGCCTGGGAACATATAAGGAGGGACCCATGACTCCAGCTGTATATGCACGGGAGAATGGTCTTATCAGCTATAGATGGGAGATGGTCTCATGAAGGCTGGACACCCTGTGTGGGGAAATTCAAGGGTGGGGAGGTGGGAGTGGGGGGTAGGTGGGGGCACATCCTCATAGAATCAGGAGGAAGGGGAATGGGATAGGGTGGTTCTTGGGCAGGAGGGAAATGGGGTAAGGCGATAACATCTGAAATGTAAATAAAATTTCCAATAAAAAGAAAAAAGAATAAAAGACTTCCAGTCTGGGTCCAAGCATAGAGCAGATCTTAGGCAGCAGCTCTGAACCCAACCTCAGAAACACAGAGGAAGAGGGGCTCCCAGGAGCTTTAACTCAGACAGCATCTCAGGTAAGGAAACAGCAGCACCCACGCCAAACAGGGGGTAACTAGGACCCACTGGGACCCAGAAATTCACTCCTGGCCCAGAGCACGGGTTCCTTCTGGTCTGGGCCAGAGCATTCAGCAGAAACTGGGAGACAGCTTTGCACCCAATCACACAGAACCCAGAGGAAGTGGGGCTCCTAGGAGCTCTAATCCAAGCAGTAGAGCAGTATCTTAGGCAAGGAGGCAGCAACACTTGCCCCAAACAGGGAGCAACTGGGACCCACTGGGACCGAGGAATTCACTCCTGGCCAGGAGCAAATCCTGGAGAAAATGAGGAGACAGAGGAATACTCCTCCATTGCTGGTGGGATTGCAAACTGGTACAACAACACTGGAAATCAATTTGGAGGTTCCTCAGAAAATTGGGAATAGATCTACTGGAAGACCCAGCTATACAATTCTTGGGCATATACCCAAAAGATGCTCTACCATGATACAGGGGTATGTGTTCCAATATGTTCATAGCAGTCTTATTTGTGATTTCCAGAAGCTGGAAACTACACGGATGTCCCAGAACAGAAGAATGGATACAGAAAATGTAGTTCATTTACACTATGGAATAGTACTCAGTTATTAAGAATGAGAACATCATGAATTTTGCAGGGAAATGGATGGAACTAGAAAATATCATCCTAAGTGAGGTAACTCAGACCAAAAAGGACATGCATGGTATGGACTCACAAATAAGTGAATATTAGCCAAAAAATACAGAATACAGAGTACAAACCCCACATGAATCAAGCTGATGTGCCCAAATGAGGATGCCTCAATACTAAGTGGAAGGCAGAGAAAAGTAATCACACAAGGGGGTCAGAAGGAAGGACTCACCTAGGTGGGAAAGGAGACAGGGTGTTGAAGGTGAAACATGATCAAGTAATATGGGAGGGAATAGGACTGAAGTCCTGAAGGCCAGCAGAAAGAAGAGAAACAGACAACCTTGGGGGGGTAGGAGATGGGTGGACCCTGTAAAATGTACCAGAGACCTGGGATTTGAGATGTGAGTCTCAGGACTCAAAGGAGGTCACCTTTGATGGAGGGCTTTACAGTGGGGTGGGGGAACATGTAGAGTCCACTTCCAGTGAAGGGGCAAAACATTAAGTAGAGGGGTGGGGTTGCCATCTCACAGTCAAAAGTTCTGACTCAGAATTGTTCCTGTCTGATGGAACTGCAGGGATAAAAATGGACAAGAGCATAAGAGAAAGGATGTCCAGTGACAGATCCAAATTGGGATCTAGCTCAAGGCCTGGGTCCCTTACACCATTACTGATACCATGTGCTTGCAGACAGGAGTCTAGCATGACTGATCTCTGAGAGATCCAACAAGTAGTTGAAAGAATCAGATGAGATACTAGCACCCAAACAATGGACAGAAGCCAAGAACTCTTGTGGTTGAATTGGGGAAAAGCTGGTAGAAGCTGAGGAGGAGGAAGGCTTCATGGGAAGACCAGTACTCTCAACTAACCTAGACCACTGAGATCTCTTATACACTTAGCCACCAGCCAGGCAGCATACACTAGCTGATCCTGAGTCCCCTGAGACATACAGCAGAGGACTCCTTGGTCTGGTGTCAGTGAAAGAAGATGCACATAACCCTTAAGAGACTTAAGGCCCCAGGGAGTCGGGAGGCTTGGTAGGGTGGAGATAGGGGTGAGGACATTCTCTTGGAGACAGGGGAGGGGAGAGGAGATATGGGATGGAGAGAAGTCTAGGGACAGACCTGGAGGGGGATAAAGTATGGACTGTAAAAAGGTATTAAAGAATAAAAATAAATTAAATATAACAAAACAAAGCAAAAATCAGATTGCAGTAGGGCAAGGCAAATCAACAGAAGGAAAATAATTCAAAGGCAAAACACAAGAGTCAGAACAAAAAATTAGTTTTATCAATAAAGATACAAGAGGCACTGTTGAGTGAATTTTACCCTGAGAAATATCTATTCACCCTACATAGGGCTATAATGAAAGGCCAAATTACAATTCCACTGTATTTTTTAGGATTTCTATATCTATGAAACAAATCAAAATATAACAAAAGAAAACTGCTTACTGGCTTACTTTTCAGAGCTTGCTTAATCCACTTTCTTATACAACCCAGGACCACCAGTCCAGGATGGCCCCTCCCACAATGGACTTTTCTACCATATAAATCATTAGTCAAAATAATATTCCAAGAACATGTCTACAGGCCAATCTTTTGAAGGATTTTCTTTGTCAAGATTCTCTCATTCCAGATATGTTTAAGTTAGTGTCAAGTTGATTAAAAAACGTTGTCTACCTTGGTGAATCAATTGGTTTACTGAAATTATTAGTAGAGAATAGGTGAGTAGTTACTTACAGAACTGACCTGAAAGCAACTATATCACATTACTGTCTTACCCCAACATAGACTATAACTATCCTTGATGAATAGATGGGGTTTCTGGCTTGCATTATTCACCTGTTGACCCCAATTGAAAGCCAGGTTGTAGAGTAAATGTTAGAAGACTGCAATAAAAGTCTTTTAGGAAGATTAGGAAGATCTGTACTCTGGAGCTTACCCTGTGCCACATCTCTTCATACTCTAATCCCTCTCCAAGAGAACTGGTCTCCCAAGAGTGTTGACACACTTGAAGTCACAGGTGAGACCACCACCACTGCTCTAATACCTGGCCCAAGTAGGACCATCCCAGAGCCCACATGACAAGGAAATCACACACAGCAGGTGGAGAAACGATCCTCCTGGTTTCCATCAGGTCCTTGGAGCTAACCCTGTCCCACCGCTCTCCACACCCCAAATCCACACTGAGAGAGCTGGTTTCCCAGGAGTGCTAACACATCTAAGATGACAAGCTCACAGGAGGGACAAGCTACAGTCAGAAACAGCAAGACCAGCAAATACCAGAGATAACCAGATGGTGAGAGGAAAGTGCAGGAACATAAGCAACAGAAAACAAGGCCACATGGCATCATCAGTACACAGTTTTCCCAACACATAAAGCACCTTAAAAACAAGATCCTAATTTTAAAATAACATCTCATAATGATAGAGGACTTTAAAAATGACATAAATAACTCCCTTAAATAAATACAGGAGAACACAGGTAAACAAGTAGAAGCCCATAAAGAGGAAACACATAAATACCTTAAAGAATTACAGGAAAACACAACCAAACAGGTGAAGGAATTGAAAAAAAAACTCCAGAATCTAAAAATGGAAATAGAAACATTAAAGAAATCACAAAAGGAGACAACTAAGGAACTAGAAAAACTAGGAAAGTGATCAGGAGTCATAGATACAAGCATCACTAACACACTAAAAAAAGATAGACGAGAGAATCTCAGGTGTAGAAGATAACCATAGAAATCATTGACACAACAGTTAAAAAAATGCAAAATGCAAAAAGCTCCTAATCTAAAACATCCAGGAACTCTTGGACACAATGAACAGCCTAAACCTAAGTATAATAGGTGTAGAAGAGAGTAAAGATTCCCAACTCAAAGGATCAGTAAATATCTTCGACAAAATTAGAGAAGAAAATGTCTCTAACCTAGAGAAAGGGATGCCCATAAATATACAAGAAACCTACAAAAACACAAAAAGATTGGACTAGTAAAGAAGTACCTCCCATCAAATAATAATCAAAACAACAAATGCATAAAACAAAGAAAGAATATTAAAAGTAGTAAGGGGAAAATCAGATCACATATAAAGGCAGGACTATCAGAATTACACTGGATTTCTCAACAGAGACACTAAGAGCCAGAAGATCCTGGACAGATGTCATACAGACCCTAAGAGAACACAAATGCCAGCCCAGGCTACTATAACCAGCAAAACTTTCAGTTACCATAGATGAAGAAACCAAGATACTCCATGACAAAAACAAATTTAAATAGTATCTTTCCACACATACATCCGTACAAAGGATAATAAATGGAAAACTCCAAAAAAAGTGAAGGAAACTACACCAAAGAAAAAGAAAGAAAATAATCTTTCAACAAACGCAAAAGAAGATAGGCACACAAATAAAATTCTACCTCTAACAACAAAAATAACAGGAAGCAACAATCACTGGTCCTTAATATCTCTTAATATTGATGGACTCAATCCCCCAATAAAAATACATAAACTAACAGAATGGATATATAAACAGTATTTAGCAGTTTTCTGGGTACAGAAAATGCACCTCAGTGACAAAGACAGACAATACCTCAGAGTAAAGGCTGAAAAAAAATTTCCAAGCAAATGGTCTCAAGAAACAAGCTAGAGTAGTCATTATAATATCAAATATCAACTTTCAACCAAAAGTTATCAAAAAAGGATAAGAAAAGACACTTCATACACATCAAAGAAAAAAATCTACCAAGATGAACTCTCAATTCTGAGCATCTATGCCCCAAATGCAAGGGCAACAACATTTGTAAAAAGAAATTTTACTAAAATTTAAAGTAAACATTGTGCCTCACACAATAATAGGGGGAGACTTCAACATCCCACTCTTACCAATGAGCAGACCATGGAAACAGAAACTAAGCAGATACACAGTGAAGCTAATAGAGTTTATTAGCTAGGTGGATTTAACAATTATCTATAGAACATTTCAGCCTAAAACAAAAGAATATACCTTCTTACAGAACCTCATATTACCTTCCCCAAAATGAACCATAAAATTGGTCAGAAAACAAGCATCAACCAATACAAGAAGATTGAAATAATCCCATGCATCCTACCAGTTCACCATGGCCTAAGGCTAGTAGTCTTCAATAACAGCGAAATCAACAGAATGCCCACATATACATGAAAACTGAACAACTCCCTACTTGATGATAACTTAGTCAGGAAAGAAATAAGAAAAAAATTAAAGACTTCCTGAAATTTAATGAAAATGCTGACACATCATACCCAAACATATGGGACACAATGAAAGCAGTGCTAAGAGGAAAATTCATAACACTAAGTGTCCTGGTAAAGAAACTGGAGAGATCTTACACTAACAACTTAACAGCATACCTGAGAACTCTAGAACAAAAAGAAGCACTCACCCAAGAGGAGTAGACAGCAGAAAATAGTCAAATGCAGGGCCAAAATTAAACAAATAGAAACAAAAAGAACAATATAAAGAATCAACAAAACCAAAAGCTGGTTCTTTGAGAGAATAAACAAGATAGATAAACTCCTAGCCAAGCTAACCCAGGGCCCAGAGCCAGTACATCTAAATTAAGAAAATCAGAAATGAAAATGGAGCATAACAATAGAAATGGAAGAAATTTTTAAAAAAATCAGATTCTACTCTAAAAGACGATACTCAACAAAACTTGAAAATCTAGATGAAATGGATTGTTTTCTAGACAGATTCCACATAGCAAAATTAAATCGAGAGCAGGTAAACTACCTCATCAGGCCCAGGCCCATATAACACAAGGAAATAGAAGTCATTAAAAACCTCACAACCAAAAAATGCACAGGGCCAGGTGGATTTAGTGCAGAATTCTACCAAATCTTCAAAGAAGACCTGATACCAATATCTCTCAAACAATTAATAAAATAGAAACAAAAGGAACACTACCTAACTCGTTCTATGAAGCCACAATTACTCTGATACCTAAATCACACAAGGACCCAGTCAAAAAAGAGAAATTTGGACCAATCTCGCTTATAAATATCAATGAAAATATAGTCAATAAAATTCTTGCAAATTGAATCCAAGAACACATCAAAAACATCATTCACAACGATTAAGTAGGCTTCATCCCAGGGATGCAAGTTTGGTTCAACATTTGAAAATCCATTTATGTAATCCACTATATAAACAAATTCAAAGAAAAAAATCACATGAACATCTCCTTAGATGCAGAGAAGGCACTTGACAAAATATAACACCTGTTCATGTTAACAGTATAAAAGAGATCAGGAATTTGAAACCCATACATAATCATAATAAAAGTAATTTACAGCAAACCAACAGCTAATATCAAAATAAATGGAAAGATTCTTGAAGCAATTTCACTAAAATCGGGGACAAGACAAGGATGACTGTTCACCCTATATCTATTCAGTGTAGTACTTGACATGCTACATAGAATAATAAGACAACAAAAAGAGATCAAGGGGCTACAAATTGGCAAAGAAGAAATAAAGGTATCACTATTTGCAGATGATAAGATAGTATACATAAGCAACCCCAAAAATTTTAGCAAAGAAATTCACCAGCTGATAACAACTTCAGAAAAGTGAAGGGATATAAAGTTAACACAAATAAATCAGTACCCTTCATTTTTACAAATGATAAATATACTGAGAAAGAAATTATGGAAACTTCTCCCTTCAAAATACGCAAAAATAATAAAGTACCTTGGGTAAATCTAGCCAAACTAGTGAAAGACCTGTACTACAATAACTTCACACCTCTCAAAAATCTGAGAAGATCTCAGAAAATGAACAGAACTCCCATGCTTATGGATTGGCAGAGTTAATATATGAAAACTCTTCATCCTGCCAAAGACAATCTACAGATTCAATGCAATCCCCAACAAAAATACCAACACAATTCTTCAGAGACATGGAAAGAGCAATTCTCAAATTCATCTGGAAAGGCAAAAAACCCAGAATAGTCAAAACAACTTGCAACAATAAACAAATGGCTGGAGGAACACAATCCCTGACCTCAAGCTTTACTACAGAGCAATAGTGACTAAACAAACAAAACAAAACAAAAAAAAAACAAACAAAAATAAAACTTCATAGTATTGGTACAGAGACAGACACATTGATGAATGAAATAGAATTGAAAACCCAGAAATAAAATCACACACTTATGCACATTTGATCTTTGACAAAGACAATAAAAATGTACAATAGAAAATAGAAAGCATCTTCAATAAATGGTGTTGGTCTAACTTACTAACTGTATATAGAAAAATGAAAATAGATTCATATTTGTCACCTTGCACAAAACTTAACTCCAAGTGTATCAAGGACCTCAACATAAAACCAGATACACTGAATCTAACAGAAGAGAAAGTGAGAAAGAGACTTGAATTCATTGACATGAGGGGATATTTTCTAAACAGAACTCCAATGGTTCATGCTCTAAGATCAAGAATTAATAAATGGGACCGAATAAAACTGGAAAGCTTCTGTAAGGCAAAGGACATAGTCAAAAAGACAAATCAGCAACCTACAGAATGAGAAAAAGTCTACACTAACCCCACATCTTATAGAGGGCTTATATCCAAAATATATAAATACTTCAAGAAGCTAACCACCAAAAAACAAAATAACCCAATCAAAAAATGGAGGATAGAGCTAAACTGAGAATTCACAACAGATGAATGTCAAATTGCTGAGAAGAACCTAAAGAGATGATCAAAGTCCTTAGTGGTCATAGAAATGTAAATCTAAACAACCTGAGATTCTACCTTACACCAATCAGAATATCTAAGATCAAAACCTCAGGTGACAATACATGTTGGTGAGGATGTGGAAAAAGAGGAACACTCCTCCTTGGCTTACAAACTGGTTCAATCACTCTGGAACTCAACCTGGAGGTTCCTCAGAAAATTGGAACTAGGTCTACCTGAAGACCTAACAATAGCACTCTTGGGAATATACCCAAAGATGCCCCACCATTTCACAGAGTCGCATGTTCCAGTATGTTCATAGCAGCCTTATTTGTGATAGTCAGAAGCTGGAAACAACCCAGGTGTCCCACCACAGAAGAATGGATGAAGGAAATGTGGTTCATTTACCCACCGGAATACTACTTAGCTAGTATGAGGACATCCTGAGTTGCAGGCATATGTATGGAACTAGAAAATATTATCTTGAATGCAGTAACTGAGACTCATAAGACATAGATGGTATGTACTCACTGTTAAGTGGATATTAGCCCAAAAAAAACAAAAAAACAGAAAAGAAAGAAAGAAAGAAAGAAAGAAAGGAAGGAAGGAAGGAAG
>NW_021604563.1:7174643-7197879 GCF_004785775.1 Grammomys surdaster
AAGAAAGAAAGAAAGAAAGAAAGAAAGAAAGAAAGAAAGAAAGAAAGATAGATAGATAGATAAAAGTACACAATGCCCAAGTTAGAATCCACAAAACTAAAAAAGGTCAACAAACTGAAGGGCCCAAGTGAGGATGCCTCAATCCCACTTGGGAGAGAGAAGAAAATAATCACAAGTGGGGAGGGAGGTAAGGACCTGGGAGGGAAAGTGGATGGGGGTGGGGTGAGGAGAGAGGAACCTGATTTGATATTGGGGGAGAGAAAATGACTGAAGCCCTGAGGGCCAGAGAAAGAATGGAAACAGGCAACCTTGGGGGAAGGAGATTGGGGGAACCCTTCAGAATTTATCAGCGACCAGGGAGTTGAGAGACTCTCAGGACTCCAAGAGAGGGACATTAGGTAAAATATACCGCAGTAGGGAAAGGGAACTTATAGAGCCCACCTCCAGCAGAAAGATAGGGCATCAAGTGAGGGAGAGTGTTGCCATCACACAGTCAAAACTCTGGCCCATATTTGTTCCTGTCTAAAAGAACTACAAGGATGGAAATGGAGAGAAGCCTGGGGAAAAGATGGTTCAGACTCAAAGTGGAATCCAGCTGAAGGGGAGATCCCAAGGCCTGACACTATTATTGAGGGTATGGAGCACTCACAGGAAGGGACATATCATGGCTGCATTCTGGAAAACCCAACAAGCAGCTGAAAGAGTCAAATGCAGATATTTGCACCCAACCAATGGACAGAAGTTGCCGACACCTGTGGCTGAATTAGGAAAAGGCTAGATGAAACTGAGGAAGAGTGCAACCCTGTAGGAGGACCAGCATTCTCAATTAATTTAGACCCCTGACCAGGCAGCATATAGCAGCTGATATGAAGCCCCCAACACTTATATAGCAGAGGACTGCCATGTCTGGGTTCAGCCAGAGAAGATGCAACTAACCTTCAAGAGACTGGAGGCCCCATAGAATTTAGAGATCTGGTTGGGGAGGGGGGAGTGGGGACATCATTGTGGAGACAAGGAGGTGGGGAGGAGGTATCAAAGTGGAAAGTTCCAGACTGGGATGTGAGAATGAAATCTGGACTATTAATTAATTAATTAAAAAATAGAATCAAATATATCCAGATGAAAAGATGGCAGGATATAAGCTAACTAAGAGTTGAAGTCAACCAAGTAGAAACAAAGAGAACTATACTATATATAAACCCTAAGGCAAATTAACCAGAGGGTACAAAGACAGTTTTCAAATTAACAAAATGAGAAACGAAAAAGGAGACAAAACAACAGAAACTGAGGAAATTAAAAAAAAAATCATCAGATTCTACTACAAAAGCCTAAACTCAACAAAACTAGAAAACTTGGAGGAAATGAACAATTTTCTAGACAGATACTATGTACCAAATTTAAATCATGACCAGACAAACCATGTAAACAAACCCATAACTCCTAAAGAAAGAGAAGCAGTCATTAAAGGCTCCCAACCCCCCCCCCCCAAAAAGCACAGGATCAGATGGTTTTAGTACAGAATTCTATCAGACTTTCAAAAAATACCTAATACTAATACTCTTAAAAATATTCCACAAAATAGAAACAGAAGGAAATGTACCTAATTTGTTCTATGAAGCTACAGGTATACTGACACCTAAACCACACAAAGACTCAACAAAGAAAGAGAGCTTCAGACCAATTTCCCTCATGAATATAAATGCTACAATACTTGATAAAATTCTCCCAAATTGAATCCAAAGATTCACCATTCATGATTAAGTAGACTCCATCCCAGGAATGCAGTGTTTGTTCAATACACAGAAATCAATCAATGTAATCTGCTATATAAACAAACTCAAAGGGGGGAAAAACACATGATCATCTCATAAGATTCCGAAAAAGCATTTGAAAAAAATTCAACAACACTTAATGTTAAAATACTTGGAAAAATCAGAAATTCAAGGCCCACATCTAAACATAGTAAAAGCAATATACAGCAAACCAGTAGCCAACATCAAACTAAATGGAGAGAAACTTAAAATGACCCCACTAAAATCAGAGACTAAACAGGCTGCCAACTCTCTTCCTACCTATTCAATAGAGTACTCTGAGTCATACCCAGAGCAATTAGACAACAAAAGGAGACGAAAGGTATAGAAATTGTAAAGGAAAACGGAAGAATATCACTATTTACAAATAATATGTTAGTATACTTATGTGATCCCAAAAATTCCCCCAGAGAACTCCTAAGCCTGATAAACAATTTCAGCAAAGTGACTGGTTATAAAATCAACTCAAACAAATTAGTAGCCTTCCTCTCCTAAAAGGATAAACAGGCTGAGAAAGAAATTAGGGATACAACATCCTTCACAATAGTCACAAATTATATAAATTACATTGGTGTGAGACTGATCAAGCAAGTGAAAGGTCTGTATGACAAGAACTTCAAGTCCCTGAAGAAAGAATTCAAAGAAGACCTCAGAAGATGGAAGGATCTCCTGTGCTCATTCATTGGCATGACTAATATAGTAAAAAGGACCATCTTGCTAAAAGCAATCTACAGATTCAATACAATGCCCATTAAAATACCAACACAATTCTTCAAAGATATGGAAAGAGCAATTCTCAATTCATTTGTAAAAACAAAAAACTGATAGTCAAAAACATTCTCAACAATAAATGAACTTTTGAGGGAATCACTATCCATGACCTCAAGCTTTATAAAGAACAATAGTGATACAAAATGCATGGTATTGGTACATAGACAGGCAGATAGATCAATGGAATAAAATTGAAGACCCAGAAATGAACCCATAGACTTATGGTCACTTGATCTTTGACAAAGGAGCTATAAACATCCAGTGCAAAAAAAAGACATGATTTTTCACGTGTGGTGCTGGTTCAACTGTGGTCAGCATGTACAGGAATGCATATTTATCCATTCTTGTCTTCTTGTACAAAGCTCAAGTCCAAGTGGATCAAGAAACTCCACAATAAAACCAGGTACACTGAAACTAATAGAAGAGAAACTTTAGAGCTCCAACACATGGACACAGGGTAAAATTTCCTGTACAGAACACCAGTTACTTATGCTCTAAGGTCAACAATTAACAAATGGGACATCATAAAATTGGAAAGCTTCTGTAAGGTAAAAGGCAGTGTCAATAGGACAAAACAGCAACGTACAAATTTGGGAAAGATCTTTACCAATCCTACATACAACAGAGGGCTAATATCCAATATAAAAAAGAGCTCAGGAAGTTAGATACAAGAGAACCAAATAACCCTGTTAAAAATGGGGTATAGAGCTAAACAAAGAATTTTCATCTGAGGCATCTCAAATGGCAGAGACGAACCTATAGAAATGTTCAACATCCTTAGTCATCATAGAAGTGAAAATCAAAATGACCCTGAGATTCTACCTCACACCATTATGAGGGGCTAAGTTCAAAAACTCAGGTGACAGCAGATGTTGGCTAGGATGTGGAGAAAAAAGGAATACTCCTTCATTGTTGGTGAGATTGTAAGCTGGTACAACCACTCTGGAAATAAGTCTGAAGTTTACCCAGAAAATTGGCCTAGTACTACCTGAGGACCCAGCTATATCACTCCTGGGAATCTACCCAAAAGATACTTCACTACGTTCATAGCAGCCTCATTTATGATAGTCAGAAGCTGGAAACAACCCAGATGTCCTTCAACAGAGGAATGGCTCCAGAAAATGTGGTTCATTTACAAAATGGAGTACTATTCAGTTATTGAAAACAATGACTTCATGAAATTCTTAGACAAATGGATGGAACTAGAAAATAACATCCTGAGTTAGGTAACACAGTCACAAAAGAACACACATGGTATATTATCACTGATAGGTGGATACTAGGAAAAAAAACTCCAAATACCCATGATATAACTCCCAGACCATATGAGTCTCAAGAAGAAGGAAGACCAAAGTGTGGATGCTTCAGTCCTACTTAGAAGGTGAAACAATATAATCATAGGATGTAGATGGTTAGAGCATCTTGGGAGGAAGAGAGGAGTGGGGGAGGTGGCCAGAATCTTGGAAGGAGCCTGGGGAGATGTACAGAGGGTCAGTAAATTGAACACAGGTTTGTACCCATGATGAATGGGCAACACAGGATAACCAATAGAAAGTCCCATTTGCCAGGTAACAAGAGACTTTCAGGACCCAACAGGGATGACGTTAGCTGAAATTCCCCACAAACTGGAGAGAGAACCTTTACAGAGCATATCGAGTTGTTAGGCATGGCCCCTAAGGGATGGGGCCACCCACCCATCTACAAAATTTTAACCCAGAATTCCTCCTGTCTAAAAGAATAACAGGGACAAACAATGGAGCAGAGACTGAAGGAAAGGCCATCCAGAGACAGCCCCACCTAGGGATCCATCCCATATGCAGACCCCAAACCCAGGCACTATTGATGATGCCAAGAAATACTTGTTCACAGGCACCTGATATAGCTGTTTCCTGAGAGCTACCAGAGACTGACCAATACAAATGTGGATGCTTGCAGACAATCATTGAACTGAGCAAGGGGACCCCAATGGAAGAGTTAGTGAAAGGACTGAAGGAGATAAAGGGGTTTGAAACCCTATAAGAACAACAACAGTATGAACTAACTAGACCCCGCAGATCTCCGAGAGACTAAACTACCAACCAAATCGTACACATGGAGGGACCCATGGCTCCAGCTGAATATGTATCAGAGGGGAGCCTTATCTGATGTCAATGGGGGTAGAGGCCCTTGGTCCTGTGAAGGATTCACGCCCCAATGTAGGAGGATGCTATGGTGGGGTGATGCGAGGGGTGGGTGAGTGAGGTAGTGCCCTCATAGAAACAGGGTGAGGGGGGATGGGATAGGGGGTTTGTGGATGGGAAACAGGGGAAAGGGATAACATTGGAAATCAATCAATCAATCAATAAATAAATAACCTGTAAATAATAAATAAATAAATAAATAAATAAATAAATAAATAAATAAATAAATAAATGATAAAAATATCCTAAAAAAGGGAAAAAGGCTTTAAGGAAGAAAATGATAAATGCACTTTGAAGCTCTTTAAAACTCACCTCATTGTTCTGTGGTCAAGAATGACTCACATTTGAAGAGCACCTTCAATGTCCAGAACTAATAAGCAATAAAATTCTGTCATAAATTTCAGAGTCAGAAACTCTGACAAATAAAATATTTAATGTGTAGAAATTTTCATTCTGGGTAGACCAGAATTTATTGCTGCTTTTTCCTCTCTGAAATCTCAGAAAGTGGCAAGCTTCTCTTCAGGCTGCTGGAGGGCTATTTTGTGTCTACTCCTTTAACTCCCTTATGCAAGGGTGTTAGAGACCTAGAAACCAGGCCACCTGTCATTGCAATAAAATGTTAAAAATGTCTAGGTAGGAATGAAAAGGTGGTCCCTGTTACTTTCTTTCTATCTTTTTCCTTTTGAGACTTATTTTCCCTTTCAGTCTCCTGAATCATATAATAATTTAGAAAATAAAAACTTACTTTTCCTTTTCTTAAAAAAGATTTGCCTAATTATCAGCATGAATTTCTATTCTCCCAATCTCACTCATATATTAAAATAACAGTTTATGTAGTGGAGCACTTGGGATAGAGAGTATTTAATCCAAATAATCTTGTTGGGATTATTATCATCTCCTTTCATAATAGGAAAATGGAATTTGAAGAAACAAAGATGATTTTGCCAAGGGTTATAGTAGTAAATAGTAAATCTGGATTCTAATTTGCTGTAGACTTTCAAAAGTCTGAATTAACATCTATCTCTATCTCTATCTCTATCTCTATCTCTATCTCTCTATATCTATATATCTATATATTTATATCTCTATCTCTATCTATCTATCTATCTAATCTATCTATCCATCTAACTATCTATATATTTTAAATTCTTGACATCCTTCCTCCACTTGTTCTTTAAACAAAGGCATATTCTATTGCAGTTGAGACACCTGCCAACCTTGACAGCACTAAGAGTATTGTGCTTGGTTCTTACTGTCCCAGATTCTCCATCACACTTAGAAGCTTCTCTTTTTTAACCTGCAACCACATTGTTCTCTGATAGGCATTTGCCTCTTCATTTACTTGCATGGTGATTTAAAACATTCTCTTTCCTGTGGGCTTACATGCTTTGCACATACCTGGTCCCCTTAGTATTTAGAACCAGGATTATTAGGTTGAAGTCCGATGAGTGGAAGCTGCGAAATTTGAAAGACTAAGTTTGTATTCACTGTCCAGGAGGAATGTGAATACTAGGAGTTGTGGCTACAGAAATGTGGTTAGAGAGGAAGAGAAAAATAGCTTCATAAACTACTGGCAGGTTGGCAGGTTTTTTACCACATTGCCTCAATGGGTACTTGGAATTCTGTCTTTCATCTAATTTTCTTCAGAGATTTCACCTTTCAAAGAGTGAAATAAAAACCTATATATTTTTGTTCATAAGCCACCTGATATTATTTGAAACTAAGCCATTTTCCATGACTGATTCTGACATTTAACAGTCCTGGCTGTGTAGATTGGAGCACAAAAATCCAAGTGTGATAGAAATGGGAGCATGAAGTATATACAAAGCACAGCTACCTCTTGTAACTGCAAAGTAAGTGTGTGGTCCTATCCATTACTTGCTCATGTCATGCTTATTGTCCTATAGACTAATCAGATTAAATGACATATCATAAAACTTCCCTGTACCACTGGGAAAAATTGTATAAAAGTTAGGAATTACCATTTTCTGTGTGATTATCTGAAGGTACTCTCTGTTTCTCTACCCCAACCCATCATACTGTACATGGCTTCTACTTTTCCTACTTGGCCACTTTGTAGTATCTCTCCAAATGACGTTTTCCCCATATTTTTGAATGAAAACTCTCTTCCCCTCTCCCCCTCCTTCATCCTTTCCCTCTGAAATGATGTTCTGTTACTCTTAATTTCTCTCTCAACTCAAAATTCTGAACAAGCCCTACCCACACCCCCATGGATCCAAGTTTTTTCTTCTAATGAAGGTCATTTTGAAGAGTAATCGTCTTCATCTTCTTTGTCAAATAAGTAACTGTGGATGTTATTTTTGTTTGTTTTGTCCTTTATGTTTTTGATTTTTTCTAACACTGTATTTGTACTTGTTTTTGTAGTGATTCTAGGGAGTGAATTCCCTGGAACTGTTTGTGAAGCTACGTAAGATCTCCCTACCTTTCGGTGGGCATAGAGAAATACCTATTTGTTACATTCCCTTTTTTGATAAGCAGGTGAATTTTGACCCAAAGTAGAGATTTTGAGCTGGAAACTATAGGTAGAGTATAGGCTATGTGGAATCCTTTCAGGACTTTATGGTGAAATGATTGGCACAAACCCTAGGCTTAGTGTGTCTCCACTTCTACTCATTGTATGAATGATTACTCAGTTGTTTAGTGTACCATTCTTACCAGTTAGCTAACACTGTCAAAGAGAGAAATGATCTGTAAACAGATATTCATTTGTTATTCCTATTTATGGAAGCAATCAGGAGCCTCCTACTCTACTGCATAGCTGATAATAGACTTAACTGATAAAACAAAAATGCTCTCTCTTCAGAATATATGAAATTACAAATGTGTTTTATACTTTCAACCATTATCCCAGTACTAAATTGACTTAGTTGTATGTGTGTGTGTGTGTGTGTGTGTGTGTGTGTGTGTATGTGTGATGAATTTTATAAAGAATAGACAAGCATGAGTAGAACATAGAGGAAAAAAAGGTGCAGGAGAAGTTATGTATTTACAGTGTTGATAAATAGGATTTTAAGAAAAATAAATTTAAAAATTGACATTTTCAAGTAAGAAGTTTGGAACACTTTATTTTTTTATCATCATTGTCACAATTTTGCAGGATGAGTCTTTGAAGGTATTCGCTGTTTTAATCTTGGAAAGTGTTCACAACTATCTACATCTGGGAGCTTTGTGCTTGTTTTAGCATAACAGGGAACATACTTTCTCACAAAACTCTTGGATGGTGTCATGGCTATATTGCAAAGGGACATACTTTTAATTTGTTCTTGTTGAGATCCATGGCTTACAACAGCTGACAGATAATATTTTTCAAGATTAAGAATATGTTCAATTGCTTTTTCTACATTATCAGGGAGACCAGTCACTGTGATATTAGGATTATAGGACCCTTTTGGAGGTAAACATACATCTACTTGGTATTGATCCATGATTTTATTGATGGTTTTTCCACGGAATCCAATAACATTGCTACGAACCTGCTGGTTAAGTGTGATTTCCTTAGAAATTGTTTTTTCAATTTTGTGTAACACTCTCATTATTGCATCTCGAGCAGCTAGAGTGTTCTCCTTATACCCAGTAATAGTGATTTGATCTTGCATCTCATGGCTTCCTTTCTTTGGAAAACGGACAGTAACATCATGTTCTGTGCAAATTTGTGTAATAAGCAAGCCCTTATGACCAGTGATCTTGGCTCGATGTTTAGGATCTAGATTGAACATTAATTTAAAATTTCTTAGTGTCCGATCTTCTATTTCCATTTGTAAAGCCTTGACTCGCTTTTGTAATTTCATCTTGGCTTGTTCCACATTTGCTGCAAGGCCCATAATAGATATAATATCAGAATTTTTTCCAGGTTGTGGTATCTGCATATGAACTTCAAATTCCTTTACTAGTTTTCGTAAACCACTTCCCTTGTGCCCAATGATGTAAGGATGTAGGTGAAGGGGCACATGAACTTCAGCAGTGACGGGAATTATAGATGCTAGAGCTTCAGTAGCTGCCTTGCAATTTTCCACTTGGCCAGAAATGAATATGGTATCACTTTTCCTTGGAGAATTAGGAGCAAGATCTTTAGTAGTCTTTTTCCACTTTTCTTTTCCTTTTTCCTGAGTACCTAGATCCATATTTAGGACTGGTTTCTCTACATCTGAAAATTTTATTTCAACTTTATAATCCCTAGCAATTTGTTGGATTCGTGAACTTATTGGTCCCATGAAAAAAGGTTGGAAATTCTGGGGTATAACATACCGTGTTGTAACTTGGGAGCCCAAAGGCTCAAAAATCTCCTTAATGTGTTTCTTCGCTGCCTCAACGCAAGGTTTCGCGCCTTTTATTGTGACTTTTGTATTCTGTCTCCCTGCATAAGAGAATGTAATACTGACACCACCATACTCTTCTGCCATTTCTTTTAAAAGCTGGCCCCTCCGCATGACAAAATAATGATGAAATTTACGGCTTATTAGTATGGAATCGTCTACCTCATTCTCTAAGTCTTTAACTAAATCCTCTAGTTGTCTTTGCACCTCTTTAACAGACTCCTCAGTCCCTGTAATTGTTATGGATTCTTGGTCCTTATTCGTAGGGTTACGGAAAAGAACACATGTCCCAGTATCATCACAGATTTTGGAAATATTACCTCCATTTTTGTTCAGTAGGAATTGATGATATTGTGATTTGACACGGAGAGTCTCAGAGTAATTCTTAGCTTGTTCTTCTTCTGCAAGTTTTAGAAGCTTAGCTTTGGCCTTTTCAACACTTTCAACAGAGCCCATGATAATGACTTTATTCTGGTTTGACTTGGATTTTGGAAAATGTAGGTGGATCTTTCCACATTCTTCTATGATTGAATTTAACAAAGATTCTTTGGGATTAGTCAGGCATTTGTATAGGTTAGCAGAAATGGTAATTTCCTCTTCTGCAGTATCAGCTATCTCTTGCAGAATTGAAAGAATCCAGTTACGTGCAATTTCACAATTTTCTGGATATCCAGTAATGATAAACTCTTCTGAATTGCAGTTTTCTGGTGGAAAACTAATTTGGGTGTTGGTTGTTTCAGAGATTTTTTTAATGTTTGATGCTCCTTTTCCAATTATTCTTTTGTGAAGCTTTTTTGTTATAGAAATGCTTATAGAATAGTTATTTTCTTTAATATCTGTCAACATATTCTCCAAATATTGTGCACACTTTTCTGATTCATATCTTGGCCCTATCAGTTGAACAATATCACTCTTCTCTGCTGGATGTGGAAAATTGAGGATAACATCAGGGAATTTCTTACAAATTTCACGAACCCTTTCACCTTTTTGCCCAATAAGTATGTGGTGAAATTGGTGTTTGATGATTATGTCCTGGCTGTAATCTTCTTCCAAGTTATTTGCTAGATCAAGCAGTTCTTTTTTGGCCTGGTGGACACCCAGAGATTCTCCTTCAATTCGGATTGAGTGGTTCGATTCATTTTCAGGAAACATTGTGATAGAGACTTGGGTCTTCTCTGTAATTCTATTTAGGATCTCCCCATTATTCCCTGTCAGGTACTTGTGAAATTTACTGTCAGTGTTTATCTCAGTATATTCCATTTTGCTCATTAGGTCCTTGACAATGATGTCAAATTTTTCTTGAGCATAATTTACATCATCTGCTGGTCCTTTCAGTGTTATTTTATCTTTTGCTGTAAAGTGTATTTGAACCTTTGGTACACACTCTGTTATCTCAGCTATTTTCTCACCTTTCTTACCAATAATGAACCTGTGCAACCAAGAAGGAGCAAAGATCGAAGAAACAATATAATCATCATCATTGACATCAGCTTCATTAAATACCTCCTCAGAACTGTCAGGATCACTGTGTTGTGTCATAGAATCTGATAGGCTTTCTGACTGTGATTGTTCAGTTGAATCTTCACTTGTTTCTAGGATCTCTTCCAGAAAATTTCTTTTGACAGTTCTGGTACAGTTGCCTTGAAACTTCATCATCATACCCTCAGTTACAGTACTGGTCTCAATGATATCATTTTTACGACAACCTGTCTGATCCACATGCAGTTGTCTTTCATTAATATCTACATCTGTCTCCTTGGCACTAGAGAGTTGAAAAGGGACATGCTCCTCTGTTTCTTGAAAAATGTCACTTGCTTGAAGGTATGGTTTAGCAGTCAGGGGATTAAATGTTTTCTCCATTTCTAGTATCTGGATATCATTCTTACTACTTCTGGCAGATGTAGATAGGCTTCCATCTGAAGACTTCATCTTTGTACGATTTGCATCAACAGTGTTTATAATTTTACTCTGATTAGGTGGACTTATGATCTGAGTATTTATTTCAGCATCTTGCTCCAAATCTTGTGATTTATCTCCAGTCTGGTCTAGAAAAAAGCAATGTTCTTGTTTGGAAATGAGAGTTAAGGGTAAATATTGTTCTTGACACCATTTAAAAATTTCATTCTCAGCGTTTGTGACAGCTTCTGGGTTGCCAAACACTGTCACATAAAGACCTTGGTCTTTGACAAAAGATGATTCTAAGTTGACACCAGTGTTCTCCATGATATGTGCATAGAACTTTGCTAATGTACCTTCACCAAATTGAGTCAAATAATTTTCTTTCTCTAGTAATACATGAAAAACCTGAGTGAGGGTTGAAACTTCCCCAGCCGTAAAAATATTAGTGTTTGATGACTCTACAGTTTCTTCAGGATTTTCTGTAAAGTTTCTTTTCTCTGGGTATTCAGTGACTTCTTTGTCGTATCTGGACATAGGAACCATATCATTTGAACTTTTATAATGATTTTCTTTTTGAACAGACATGTTTTTGTGTGAAGCAGAATTTCTTTTGGGATTCATTGTTGATTTTTGAGCAGATTCAATTCAGATGTATTGTAGATAAAATGTCAATAGCAAAACCACAAATATTTCCTGTAGCTTCCTCCTTGCATATTACTGTATGGAGAAAATGAGGTCATTAACGATGTCATCCTTTCTAAAGTAATTTATAGACTCAAGATAATAAAAAATACTTCCTAATAGTTATAGATTTTTATTTTACAAAAGTTCAAAATTCATTTATTAATCTATCCTGAGAGTACACGAAATGCTTAGATTATAAGGATTATGAGGATATAGCAACCACTGTTTTCTTAAGAAAGCTTAATTTATTTATATTCATTAGAAGTAATCTTTATTTCTTCTAAATCAGTGTCATTATTTTTTTACCAGTACTCCAAGCAGCACTGTTGATTTCCTATAATTATTTGAAAAAACTAATGTCTCTAATAAGATATTACAATTTCCAGAATTTTTATTTTTCTTATTTTTTATTTAGTAATAACTTAAAAATTCACACATTCCCAGTACACAATTAAATATTTTGTTTGTTTTAATAAATGTAAAAGTTCTGTACAACCCAGCTTCACAACATTTCTATCAACCTATATAGATCCCTGACGCTCACTTGCAGACAACTTCTTTTTCCACCATCACACTCAGAAAAAGAAAATAATATTTTTAATCTGTATAGTTGCTTGATATGAAAATTTTATTTAAAAAGTATAGCCTGAAAATCTAGTTAAACATCAATTCATTGCTTGAATATAACACTGAATCTTATATAACAGATTCTTAAATGTATCTGCATGTTCTCTATGATTTATGAGGTTCGTCTCTGTTAAATCATAAGGCTATATATCTATTCTGCTTACTGAACCACTATATTTCTATTAAAATTAATCAAAAAGACTGTTCTGACATAATTTCATTTTCTAGGACCACTTAAACTGCCAGAATTTTATACACAACAAGGTATTACTGTCTGTTGTGTTAAACTCAGAGGCCATTTTTCTTTCTACAATCTTCCACTATATGATTTAATTTAGTCTTGCAACTTTTAAATATCACCAACACTGATACCAAATGAACAATTTCACCCTTGATCTGGAATGTTTATACATGGAAGCTATTCAGTATCCCTAAGTGTCCTTTGAAAATTCATGCAACAGATTCTTAATTGTATGTAAATGTTTTCTACTCTTGTACTATTCTGGTTTTATATATTTATTTATTAAGAATTTTTAAGAGGATGGAGAGATGGTTCAATAGTTAAGAATATGTACTGCTTGTGCACAGAAACTGAGATTGTCTTGCAGTACTAATTTCAGCAGGTCATATCTGTCTGTATCTCCAGCTCCAGGGAATCTGAGATCCTTCTCTGGAGCCCTAGGACACATTCTTTCCCACGTTCATATATCCACACATAGTCATACACATGTACAAATAAATAAAAATAAATCTCTTTTTAAAAAATGAATCAAATGTCATACCACAATTTTTTTTGTTTTTCTGTTTTGTTTTGTTTTATTGTTTATTTATTTACATTTAAAATGTTATCCCCCTTCCCAGTTAAACCCCTATCCCCTCCCCTGTCACCCCTACTTCTATGAGGGTGCTCCCCTATCTACCCACCCCCCTTCAGTCTCATCACTTTCACATTCCCCTAGGGATGGGTCATTGAGCCACCACAGGACCAAGGGACACCCCTCCCATTGATGACAGATAAGGTAATCCTCTACTACATATGCAGATTGAGCCATGGGTCCCTCCAAGTGGACTCTTTGCTTGGTGGTTTAGTCCTTGGGAGCTTTGTGGGTCTGGTTGGTTGATATTGTTATTCTTCCTGTGAGGATGTTAACCCCTCCAGCTCCATCATTCCTTCCTCTAACTCCTCTCTTGGGGTCAGGTTTTTCAAGACTTTTAAATGAGAACATTCTGAACTGAATAACAATGAGAATTGGACAAAACACAAGAGCAATTCTTCAAATGTGATTTCTTAATAAAATAAATTGATAGTACTGAATATCTCTTTTTGTAATATCATACTCTCTAATATTTGGATCACACAACATACGACATAAGCATTCTCTCAATTTATTTGATATGAAATTAAGGGGCCATTTTATCTGCTATGTTTCTATAGGGAAGGGTACTTTACATGCTAAATGACACTGGGACACTATTTCTTCTATTATACAGAGTTGTCATTTATTAAATTTCAGTGAATAATGATAGATAGACTATTGGTTTCAATCTAGAAAATTATAGATCATATTTGTGAAACTAACAGTTTCTAAGTATTGTCAGCAATTATTTGCAAATATCTTTACCTATATATTTAGCAAGTTATAATTTAATTTTAAATATTGGACATTTGATAACATTCCTCCTTTATTTCCATAAAGTACTTTGTTGTGGCCCTGCCTGGTCCTTTTGGCTAGGGAAGACACATAGCTGGTCTGCTCCTGTGGAGATACTGAATCCTGAGCCATCCTAGAGGAGCGACTGCACTCAGAGCAGTGGGTAAGAACACCATCTCACTCCCTACCCCTCTGAGTTACATCTGGGAACCAGGAAAGCTCAGGACCCACCAGCTACCCAAAACTCGCCCCTCCAGAATTCCACCTCCCTTCTGCCCCTGCCTGATCCTTTTGGCAGGGGCAGACACATAACTCGTCTGCTCCTGTGGAGATACTGAATCCTGAGCCATCCTAGAGGAGCCACTGCACTCAGAGCAGTGGAGGAGCCACTGCACTCAGAGCAGCAGACACCTAGCTGGTTTGCACTTGTGAGACATCTTGTCCTGAGCCTTCCTAAAGGAACCACTGCACCGAGAGCAGAAGGATTTCCAGATCCAAGAGGTGGCCTGAGAACCAGAGTTCCTCCACCCAGGAGATTAGGATCATAAGACCACAGAGACATCTGGAATCTGAACACCAATGACACAAGCAAGATAACTGGAAATACAGACTCCAGTCTTACACAGTGAGGGCAGGTAGCACTAGAGTTAACCATATGGTAAACGGCAAGTGCAAGAACATAAGCAACAGAAACCAAAGATACTTGGCATAATCAGTACCCAGTTCTCCCACCATAGCAAGCCCTGGACACCCCATCACACCAGAAAAGCAGGATTCAGAATTAAAATAACTTCTCATGATGATGATAGAGGATTTTAAGAAGGACATAAGTAACTCCCTTAAAGAAATACAGGAGAGTACAAGTAAACAGGTAGAACCCTTAAAGAGAAAACACAGAAATCCCTTAAAAAACTGCAAGAAAACTCAAAGAAGGAATTAAACAAAAATATTCAGGATCTGAAAGTGGAAAGAGAAACAATAAAGAAATCTCAAAGCGAGACAACCATGGATATAGAAAACCTAGGAAAGAGATAAGGAGTCATAGATGCAAGCATCACCAACAGAATGCAAGAGATAGAAGACAGAATCTCATGTGCAGAAGATACCATGGAAAACCTTGAGACAGCTGTCAAAGAAAATGCAAAATGTAAAAAACTCCTAACCCAAAACATCCAGGAAATCCAGGACACAATGAGAAGACCAAACCTAAAGATAATAGGTATAGATGAGAGTGAAGATTCCCAAATTAAAGGGCCAGAAAATATCTTCAACAAAATTACTGAGGAAAACTTCCCTAACCTAAAGAACAAGATGCCCATTAACATACAAGAAGCCTACAGAAGACAAAATAGACTAGACCAGAAAAGCAATACTTCCCATCACATAATAATCAAAACATCAAATGCACAAAACAAAGAAAAAATACTAAAAGTAGTAAGGGAAAAAGGTCCAGTAACATATAAAGGCAGACTTATAAGAATTACATCAGACTTCTCACAAGAGACTATGAAAGCCAGAAGAGCCTGGACTGACATCATACAGACCCTAAGAGAACACAAATGCAAGCCAAGACTACTATACCCAGCAAAACTCTCAATCACTGTAGATTTAGAAACCAAGATATTCCATGAAAACAACAAATTTGCACAATATCTTCCCAAAAGCCAACACTTCAAAGGATAATTGATGGAAAATGCCAACACAAGGAGGGAAACTACAACCTAGAAAAAGCAAAGAAGTAATCTTCCAACAACCACAAAATAAGATAGCTACATAAACATAATTCTACCTCTAATAACAAAAATAACAGGAAGACACAATCATTTTTCCTTAATATCTCTTAACATCAAAGGACTCAATTTCCCAATAAAATAAGCAGACTATCAGACTGGATACACAAACAGGACCCAGAATTTTGCTGCATACAAGAAACGCACCTCAGTGACAAAGACAGAAGCTACCTTACAATAAAAGGATGGAGAACAATTTTACATGCAAATGGTCCCAAAAAACAAGCTGGAGTAGCCATTCTAATATCAAATAAAATCGACTTTCATCCAAAAGTATTCAAAAAATATAAGGAAGGACACTTCATACTCATCAAAGGAAAAATCTACCAAGGTGAACTCTCAATTCTGAACATCACTCTTCCACAGGCAAGGGCACCTACATACATAAAAGAAACTTTACTAAAACTCAAAACACACATTACACCTCACACAATAATAGTGGGGAATTTCAACACCCCACTCTCAGCAATGGAAAGATCATGGAAACAGAAAATAAACTGAGACACTTTGAAACTAACAGAAGTTATGAACCAAATGGACTTAACAGATATCTATAGAACATTTCACCCTAAATCAAAAGAATATACCTTTTTCTCAGCACCTCATGCATGGTATCTTCTCCAAAATAGACCATATAATTGGTCACAAAACAGGCCTCTACAGATACAAAAAGTTTGAAATAATCCCTTGCATCTTATCAGATCACCACAGACTAAGTCTGGTCTTTAATAATGACAAAACCAATGGAAAACACACATGCCCATTGAAACTGAATAACTCTGTCCTCAATGATGACTTGGTCAAGGAAGAAATAAAGAAAGAAATTAAAGCCTTTTTAGAATTTGATGAAAATGAGGACACATCATACCAAAACATGTGGGACTCCATGAATGCAGTGCTAAGAGGAAACTCATAGCTCTAAGGGCCTACAAAAAGAAACTGGAGAGAGCACACATTAACAACTTGACAGCACAAATAAAAGCACTAGAACAAAAAGAAGCAAATATACCCAAGAAGAGAAGTCAGGAAATAATCAAACTCAGGGCTGAAATCAACCAAATGGAAACAGAAAGAACAATACAAAATATCAACAAAACCAGGAGCTGGTTCTTTGAGAAAATCAACAAGACAGATAAACCCTTAGCCAGACTAACCAGAGAGCACAGAGACAGTATCCAAATTAATAAAATCAGAACTGAAATGGGAGACATAACAACAGAAACTGAAGAAATTCAAAAAAAACATCAGATCCTACTACAAAGGCCTATATTCAACAAAACTGGAAAGCCTGGATGAAATGGACAACTTCCTAGACAGATATAAGGTACCAAACTTAAATCGGGAGCAGATAAACCATCTAAACAGTCCCAGAACCCCAAGGAAAATAGCAGCAGTCATTAAATGTCTCCTGATCAAAAAAAGCCCAGGACCAGATGGTTTGAGTGCAGAATTCTATCAGATCTTCAAGGAAAATCTAATACCAATTCTATTCAAACTATTGAACAAAATAGAAACAGAAGGAACACTACCCAATTTGTTCTATGAAGCTACAATTACTACACTCATACCCAAATCTCACAAAGACCCAACAAAGAGAACTTCAGACCAATCTCCCTTATGAACATCGATGCAAAAATACTCAATAAAATTCTTGCAAACTGAATGCAAGAACACATCAAAACAATCATCCATCATGATAAATTAGGTTTTATCCCAGGAATGCAGGGATGGTTCAATATTTGGAAATCCATCAAGCAAACTCAAAGAAAAAACCTCAAAGAAAAAAAACAAATGATCATCTCACTACATGCTGAGAAAGCATTTGACAAAATTCAACATCCCTTCATGATAAAAGTCTTGGAAAGATCAAAAATCCAAGGCCCATACCTAAAAATACTAAAAGCAATATGCAGCAAGCAAGTTGCCAACATCAAACTAAATGGAGAGAAACTTGAAGCAATCCCAATAAGATCAGGGTCTAGAAAAAGGCTGCCCACTCTCCCCCAGCTGTTCAGTAGAGTACTGGAAGTCCTAGCCAGAGCAATTAGACAACAAAAAGAATTCAATGGGATAAAAATAGGAAAGGAAGGAGTCTAAATATCACTATTTGCAGATGATATGATAGTATACTTATGTGACCCCAAAACTTCCACCAGGGAACTCCTAAACCTGATAAACAACTTCAGCAACGTGGCTGGTTATAAAATCAACTCAAACAAATCAGTAGCCTTCTTCTACATGAAAGATAAACATACTGTAAGAGAAATTATGGAAATGACACCCTTCACAATAGTCGCAAATAATATAAAAAACCTTAGTGTGAATCTAACCAAGCAAGTGAAAGACCTGTATGTCAAGAACTTCAAGTTCCTGAAGAAAGAAATCGAAGAAGATCTCAGAAGATGGAAAGAACTTCTATGCTCATGGATTGGCAGGATTAATATAATAAAAATGGCCATTTTGCCAAAAGCAATCTACAGGTTCAATGCAATTCCCATTAAAATCCCAACACAAGAAAAGGAAATTCTGAAATTCATTTGGAATAACAAAAAACCCAGGATAGTGAAAACTATTCTCAACAATAAAAGAATTTTTGAAGTAATCACCATCCCTGATCTCAAGATGCACTACAGAGCAATAGTGATTAAAAACTACTTGGTATTGGTAAAGAGACAGGCAGGAAGATCAATGGAATAGAATTGAAGACCCAGAAATGAACCCACACACCTATTGTCGCTTGATCTTTGACAAAGGAGCTAAAACTGTCCAGTGGAAAAAGGACAGCATTTTCAACAAATGGTGCTGGTTCAACTGGAGGACAACCTGTAGAAGAATGCAAATTGATCGATTCTTATCTCCTTGTACAAAGCTCTAGTCTAAATGGATAAATGACCTTCACATAAAACCAGATACACTGAAACTAATAGAAGAGAAGGTGGGGAAGAACCTCGAACACTTGGGCATAGGGGAAAAGCTCATGAACAGAACACCAATGGCATATGCTTTAAGATCAAGAATTGACAAATGGGACTTCATAAAATTGCAAAGTTTCTGTAAGGCAAGGGACACTGTCAATTACACAGAACAACAACCAACAAATTGGGAAAAGATCTTTACCAATCCTACATCTGATAGAGGGCTAATATTCAATATATACAAAGAACTCAAGGAATTAGACTCCAGACAACCAAATAATCCTATTAAAAAACGGGGTATAGAGCTTAACAAAGAATTCTCAACTGAGGAAATTCAAATTGCTGAGAAGCACCTAAAGAAATGTTCAGTATCCTTAGTCATCAGGGCAATACAAATGAAAACAACCCTGAGATTCCATCTCACACCAGTCAGAATAGTTAAGATTGAAAACTCAGGTAATAGTAGATGCTGCTGAAGGTGTGGAGAAAGAACACTCCTCCATTGTTGGTGGGACTGCAAAATGGTACAATCACTTTGGAAATCAGTCTGGCAGCTCCTCAGAAAATTGGACATAACATTATCTGAGGATCCAGCTATACCACTCCTAGGCATATACCCAGAAGATGCTCGAACATACAAGGACATATGCTCAACTATGTTCATAGCAGCCTTATTTATAATAGCCAGAAGCTGGAAAGAAGCCAGATGTCCGTCAACTGAGGAATGAATACAAAAATTGTGGTACATATACACAATGGAGTACTAATCAGCTGTTAAAAATGATGAATTTGAGAAATTTCTAGGTAAATGGATGGAACTAGAAAACATCATCCTGAGTGAGGTAAGCCAATCACAAAAGAACACACACGGTATTCACTCACTGATTTTTGGATATTAGCCCAGAATCTTGAAATACCCAAGATTCAACTCACAGGACACATGAAGCTCATGAAGAAGGAAGACCAAGTGGGGGTGCTTTAGTCCTTTCTAGAAGGAACAACAAAACACTCAGGGGAGCAAATATGGAGACAAAATGAGGGACAGAAACTGAAGGAGGGGCCATCTGAAGACCATTCCACCTGAGTATCCATCCCATGTGCAGTCACCAAAGGTAGATGCTGATGTGGAAGTCAGGAAGTACATGCTGATAAGAGCCTGATACAGATGTCTCCTCAGAATTATGCAAGAGTCTGACATATTCAGAGGCAGATGCTCACAGCTAGCCATTGAACTGATCATGGTGTTCCCAATGGAGGAGTTAGAGTGAAGACTTTTGGAGCTGAAAGTGTTTGGGACCCCATGAGGAGAGCAAGAATACCAACAAACCAGAGTTCCCAGGGTCTAAACCACCAGCCTGGGAGCACTTAGGGAGGGATCCATGGCTTCAGCTGTATATGTAAGGGTGGAGGGCGCTGCTGGGCATAGGTGGGAGAAGAGATCCTTGGTCTCAAGAATGCTGGATGCCCCAGTGGTTGGGAATTTTGAGGGTGGGGAGGTGGTAGTGGGGGGTAGGTAGAGGTACATCCACAGAGAAGCAGTAGGAGGGGTGAGGGGATAGGGGGTTTCTTGCTGGTTGGGGTTTGGGGTAAGGGGATAACACATGAAATGTAAATAAAACATCCAATAAAAAAATGTACTTTGTTGTAAATAACTTGTAAATAAAAATGTCACTCAGCTATGTTATAAAGTCTTTACATCTCAGTGCATTTCTCTACAGTTAGAAGGGGCACTCTGAATTTATGGAGCTTTGCTTTGAATTTTATAGCCTTGTTATAAATTATATCTTTATGATTTCATCCATCCCTCATACTTCACTATGAAATATATGACAGAGCTAAAAATAAAAAAAACAACTATTATCCTTGTTAGCATTTCATCTTTCCTCATGTTATACTTTTTTTGTTTTTATTTCTATATGTTAAGTTATAGCTATATGTAAATTTGTTCACTTGTGTTCATGTACACATTATGGCCTAATACCTAATATGAGAATGAAAATGTATTTGTGGAATTTAAGATTGGGAGATTTTGTTTAATATTATAAATTCTAAGTCAATACAATTTTCTTCAAATTTTGTGAAAAAGATACTCCAAGTATAATACTTTCCTTACGAAATATTATGCCTCCAGATAGTGATAATTTCTCTGTTTTAAAAGAACTAATTGTAATTTCATTTTGAATATCTAAACATCTACACACTTTATACAAATACTTATATTCAAATATGTTGTCTAAGATCCTTTATGAGCAGTTATCTAATCATGTCAAACATTCTTCATTATTAAAATTAGGTTTGAACAAACTGATACAATATTAAATTTTGTAAACGCTTTCCATGTTCTAGTCTACCTTTTCTTCTTGTCCAGTTTATAGGTTTCTGCTTGATGATAAATCTCTGAGAGCACAGACTTAGCTCACAGGGCTCTATAATAATTAGAGATGAAAACTTCATGGAACTGGTGACTGGCCTCAATGTGAATGGCAAAGCTGAAAAGGAAATAGGAATTTTCCAATTAGTTGAAATTTGGAATGAGACAGTATTTAAAATGTGGTGTTGTCTAAAATCAACATTAAGAATGGAAATAAATACTGTAGGCAGATTATTTGAAACTATCAGGTTTGAATGTCATCTTGCCTGAGGCCCCCACTCCCCTTTCAACATTTCTTGTAAGAGATCATTTTAAGGAGAAAACTATCATATTTACTTCATCTTAGAATTTTAACTGTGACAATTACCAGTCTTTAAAAATCAAAGTATCAGGCAAAATAAGGGAAGGTTTGGATAGTAGGATTTTGTGTGTGTGTGAGGACAATTATGGAAAAAAGTATTTGTTCCTCATAAAGCATGACTATTTCATATATTTTAAAATGTTCTTCAAATATATGTTATTTGTTTTTCTACACAATTTTTGGTCAAAGAAATTGAATTGAGATTCCAGTGTCCAAAATAACAAAATTATCTTTTAATAGAGCCTTTCTGGGAAGAATAAAGACATACTCTTTTCACCTCAAAAGTTAATGTTAATCATGTGGGTAAGAAAAAAAATGTCAAAAAACTATCATTTCCAGAATTAAGAAGTAATAATTTTATGCCACATATGGATAAACACAATGAACTCTCTGTTCACTCTCACCTAATCACTCCATGATAGCATGTTTAACATAATGTTTTCTCTCATCACTGTTCAATCACAATCCTTAAGGGTCCCACAGTTTACTTTGAAATCAAGTCAATCTTATCTTCATATGTATTTTCTATATTCTGTCCATATTTCTGGGGTGGTAGGCTGTGAGAAGCAGCTGGGTGCCTGGTCAAGCACAGACCTCAAACCCCAAACCTCTAATGGGATGGAAGGTATTCGGGTTTGCTCCTGGGTCCCTGGTTCCTTTCACTCAGCATCAGCCCTCCACAGGCCCTCCCAAAGAGAGGTTTGTGTCACCCATCACAGGTAGAGGGTATGATTACAAGCCTCAGTCTCAAGAGATTTCTATATTAATGAGATACCTAAAGGCCAGAGGGCATAGCTAATTAAGCATTCCTTTCCAGACCCTCCTCCGTACAAACAGTATTTAACCAAAGACCTACCCTGGAGGTACAAGGGTACAGCCAGATTCATCCACTTTCTACCATGACAATAAACCCTTTAAAACCATGGACTTCCTTGTGTCTTTGGGGCCTGCCATGGAGAACCGTAGAGGGGGCCTTAAACTATTGAGCTGCTGTTCTATCTCCCACTGAGGACTTGTCTACATTCCCACCATGGAGGCTGCCAATTCAAGCAAGCTAGCTGACCCAGCCAAGCAAGTCTCAGTAACCAAGAGTCTCTACCCACAGGGTTATATCAGGGGCTTCCCTCCCCCTTGTTTCTCTCAACTACAGGCTGGTCTAGCCTGTATACCCTCACAGCTCTGTTCTTTTGTGACTCCCAGTGGCATCTAGGAGCCCAAGGACACAGACCACTGGACTCCCAGGTCAGCTACATCAGTCAGAGAACACCACTCAGGAGCCCTCCCCCCATGGGACTTCAGACTGAAATCTCCCCATGCCTGGGCAGAACCCCGCAATGCCTGCCCAGCATTGTGGAGTGAACTCAGTCAAATACCCATGCTTCTGCCTCCCTGAACATGGCAGACATGCGGGATCCAAAACTCTGCCCAATATGCCCCAAGTCCACACGTGCATGGGCTGAAAGCCTGGCACATATTATTCTACACTATTATTATGTGTGTCTTCTCCAAATTCATTCAAAGGATCACACAAGGACTAGAGAGCTGAGAGAAGGCCATAGCAATGTTCTAGCAACACAGATATGTCAAAATAGCTTATTTATATGGCAATTTAGAGTAACAAAAGGCTTCCCTTCCAAACATTGCTCAAAATATGTAATATTTAGATAATGTTAACAATACGAATTTATGTACTAATGAACATACATTTCTAGCAATGTCATTATACCAAAACGTGTAAAGGATCATTGTTAGTAGTATTGGTAACTGAAAGTGATTTTGTGTTGATATATATATATATATAGAGAGATATATATATATATATATATATATTATTGTTTATA